>NC_042626.1:8144038-8470038 GCF_901001135.1 Rhinatrema bivittatum | reverse complement strand
ATGTAAGCTGGAAACTTGAAGGGCATAAAAATATTCACGTTCATGTTCTAGAACACTTGCAATGAATGAGGTGACGTAATTCAAAATTTTGCTAATGCAAATTTTAGTTGCATCAATGGGCTTGAATTGATGATTTTCCCTTTTGTCAGCAACTGTATGACTTTTGCTAAATCTCTCATTCTGAACAGAGCTGATTGCTTCAATGTCCTCCTTTTGCACAAAGAAAAATTTGATACCAGGGACACAAAGAGCACAATGGTTTCACAGGCCAGGGCATGTTCCCAAAATCTCTGCCACAACACACTGCTAACATGACATTACCATAGTTCCTTGTGAAGGTGATACTTTTGCGCAGTAAATAACACAGTACAATAAAATGTCCATTTTGAGGGGTCTTTTATAAAAGTATGTCAAAGCAAGATATATCATAAACTATAAGCATGGTAAGCACAACAATCTTCACCACACTGTAAAATTTCACAGAGTTATACAGCAGGGTGCTAAAGATGCCTCTTTTTAACCTAGCGCGCCCATGCAATCAAATGATGCATATCGTTGGGGCCTTAATTCTGGCCAAAGCAAGATCATGTGCAAAATGAACAGAGCAACTTTTGTAGAAAAAAATATGCTCTTTCAAATGACATAAAAAAGAAAAGAATTAAAAACTACACAGGAGAGCTATTTGCAAATGAAAATTGGCAAACGTTTTCATAAAAATGTGACATCATGTCTTTATTTAATTATATCATTGCTTCCAGTTGCCTGTAAAGCCTCTTAGTGCAAATCTTATATGTATATGTCATGGACAACGACTACTGGTCCAGTCAGGGCCTGAATCAAAGTATAGGTCAGGAGCAATGAGGAATCAAAGTAGGTCTTATATTTCTATTGTAACATTTTTCACATACTTTGCTGGCTCATAAAAAGAAAGGTAAGCTCACGTTATGTTCCAAACTTTGCACTGGGACTTACCACCAGGGGTTGTACTAAACTACAAACTTTCAGGCCCCTGAGAGATGTTGTGTGGCTGCAGCTCCTGGACAAAATGGCCATTTTAGGTTGTGTGGAGCATGGTACTCAGAGGTGACCTCCATTCAGCTGCCTCTAGCTCTCCAACTGATGGAGATCCAGGTGAAAATTTTAGTATGGTTTTGTTTGAGACCCTAGAGAACATCTGTCCAAAACTGTGTTCGATTTGGAGGAGGTTGAGTGTGTACCCCTGGTTCACTTGATAAGGAATGACACATTCTTGTGTTTTTCTATTTATGCTGTTCATGCTAATAAACAATTATATTTAAAAAAAGGGTTACATTGGCCACCCTCCAATTTTCAGGTATCATAGTTGATTTTAATGATAGTTTACAAATTACCAATAGCAGCTCTGCAATTTAATTTTTAGTTCTTTTAGCACTCTGGGATGTATACCTTCTGGCCCAGATGATTTACTACTCTTTAGTTTGTGAATTTGCCCTGTTACATCTTCCAGGTTCACAGAACTTTGTTTCAATTCATGTGAATCTTTAAATATCACTTTCTGGTATGGCTATCTTCTTTACATCTTCCTCAGTAAAGACAGAAGCAAAGAATCATTTCCTAGCATCTAGACAGAAGGATTGAGGACCAGTGGTTATGCACTTCTACCACAGATGGAACTGGAGCAAACTGATGTCACAGTATATATACTCCTGCAGTGGCATCAGCCTGCCAGTATTCTCTTCAAAAGCCAACTGTGGACAGACTAGCAGAAACTTGATTATTAACAGATAACCATTTCTTATTTCAAACAACAGGAAACACTGAACTCAGGCATAGAATGCATGAACACTAATCTAGGGACGGGATGAACACTTACTAGTAATCCCTGGAACACGTAGCCATAACACAATCATTCGTCAGCCAAGTTCGAGAAGCTGAATCCATCAGTCGAGATTAAGGAAATGGAAATTATCAGGAAAGTAGTAATTTCTCATTACCTAGCATCTAGATAGATGGATTCAGGACCAGTGGGATGTACCCAAGCTACTCCCGAATTGGGTGGGAGGCTACCCAAGGCCCAGTCAAAACCGCATGTGCAAAAGCTGCATCCTCCCGGGCCTGCACATCCAGACGATAATACCTGGAAAAGGTGTGTAAGGAGGACCACGTTGCAGCTCGGCAAATGTTGACCAAAGACAACAATCTAACCTCCACCCATGACACTGCCTGAGTAGGCAACGGCTTTTCAATGGCCACATGTTTGGCTGTGACTACCTCCTTAATCCTTTTTAGCATGTCCTGATGTGACATAATAATTTAATGGGATAATTGACATCACCCATTATTTCTGTGCTGCTAATTTTGTTAGCTTCCCTAATTTCTGTTAACATTTCATCGTCTGTCTATTTATTCTGGCCAGGTGGATGATAGTGCATCCCCACTGCAATTCTAATCCCCTTCTCACACGAAATTTCTATCCATAAAGATTCAATATTGCATTTTGTTTCCTTAAAAACCTTTATTCTGTTTGACTCTATGTCCTCTTTAACATATAGCGCCACCCCTCCACCAATTTGTTCTATCCTATCATTGCAATATAATTTGTACCCTGGTATCAGAGTGTCCCACTGGTTAACCTCCTTCTACCAGGTCTCTGAGATGCCAATTATATCTACCTCTCTAACTCTCCCAACTTACTTTTTAGACTTCTAGCATTTGTATACAGACAATTCAAAGTATGATTTTTGTTTACATTGACACCCTGCTTATTAGTTGATGGTAATTTGGAATCTTTCTACTCTGCCTGCCCTTTACTTAAAAACATCTGGGCTACTTTAGCATTTATTGCAACTTCTCTATTGGGATGCCCTAACTTTCCTGTTTTGTTAGTATATCAAAGATACATCATTCTAAGGCATGTGTCTCTGAGCGATTGTTGGCTTTCCCCCATCATCTAGTTTAAAAGCAGCTCCATCTACTTTGGTTGAGCCAACAGCCTGGTTAAAGTGGAGCCCATCTTATCAGAATAGGCTCTCTCTTCCCCAGAATGTTCCCCAGTTCCTAACAAATCTGAAATCCCCTTACTTAACCAACACTCTCAACCACACATTGGAGCACAGCCTGCCTCTGGGGTCCTCTGTGTGGAATGGGGAGCATTTCTGAGAATGCAAAAAGGTTCTGAATTTCAATTTTGTACCTAAGAGCCTAAATTTAGTCTCTAGAACCTCCCTCATGCTCCTTCCTATGTCATTGGTACCCACTGTACCACAACAGTTGACCTCTGTCCAGCACCTTAAGAACATAAGAACTTGCCATGCTGGGTCAGACCAAGGGTCCATCAAGCCCAGCATCCTGTTTCCAACAGAGGCCAAACCAGGCCACAAGAACCTGGCAATTACCCAAACACCAAGAAGATCTCATGTTACTGATGCCAGTAATAGTAGAGGCCATTCCCTAAGTCAACTTGATTAATCCTCACCTTCTCAAATCTTATCTAGGTGCACTGGCTACCTTCACATCAGGCAGGCAAGTTATCAAGTGAGTCTCATGCCCACCAATCACTCATCTATCTACATTTCTAATGATCAAATCACTCACTATAACGGCCATCCTAACCCTTCCCTCCTAGGCACATGGTCCTGGAGACAACCTCAGTGCGAGAGGATAAGACATCATCTGGAGGGCAGGTTCTGGCTACAAGATCACTTCCTGCCACATCGAAGTGATGGTCTCCTGCTTGGAGACTTTGCTGCTTGACTGGAATTGACTGCTATGTCTGCTCTGTATACCTCACTGTCTGTCGCAGCTCCTTCAGGTTTTTCACTCTGGCCTCCGGAGATCGGACTCATTCTTTGAGAATCAGGACACTCTTCACTAGGTGCAAGCATAAACACCTCACCAACAAGTAGATAATCAAACATGTGGTACCTGGTGCTCAAGACTGGGTAGCCCCCAATTCCAGTGAGTATTATAATTTCTGATACTCTGGGTAAGTTTCACTTCTGTCGTTTCCTTTGGAATAGTGAGTGACATTGCAGCCATTGTGCAGCAGCTGAGTGCTTCACTGCTCCTTCACATACCTGCAGATCCTCAGCACCCCTTCCCCATCCTAGAAACACAGAACAGAAATCCTCTGTTGCAAAATATCATGTATTAGCTTTTGCCAGACTGTCTTTCTCCTTAGAATAGGTTTAATTGGTTCAAGGATTCCATTTGTCACTCAATAAGTTGTTACAATCGCATCCTTTTCACAAAAGTTGTCCTATAAAGAACGACATTCCTTACAGGAGGTGATACTTTAGTAGGATAATATTTAATGTTGAAGAGATGTCAGCATGAAAATAATCAAAGAATTTTGTACAGAACATCTGGTACCAAAGACCTTATAACCCTTGGAGAGCTAGAATGAAGGTTAGGAAGACAGCAAGTTAAAAATAAGCATCTGGTACAGGAAAATGTCATAGGTAGTCTCTCATGTGATAGCGGGTGCTGTGTAGGTTTACTCAATTAAGTCTGACATTTAAAGGTACACTATGCAGTCTGTTTGAGCAGAAACATGTTTCAGAAGCTATAATGATAGAATTGATATAAGCAGCTAAACTAATTCATCTTGTTTTACCTCAGCAAAATAATAAAATATTGTTTTCACCACAGTTGTGCTGCATCACCATCATGGCTATTTTAAATTTGTTGGGTTTTGGAATACTTTGGGATATTGATAGAAGGAGTTTTTTTTTATTCCTGCTCTTGTTTTTTAGTTATGAAAAACCCCTCTAGTACCAGAAAAACAAATTACAATATCCCATAATGATCAAGTGGAGATAAATGACATAACTGGGATTCACACAAATTTATGGAAGACAGATCAGTTGTTGAAAATAACAGACAGGAGACGCAACCCAGGTTCCATGCATCACTAAACCATGAGTTCTGGAAACTGGGAGGACATGTCTGGGGGTGGACAACTTTGCAAATAGCCTCCAAGCTTCTCCTAAGCACCCTCTGCTTTCCATTGTAGCATGGTGCTGTGCTAGAGATGGACCTAAGGCTCGACTCAGTTTGTCACTTCTTATGTAACTGTGTCTTACCATAATAATGAAACACTATTCTTTATGATTTTGATGTGGAAATGATGTTGAGACAACTAATTAAAAATATCAGCTGTGATTTGTTTGAATTCTATATTGACAACCAAACTCGTGGCGTAAATTGCTTAAACTAACAAAACATCAGAAGGCCAGTTTGCCCTTTTATTTAGATTTAGAAGGACATGGAGAATAAAACCATGACAACATTTTTTTAAAAAGTGAATGCCAAGAATGAAGATATATTTGACCTATTTTGCTAAGCATGTTTTAAAAAGAAGCTAAATTTGGCTGGCTGACATGAGTCTGAAAACTGGCGCCATTGGGCAGAGGTACGAGGAACAGCAACAACTTGTGCATTGTCCACTCTTTGCTCACTTTCATCACTAGCATGAGTTGGGGAAGCAAGACAGAGCACAGCACTGAATTGTTTGATCAGGTCAAGGTTTTCTGTCAATAGGGGAATGAGTTGAGCCATATAAAGGGGGTTATTCATGAAAATAATTTGTAATTCAATAAATGCTAATCGACTACTAAGTAAATTTGGCAAAACTGTTGGCATTTATTTCAATTTATGGGTTTCTGTGATGTTTCTAACCTACGTGATGTTGAGTAGCAATGATCACATAGTGAAAGTCATTTGGAGGTCACTTTTCAGAGCCATTTAACCAGGAGAATTGCCCTCTTTAGTCCAGCTAAAAGTATGCGTGGGCTTCTATTACAGGCTTATGATAGTCCCAGGGGGTGTGTCTATGATGTAGGTAGAAAATGTGCTTACATTCAATTTTTAAATGTATGTGCACTGTTTTATCCCCTCACATATTGCAGGTGTAAAGTACAAACTTACTTTACATTAACTAATTTTAAAACTACCTGGGTAGTTTCTCTTTGATTATTAGCTAAAAAGTACACATGTTAAATGTGCCTTGGTCCTTTGCTGCTAGGTGACCTATTGAAAATTGCCTCCTTTAAGAGCAGATGCCAAGAATGGCAAACTATGAAAGAACATATGCGATAGGCACTGGCAAGAGACAAAAGGCAAAATCATTGAAATACAGAAATGGGGGAGACTGAGCAGGTGGAAAAGGGACTTTTTGTTCAGAATATAACTAGGAACTGGGATTTGGGGTAAGCAAGAAGTAAAAGACATGGAGGAGGAGGAAGATGTTGGTGTTGGCTTGCATATGGTAATTTATATGTACATCTACCCAAAGTGGACAAGTTTCAACAAGGGCAGACTGTTTAGGACATTTTTGTCTTTATCTGCCAGCCTTTATTATGCTACTGCTTGCTCCTGATGAAGACAGGATACAGGACTAGATGAACCCATGGTGTTGACTCAGTTTGGCAATTCTTAATCTTTAATCTTTTCAAAGACTGAGCAGTGAGAGGGAGGAATGTGCCACACTTTGTGAATGAAAGGATAGGATCCAGAAAGACTGGAGGAGGTGCTAGGTAAATCTTGAAATGTAGTTTCAGAAGAATTGGGCAAATGATGGAGTGGAGAAGATGAGCAGTATACTCGCAGGTGACAAACCACATGTCAATGGTCTAGCGCTAGAGGTTCTAGGATCCTTGTGAAGATGATTGAATCAAAATTTCGCTCCTGTATGTTGTGAATAAAAGTTGGAAATGCTTGAAAAATATCTTCATTGACTTTTTGATAGTAGTCTGTTCAAGATTGAATGACAGATTGTGCAAGATGATGAGCAATATTAAGGAACAATAAAAAGGGCAGATTTTGAACAAGTTGAGAAGATGGGAGCAACAGGATTTTGAGAAATTGGTCATATGAAAGAATTCAAATGTAGATAGATTTCCAGGTTTCACAAGTGAATTGCAAACAATGAAAAAAATGCATATGGACCCAGCAGACCCCATTTCATATGCTGTCTTGGTTTTGCCAAATCTTGCTACTAATGTGCAAGATGACTACATCTCCATTGGGAAACCAACACCTATCCACTCTGCTCCTTCCTGTAGTCTTCAAAAGATGCCTTTAAAAATACATTTCCCATTTGCCGTCAGCTGTTGCCTCCTACTTACTATCCTGGACAATTTTTACTTACATAAAAAATGACTGTTTTCTAGTTTAATAAAATTTTATTTTTCTATGACAATCAATATCAGTTTGGAATTCTTTTGTAATCTTATTGCTCTTTGTCACTGTGATGAAACAGATTTCACACAGGCAGAAGCAGCCCGAAGAGTTAGAACAGGTAGGTTTTCCAGAAGAACGAAGGAGGTCCAGGGGGAACACTGCTTTAGGTAGAAAGAAAAAGTAAGCCAGAGTTAGCTAGGGGATTGTAAAGTCAAAAGGAACAGGGTACACATAGGGTTGCTGGAAATTGTAGTTTGAAGATCCTTGGCAGAGAAAGTAGCCCAAAAAGGTGTGTTACTAATTGGGAGACTGTTCAGTTCGGAGTTAACAGTCTGCTTGGAATTAGCAATCTGTTGTTATTTAGGAGAGTTGTGGGTGGATCCTTGGACCGGTGGCAGATGACCACGCCCCCGGGGGAAGATCCCGAGAGGGCCAGGCTCAGAGTAGGGAAACAGACACACACTAGTTCTTTTATTAGACAGTATACTGAACCACCAGAGGTGGCAGTAGTGAGCTGGAATGCCCGACTGGGCTGGAGTCCCTCAGATACTGGAACAGCGATCCCTGAAGGCTGAGCTGTAGAAAAAGTGAAATATAGTGAGTAGGCAGGGTATGCAGAGTTCATGTACTGAACCAGATGGGAACACTCACACAATGTCTCATAGAAGCCCAGGAGCTAGAATGTATAGGCCCTCGATGAGCGAGGGCCTGGTTCCAGGGAAAGCTCTGAGAGAGCGATGGTAACTCACTGATGTAGTTGGCAGTGATGTCTTCCAGGCAGAAGAGAGTACCGAGTAAGTCTGGGAATGAGGGCCCTCGAGGAGCGAGTACCGGTTCCAGACTGTCACCTGAAAAACAAAGGAGAGAGCTAGGCCCCCGAGGAGCGGGTACCCCTGGTAAGTCCGAGGAGGCAGAGTAGCTTGGAAAGTCGAAGCGAGTCCGTAGTCATTCCTTGCTAACTCAGTCTGTTAGCAAATTCTAAGACCTTATATATCTGTCGCGGGTGACGTCATCTTCGGGGGACACCCCCGAGGTTCGCACCATCGCTGGTACTTCAGTCGGGGCTGCACCGCATTCGCGCCCCTAGGCCTCCAGGAAACATGGAGGGTTGCAGCGTCTAGCCGGTCTGGGGATGCTGGAGGACCTCGGCAGAAGGACGCCGCGGCAGCCAATCTTCCCGCGGATGAAGAGGGAGGCGCCAAAGAGGTAAGGAGGGTGGAGAGAGGGCGTCGGGAACCGATGGACACAACAGAGACACAGCTGAGGCTAATTGCAAAGCTACTGTAGAGAATCAGTGTCTCTCTTCAGAGAGAGAGCACTACCTTTTAAGCATAAACAGAAGGAGATCCAGGTGGGAAGCCAGGAGAGAGGGCTCACCCAGACCCAGATGCAGAGATGCCCACAGTCTTTGGTTAGGGATTTTGAATTTGCAGTGGTATATTTGGGAAGTAGGTTCTAAATGGTCCTGGGTAATTGAGTTGGCTTTCAGGTGACTACCAATGTATCTTACTGTGTTGGTGCTGGTATCGCAGGACAGGAACTGTGAAGTGAATACTGATGCATGGAATAAAATTGCGTTTTACTGCAAGCAACTAGCAGTAGGTCATGCAGGACCCAGGTGGTGATCTGTGATAGTCACTCAAAAGCTTGATTTCTAAAAATGTTCTTCCAGGAGCACCAAATATATTGTAAGCACTCTGCACCTTTATTTAAAACATGGAGATCCTGAAGAATGATCATTTATTAATTGGAACCATGCACCAACAAAGAGCCAAGAACTGTTGTTAACAAGGGTCTTGGCTTGGGCATATCAAAGAGATTTATTTAAGGCAGAGATAGGGGATTGCCTGAGTATTTTGCTGACTAATCTATGGTCACTGGATTGTGTTCAGAACTGCAAAATTCTCAAGATCAACTCTTCTTCCTGGCTACATGCTTCTTGCAGAAAGCAAATGGACAACATGCCCTGATGGCACATAAGAGCATGCCATACTGCGTCAGACCAAGGGTCCATCAAGCCCAGCATCCTGTTTCCAACAGTGGCCAATCCAGGCCATAAGAACATGGCAAGTACCCAAAAACTAAGTCTATTCCATGTTACAACTGCTAATGGCAGTGGCTATTCTCTGTCAGTGGTTCTCAACCGGTGTGTCGCCAAGAACACGCAGGCGTGTCACCACACCTCCCGGTCCCCCGCTGACCCAGCTGCTCCCCGGTCCTCCTCCGCCCGGGCTTAAAATGCTGTCAGCCCGGGCAGAATGCGGCAAATCAGGTGGCATCAGCGGCATCAGCATGGTCTCTTCTTCCCGCCCACCCCCCCCCCCCCCACGGCCCAGAAGAGGAAGTGGTGAGCAGTGGGTGCGTGCGCGGGAAGAAGAGACCATGCTAGTGTGGTCAGAATCGGCCCGAAGAACAGAAGAGAGACGCGACCGGAGGAATGAGCAGCGCAGCTTAGAGAAAAAAGATGAAGAACGTCAACCCCCGCAGCCGATGGGACTCCTTTCTTTGTGAGGGCTGAAAATGAAGGAGGAGGTTGGGAGGAGGCTGCTGCTGCCGCTAGTTCCGGGGAGGGAGGGAGAGTGAATGAGCAAGCAAGCATGTGTGTTTGAGATCCTGTGTGTGTGTGTGTGAGTGAGATAGCATGTATGTGAATGATTGAGAGCCTGTATATGTGAAAGAGAGTTTATGTCTGTGATTGAGAGCCTGCCTGTGAGAGAGAGCGTGAATGTAAATTTACGATTGGGAACCTGTATGTGTAAGTTTGTGATTGAAAACCTGTTTGTGTGAAAGAGTATGTGTGTATGATTGAGATCCTTTGTGTGTGAGAGAGATCATGTGTATTTATGATTAAGAGCCTGTGTGTATAAGTAAGAGAGAGAGAGCATGTGTGTCTGTGTGTGATTGAGAGCTAGTTTAGGTGAGGGAGCATGTGAGTATGTGATTGAGAGCCTGTGTGTAAATGAGAGAAAGAGAGAGAGCATGTTTATAAGCATGTGAATGAGAGTCTGTATGTGAGCGAAAAAGACAGCACGTATTTATTTATTTTATTTAGCAGTTTTCTATACCGACCTTCATAGTAGATAACCATATCGGATCGGTTTACATTTTAACAAAGGGTAAAACTGAGGTAACAATTCTGGTAAATAATAGATAACAAAGGAAAAGGAATAAGTCAAAGTTACAATCAACAAGGTATGGAAAACTTGGAGGCTTAAAGACAAGCTGGAAGGAAGATAGAGGCAGGTAGAATAAATATAACATGATACGAATAATTTCGTATGTGTGTGATTGAAAGCCTGTGTGTATAAGCATGAAAAGATAGACAGCATGTGTGTAGACAGCATGTGTGTACATGTGTAATTAAGAGCCTATATAAGTGAGAGAAAAAGCATGTGTATATGTGGATATCAAACGTTCCAGGTATGCAGAGCAAAAACATTTTTGTATCCTTATTTTTCATTACTGGGTCTTTGTGTCTGCTATTTTTAAATATTTTATTGGTATCTAGAATTTTTTTATGAGTTTTTAATTATTGGATATTCCACTCATCAGTGTTTCAAAATAATCTGTTCTTTTTGTTAGTACGGTTTTACTGATGATGATTTTATATTTCTTGATTTGTTTTATAAGCACTGGTGATGTTTCTTTTTTCCTTTGTTACACTGCATACAGAGACTCTGGCTTGTTGCAGTTTCCAATTCAGTTTTTGTCTGCATGCTTCTTGTTATGCATTTTGGTCTCTTTATTCTATGTTAGGGTGAGGGTCAGCACATGTGATTCAGGTGAGGTTTTCTGCTGGCGTGTAGTTTCTGTGTAGGGCTCTATAGCAGCCTAGCTTGGTCCGTTTTCCTAATAGGAGGTGTATTGGTATCTTAAGGCCTGGTGTAATATTTTCAGTGTTGCCTTTTCTTAGGTAAGGTGGTTACTGTTAAGTGCTGGAAATTGGTGCTGTTTTGGTGTGGAAAGTTTACTATTTATGTAATTTCTGTTCAGACAGAATACGTATCTTTTCCTTGTGTCATTTTAAACAATAAAAAATAATTACCGGACCTTTACTTTTTATTTCCGCCGTGAATTGTAATGAGCAGTGTGTCACACATGTAAGCGTGGCCTGTCAGGTGTGTGATGATGGGAAAAAGGTTGAGAACCACTGCTCTAAGTGAACTTAATAGCAGGTAATGGACTTCTCCTCCAAGAACTTATCCAATCCTTTTTTAAACCCAGCTACACTAACTGCACTAACCACATCCCCTGGCAACAAATTCCAGAGTTCAATTGTGCATTGAGTGAAAAAGAACTTTCCTCCGATTAGTTTTAAATGTGCTACATGCTAACTTCATGGAGTACCCCCTAGTCCTA
Organism: Rhinatrema bivittatum; assembly: GCF_901001135.1. Lineage (NCBI taxonomy): Eukaryota > Metazoa > Chordata > Amphibia > Gymnophiona > Rhinatrematidae > Rhinatrema > Rhinatrema bivittatum. The sequence goes on along the minus strand of NC_042626.1, from coordinate 8,458,518 downwards.
TTATCCGAAAGAGTAAATAACCGATTCTCATTTACCCGTTCTAGACCTCTCATGATTTTAAACACCTCTATCAAACCAATTTTAATTACAGGCAGCAACGGGCACAAACAAATGGTGTTGCCGCCAATTCCTTCTTCTTGTGTAGTCTCTTTAGATGGCTCATGTAACATAGCAATCGAGAAAATGCAGCCACCTAAAGCTGTTAGGAATAGCACTGAACACACGCGCATGGGTTCCTAGGCTATTCCCACCCGCCGATGTGTTGCTTTAACTGCTAATAAAAAGGAAAAGCACAAAATGATATGCTTTGATGGAGTTGCAGGTAAATGAGGCTATTTTCTTCGCATACCCTGTAGAATAGTAGCGCCTTGTGTTTCTGATTGTCCTGCATGATAACAAAACACAGAGCCACATTTCTATTGAATTACTCGTTTTGCTAGAAATTGATTTGACTGTTTCAAAAATTGCTTTCCAGTCTGATTGATCTCTCTTCTCTATCATCTACTTGCAGTTTGACAGAGGAATACATTTTTCAGTGGAGAATGCATAGCTCCAAGAATACTGGTCTGGATACATATATATATATATATATATATCAACAAAAACCCCATGGGGAGAGAAAAGCACTAATGTACGGATTAAGCATGCAATATTACAAAATTAAAACTTCATCTCTATTAATAGCATTCATCATAATACATAAAATAAATGAGCTGCTATATGAGTCCATTAACAATTATGCATTGAATAGTATGAGATATTGAACAATTCCCTTAGCTAAATTGGCTGGAACCTTTTTTCAGTTCAACATTCAGTACAAAAAGTTGTGAACTTGATACAAAGTGCCAGATAAAACTGTATACAAAGTATTCAGATACATTTAGCATACAAAGAGTTCAGTAACACAGTTTTGATACAAAAAACAATTAAACACGATGCAAGAGATGTGCAGGTTCGATGCAAATTAAACCAAACTCCATTCTCCTGGGTATTATAATCAAATTTCCAGGGTTCTTCTTTCCGCCCCCTTCTCCCCTCTTCTCCCCCCTCTGCTCTCCACTCCCCCCTCCCCCGCTAATATTCCCAAATCCCTTTTCTCTCAGTTCTCTCAACATTGTACATATGTATATAATTGCAATTCTTGTTTAATATTTAATGCAATTTATCCCATGTTCTCTTATCCCGTTATTCCCTTGTTAACATGTTTTATCTGTTCCATGTAAAGCGCCATGCATGGTGTATATTTGTGTTACACTGTGAACCGATGTGATATCCTGGATGAATGTCGGTATATAAAAAATTTTAAATAAATAAATAAAATTATCCCCAACAAGGCCCTGTTTCACCGGAAATTGGCTTCCTCAGGGGGAAACCTTGGAGTTGCAACAATCATATCCTCCTTAAGATATCTTCATGAATATAGTTCCCTAAGTAACTCCTATCCTCCCTACTCGCACATACATATATATCTCTTGTATTTTATTGTATAGTTTCTATTTATTACAATTATATCTCCTGTTTATTTGTTTCCACATTGTTCTACTGTTCTTTGTAAGGGGCTTTGCCCATAAGTTATTAGTTGTATGTAAACCGATACGATGTGCAAACGGCTATCGGTATATAAGAAACCTCAAATAAATAAATAAATAAATAAATCATACTATGGGGTAGATTTTCAAAGGGTTATGCGCGTAACCCCCGAAAACGTACCCGTGTGCGCGCCGAGCCTATGTCCCGGGGCTTTCCAAAATGGGCAGTCTGGGGGCGTAGCTGGGGGTGTGGCGGTGGTCCGGGGGTGGTCCCGAGTGGTGCGCCGGCAGCTGGCCAGGGCAGGCTTAACTCATGAAAAAAAGGTGGGGGGGGGATTTAGTTAGGGCTGGGGGGTGGGTTAGATAGGGAAGGGAGGGAAACGTGGGGGGGATTGAAAAAAAAGTTCCCTCCAAGGCTGCTTTGATTTTGGAGCGGCCTTGGATGGAACGGGGAAAGCCATCGGGGCTCCCCTTGGGCTCGGCGTGCACCCCCTTGCGCGTGCCGACCCTGGATTTTATAACATGCGCGTGGCAGCGTGCGCACGTTATAAAATTGGGTGTACATTTGTGCGCGCCAGGTAGCGCGCACAAATGTACCCCGCCCGCGTAACATCAATCTAATGAGAGAATGTGAGATTCTCAATGCAACCCACTAGATCATTAATTAATATCTAGTGGAAAATTTCATTTGATAGATGTTTATGCCTATGAATCCTATCTCTTGATTTATAGCTATGAATGTCACTTTGTAAACCGTTGTGATCTATACATAGAACCACAGTATGTAAAATGTCTAAATCAATAAATGCTCAAGTTTCAACCATGTGCTAACTCATCCCTTTTTTGTGTCTGTCACCATGTGTCCAATATATGCAAAAAAAAGTAATCAGAAAGAAAAGTTTGAGATTAGTTTGCGTGCTAGTTAAAGTGCTAATGTTTGCATAATTAGACAAAGGCATGCATGGCTTTGCTTTTCTACAAAGAAACCTCTGTTTAATGTGTTTTAATTTCATGTAGGTTGAAAAATTCATGCCCTTGGGCAATTTGTAATTAAGACAGAAATGTCTGCTTGTCATGTCTTGGTTAGCATGAAATTGTTGTAAAAGAGTGGTTTCATGTTTGAAGGATTGTTGAGTTCATTATTTTCTTTCATATAAAGGTTTGTACTTTGTAGATATTATGCACAACACAGAGAATATTTTTTCCTGACGTGACTATTTCTTCTGTATGAACCACTCTTTAAAACCCTTAGTAAACCTGTCCTCTCCCATACACTTCCAAAAGTATGGTGCAGGATCTGAAAAAGTTGAAATCATTAGGCCTGGAGCCTGTGTGCAACAGTTATGGTTATAGTTGCTTATTTTATGTGAATTTTCTCTACCAAATAGTCTCCCTAATGATGATTCTGCTTTAGGGATTGAAAGATTGTCATCATTAAATTTCCTCTTTGACCTATTGCAGATGTGTAGATATATCTTACTGCATTTGGTATTTGGCTGCTTGGTGAACACACAGATCTTGGCCCATTGGTTCTGCATTTTGTCTTTGGGAGTTTGGTTTCTTCTTATGTTTGTGCCTAAAATAGTACAACCTTCACATGGGGCAGGCGTAACTTTCGCAATAAAGGTAGGGGGGGTGTAGATAGGGCTGGGGGGGTGGGTTAGGTAGGGGAAGGGAGGGGAAGGTGGGGGCAGGCCGAAGGAAAGTTCCCTCCGAGGCCGCTCCAATTTCGTATCTTATAAAATCCGGCGTACTTTTGTTTGTGCCTGGTGCGCGAACAAAAGTACGCGCGGGCGTAATTTTATAAAATCTACCCCTTTGTTTATTAAAGAGGTATTTGGGTAATGGCTTTATTTATGTTATTGTTTGGTTATTTTCTGCTTGTTTAATTTGTTTTTATGAATGTTTAACTGTAATCTGCACTAGATGGAGTCTTCTTGGAAGTTGTGAATATAAGATTTTCAAATCAATAAATAATAAATCCTAATACCGGAGACTCATTCAAAGGTCTAGCAGACAATTCAACAACCTATTTTGGCGATTTGAGAATTAGAAAAAATAATGAATGTTCCTCTCACTATTACTGGCTGATACAGGGAAGATGTTCTTGACTTTGAGACTGCCCTGGGGATTTGATTTGATGAGAGCAAATTAATGCATTTCTCCATATCTGTTATTAAGTTCCATCGGTAGGAGGTTTGTTGGATAGATCCTTATTAGCATCTAAAGATAAAAGGCATTATTGTGGAAAGATAACAATGTGATTATCTCTAACAAGATAACTTGAAGCCAATTTACTGATAAGAAAGAGACAGGGGCATTTTGTAAAGGCTGCTGGTGAAACACCGAGAAGTGTCTCCAAGGATCAATCACTTTGCTAGTTACAGTGCTACAATGTAGTATATGGTCTTCATTAAACTTCCTTTAGAAAATGAATTTTGCAAACTCTTTTGAACCAGCGTGAAAGCGTAATATAAATGAAAACCAACGTTCTATCTGTGATGAGTAAGACTGCCGTCTGCTTTTTGCCTCCAAGGAATTGGTTTGCATGCCAGCCATGGTAAAAGCCTATGCTGTGGCAGTAGACCGATTGGTTTGTCCAAATCCAGGAGAAACTAAAAGGCTTCACAGTAAGCCTTATGCATGTACAGGCCATATTTGGACATTATTGGTTCAGTGCTTACATAAGACTTCCTGCACTTGAGCTGTACTGAATTTTAGAGGCACTTCTCCCTGGCTCAGCCTTCTAAAATTCAGTACAGCTCAAGTTCAAGCTTATAGAAACTGTACAGGTCCATGATACCTTTTATTGTCTCAGCAACAAAGATATTGTATGTGAGCTTGTCAGACCTCAGTGGTCCCTGCCTCAGATGTGTGGTCTTGGAGCTCATGGCCTAAAACCTTTAGTTCTAATAAAAGCTGTTACAAGCCTACAAAGACTCCATAAAGACCAAGTCAAACAGCAGTTGAGACTGCATGGACGCTAAGACGGTCTCAGTGAAGAGAATGAGAATCGGATGATAAGAGCAAAACTCGGCCAGAGTCGGGCATATTTCAATAAAGGGCTTTTTTCATCATCCGATTCTCATTCTCTTCACTGTTACACAGCCAACTGGATCGGCTTCCGCTTTGCTTCTTGGGTCCATCGCTAAGACAGTCTCTACACCTGTCTTTGGGGAAGAAAGAAGACATATTTTATGTTTTTTTGAGAGACCAGAATCCATTTAAACTCGTGGTTGTATCCTTATTTTTTTCCTTTGAGTGGCTGCTAATAACCTCACAAGGTTAACAGATACAGCTTAACATCATTATGGCCCATTAAATATGCCTCATTAGAAAGGAAAGCATATTTAACTGATTATTCAAGCTTTTATGGCAGACCAGCACAAACGGAGAATATGTTGTGGAATTAAAGACGACCATCTGCTCAGTGAGCATTGACTATTCAGTAATTTAAATAATAATAAAAGGATACAGTTCTGAGCAAAGTCAATAAACCACGTGTTAAATGATTACCTGTGAAAAGAGGAACAATTTATGGGTTTCCAATAATGCACAATATCTCAAACCAGGATTACTGGAGCAGAGTCGTGCTCCCCCCACCCCCCATCGCGTCACCTGACAGGTTCTGCTAGAACTTGGGGGCCTCCTAATGTAACCAGGGTTTAAAAAAAGGGGGAGGGTCTTTCCATTTTTATTTTTCCATGCTATTGGATAGGGATAAAAGAGGCTTTGTTCCTAGGGGCGTTTTTTTCTGCAAGCTTGAGAAATGTTTAAAAAAAGCAGCAAACGGAAGAAATGGGCGTTGTGGCCCAGACCCATGCCAGCCTGAGCTGTAGGGACGGTCACTAAGGCTTCGACCTTCACCATGAAGGGGTCAGATTAGCACAAGATCAGTGCTACGGCTCGCAATAGCAATTGTCAAGACACAGCAAAAGCTGGTTACGTCTCAAAGGGTGGGTTAGGAAAATGAGCATGGATTTCTCATAAGCCCAGGACGATATTCCACCCCCGTCAATGAACAGTATCATAGGCTACTCCGCTGTTACTTTAAAGGACTCCTGCTCTGTTGGTGTTTGTCTGAACATGTGAAAAAAAACCAAAACTAATTTGCTGCTTCCCGTTTGGTTACCCAGAGGTTACCATCTCATTACTTGAAACATAAGCTATAATAAATATTTGTAGGACGCACACTGCCTGTGAAGGTTACCCAAATCTGCAGCTCATTAATTTGCGCCCGTTGACCTAGGAAAAAAATCTGTGTTCCTCATTTGCCAGCAGCATCAGCTATCACTTACATAGTGGTTCATTGTCGGACATAGCGATTATTCCTTGCCTGCTATAAATCATCATCATCACCATCATTTATACTTATTACCACCCTAGCATAAAAATTATGCCCAAAGCGTACCTCGAAATGCTACACCTGTGCTCTCCGTACTTCTTTAATGCTGAACGCAGTGGCAGAGAGAAGTGTAGGAGACCCCCTTCCCAAAGACAAACGTGGGGTACTGTGGAACCAGTTGTGGCCTCCAGCCACATTCACGAGTGTCTGCTGAACGTTTTTCAGCTGGGGGGGGGAGCAGTAACAAAAAGAAACAGGCATGGAAGCAAACAAACTCCAAAATAGTTACATCAATCCAGAGCAGGTGAGGGAAAGGAGGGAAAATAAGCCTCCCGTGTTTCCTGACCTTCCACTCAAAGCACCTGTGGCTGAAGTTTTGGAGATCGCTCGGGGCACACTGTACTCAGGTCGGGGCCATCTTTGTGCCATAGGGTTTTTAGCCTCGTGAGTAATTTTTTGCACACCTCTGTGCTTCACAGACCAGGCGTGCCCCCTATGAATTGCCTTAGACAGTGCACTGTGTAAATCAGCAAGACCATAGCAAAATGATTACATAGATTGAAATGGAATATTAATAATTGTGCTTTTTCATTTGTTCACATTTATAAAGTCTCCCAGAAGGCCTGAGGCGAGAGTGCATAACAGAAACCATGAAATAAATGCTAAAGTCATTGTGGGGTCGATTTTAAAAGGAGCGTGCGGCCCATGCGCATGGACTCATCGATTTTATAACACGTGCATGGCAGTGTGCGCATGTTATAAAATCCTAAGGACGTGCGCACATGCTCACCGGATTTTAAAATCTGCTCGTGACTGCGGGGGGAGGGGGAGGTTTAAAAGCCACATGCGGCAACAGGAGTAGGGCTTCCCCAATTCCCTCCCAGTCGGTTGCAATTAAGGAGCAGACTGGCAGGGAACTTCCCTATCCCCCTATCTAACCTTCCTACCTTTCCCCTCTTCTCCCTGACCCCTAACCCCTTCCTAGCTACTTACTTCTTTTTTGTTTGATTACTTACTGCTTCTCGGGAGCAGAAGAAATATCCGCGCGTCGAATGGTGCTGTCCCGGCCCGCCGCCCAGACCACGCCCCCTCCCCGCTCCTTGGGGAGAGGCCGGCCCTTCGGCACGTAACGGGGATTATGCACGTAGTCGGGCCCTTCTGAAAATGCTTGTGGCACGTGCAAGGCCCAGCCACGTGCGTAGCCCCCTGTTTTTATAGGCATGGCCCTTTTTAAATCAGGCCGAAACTGTGCTTTGACAGTATTTCCTCCTTATTATATTTCAGGGACATAGCAAGAGGCAGACACCCCTTTATAAGCTGGACCCAAGCTGTTAGAGAGAACGGAGGCTTCTAATGACTGTATAAGAACTCCAGCCTATTTCCGCACCCAGGTTGAGGCAAGGACTGACTGCAGATAAAATAACTCCCCTGTTCACAAGGGAGGAAAATCACAGTTGTGAGAAAGGCAGCTTGAAGCTTGCCGGCATTCATGTAGCATCATTTTGAGAGCATGGCTGCTTGATGCGTCCCTCTGTCATGAAATGAGCTGTGATTTGCCTATGAAATAGATATTCATTAAAGCTTCAGAATGAATGGGCCATCCCAGGCTGGTGTCGCATGCTTGCACTATGTCTTGCCATGACTTCCTACCTTTGCCCTGTCCTATATGTAATAGGTCAGCTCATGTCTGACTATCCGTGACTTTACCAGACACCCCTTGTAAAGGATCATCTTCCTGCAGTTCTCTTGCCTATGTTTGCTAAGGTGAGTTTTCTTGTCCGCCAAGCAAGAGAAATGCCACACCAGTTAGGGAAACCTGCTCTGGTATTTTAATTAAAATCTCCAAGCAATCATATATTTGTATATTTGGAAAATTCACTCTCCAATGCCATTAGATTGATTTTGGCAGGAAATGGGTTTGATGGCTGCCAAATTATGGATTTTGCTTCTTTGTTTATGCAATGATTCTGGTCCAGAAGGGGTGCTGTTGAATTTCGCACCGAGCCAGTGGGTACAGGGAAAACAAAACAAGGGGACCTGATATTCAGCCGCTGTCCAGCTGGATAAACTTAGCCCAGATATAAAGCAGCGCAGCCCTGCCATTGAATGTACTCGGCCAGATAACTTTATCTGGCTAACGTTAGGACTGCCAAATAGCAGTTACCTTGCACAGGATGCTCTGCCTTCTAAAGTCACTGCTCTCATTATGCAAACGAGCAGGGGCATCATTACTCCTTAGATCTGCCTCTTGCCTCACCTGTTCAGTCTCTTCTCTCCTCTGAGCTGCTGTGGATCTGAGCGATTGAAAAGGTGATGGGGGAGGTGAATCAGACAACTGTCTGATATCAGGGGTGTTCATGCATCGTTTACATCACATTCTTAGATTTGGGAGGTCGGAAGGGAGGCAGTATGGCAGATTTTTCATGCTCCTCAACAGATCAGAAGAAGACCTGGTATCTCCTCTCTTTCCAGCTGCTGTCGTTTCTGTTTACTTTTTATTAGAGGGCTCTGAAATGACCCCCAAGAGACAGAAAAACCCTCTTCCATTAGTGCTGTCTTTCCAGGCTACTTTTCTAGTGCAGCATTCCAGTAGGTAGCAGCATTAGTTCAGAGAATCACATTCTCTGCAGACCATGATAGCTTTTTATCGTTCCAACATAAAAATCCTTGTGCTGCTCCAATTGAAGGCATGTAAGGGGCATGTTGGGGAAGTCCTGGAGTAGAAAGCAGGTCTAAAGTTAGCCGGGAACAAGTTCCTGGATAACTTTACCCTTAACTAGCAGGAGATCATTCTTATATTTGTTTTGATAACCCAAAGTGCAGCAGGTCTGTCTTGTATGGGTTTTATTTTTATGATTTTATGAATATTTTGTTATGAGATGCTCAGAACATCGAATGGCTCAGCCTATAACTATTTTAAATAAATAACGACCAGCAGAGAATTTCTGCTCTGGCCTGCAATCTTTTACTTACTCAAACTGTTTTTCACCTTCTGTCAGGTTTCTAATCGACGAGCTCCCCATGCTGCCATGCATGAACTCAAATTCATCGCCCGATGCTTGATTCTACCCAGTGCACCAGCTTGCAGCTTGTCTGAGACCTTGCGTGACCTGCACCTACAAATGGGCCAGCTTCCCATTGGCTTTGAAGTTTGCAATGTTTTTAGCGTTTAATAGAGTGGCCCAGCTTAGAACAGTTGAGGTGGTGCAGTGCTTTTTATAATTAGCACCGAGCAAGCAGTTCCAGAAGACTTTTCTTTTCCCCACCAAATCCCGGCAGCGCTGCCATATTGACATATCTCTGTTTGAAACTGCATTGGATCCTTGAACTGATGTTTAGAATTTAGTCTGTAAATTCCTAATTTTTCTGCATCACTTACCTGCAGGTTTCCTCTGCTATGACTTGAATTTTAATATTACTTTTCACACTTTGTAGAATAGGTTAAAGCAGTGCTATAGCAGTGGATTCTGACTTGACACTAGAGGACGGTCCTACAAGTTATGTTATTGAAAATAACCAGAACCAGATGAAGGGGGGAGGGAAAGGTTGAACAGCGTGAAAAAATCCCTGCATGTTCATGGTTTTCCCTTCCTCCTTTGTTTTAAGGTATGTTAATATACAGCAAAAGTGCCAAGCTGACCACATGTCCAGTAGGGACCAGCTTGAGAGGGTTGTTAATTCAGGTTCCAAGCTCATCCAGTTATTGATCTCTCTGCTGTCCCACCGACAAGAAACTGGGCTGAGACCAGTGACTCATTTCACCTGCATCACCAGACACTGGTTCAATTCTAGGTGATGAGTTAGCAGGCTTTGAATCCTGTGCATAGAACAAGAGTTTGTATATGTAGGGTGACCATATAGCTACATGTGAAGGATGACAGGCTGAACCAATTCTGATTTTCATAATGAAATCTATTGGGAAATTAGAACTAAATTTTCCTGCATGTAGTGAGAGTAAAGCCAGGATTGGCTCAGCCTGTACCCTACATATATATCTATATATCACCAACCACTTAAAGAGATGTGGATTCCTAACAGTTGTTTAGTTTCTGGGCGGCTTGTAGCAAGAAAGCCTTTAAGTCTCTTAACTGCCTTTTTTTTTCTTTAGAATGGCAATGGAGACTATATCTTGTACAAGTTTGAGAACAACTCTGTCCCTTTCACAGAGGCTTCTTTGGTGACCAAAGTCAAGGTTACAGAATCTTGAGGAAGAAGCAGTGAATCAGACTGGAACATTGGCCTGTTGGGTATTGATGCTCATTAATCATTTTAACTTTGTACTGTGTAAAGCTTGCACATGGCTACAAAGTATGAAATTAGTTGTAATCTGGTTTTCTTTAATATTCCTGATAAATTTTCTAAGATTAGGTGGCCACATGGACAACAGAGCTCCCGAATTAGTCTTAGGTGGAGTGTGGAAAGTTCGTCGCTCCTTTTTAGAAGATGATTACACCTAAGCACAGAGCTTCAGCTAATCAGGGTGTTGTATGTGCACTCCATGATGCCTCATGAATCATCTGTAGTGCCCAAAAATTGGGGAATGTCATGGAGGTCAACGGGGGTCATAGTGAGATCCAATTAACAGAGCAAAACTGGAAAGTTGTAATTCAGTTAGCAGTGGAAACACAATCATATACGTTTTTTTTTAAGCTTCTCCTATGCAGTCATATTCGCCATTCACGTATCTCAACAAATTAGGGGCGCCACTGTGCTCTTCTTATCAGCATTTCTTGCTGGCATTAAATCAACACATGAAAAGGAGGAGCACAACAAACGCAAACTGAAGCGGGTAGCCTTTTATTTTGAAGGAACCCGGTGCGAACAAATCTACGCTCGATTTTCTAACATGTGCGCGCAGCCATGCACATGTTATAAAATCCAGGATCGGCACGCGCAAGGAGGTGCACAATTGTGCAACTTGCACACGCCAAGCCGAGCAGCCTTCCTCCATTCCCTCCGAGGCCGCACCAAAATCAGAGCAGCCTCGGAGGGAACTTTCCTTCCGCCCCCCCCCCCCCCCACCTTTCCCTCCCTTCCCCTATCTAACCCGCCCCCCAGCCCTAACTAAAACCCCCCCTGACCTTTGTAGAAGAAGTTACGCCTGCTTCCGGGCAGGCGTAACTTGCGTGCGCCGGCTCTCCATCCCCCAGCCCGGTGGCTGTTCTGGAGGCCTCGGTCCCGCCCCCGGAACGCCCCTGGACCAGCGCCCTGCCCCCGGAATGCCCATTTTTTCAAGCCCCGGTACTTATGCGCGTCCCGGGGCTTGCGCGCTCCGCTGAGCCTATGCAAGATAGGCTCGGTGCACGCAGGGGGAGGCAGGGGTAGGTTTTCGGGGGTTACGCGCATAACCCTTTGAAAATCTACCCCTATGTGTGGAAAGAGAGGATATCCATCTTATAAAAATAGAGAATGCAACTATGATAAACCTGCATACATTTTGTTCCAAGACAGTTAAAGAAATGTACACTCGGATACATAGACTATAAATACTGTATTTGGAAAGAAAAGGAACAAGTGTAGGAATTAGACTGAAAGGGCAATCAAGATGGACATGAAATAGACAAATTGTTAATTTGATTAATTTACTTCAGTAGTTCTCAACATGGTCTCAGGATATCCCCAAAGATTATGCATGAAATATATACAGTATTTGCATATGCTGCCTCCATTGCATGCAAACCTGTCTCATTCATGTTCAGAGACGTCACTTAATACTTTAGAAATTAGGGGCCAGCCCTGGGCCAGTGGCTGGAAAAATGCCTGCGTAGCCCCCATAAAAACACAAGGGCTCAGGTTCTGGATCATTGCATTACATTTTTGGGGTGGGGGATCTAAAATTGAATTGGGGCCCATAGGTGTCTAGCAAAGGGCCTGTACATATCATTGTGGGCAGCCTGAGAAACCAGGGGCCTCCAAGACTTGGGTAATTGTGACAATGCTCTAGTTTAATGACTGCACCAGGATTTACAATGACTGGCTGACGTCTGAGATATAGAACTGGTACCTTGAGGTGGGCAACTGGAGGCTGCAATTTCGTTTCTCCACTTTCAACCAGACCATGCCCCTGATTTTAGGTGTTAGGTTCTGGTGCTCACTCAGGAGCCCTGAATGCCCTCTCTTACCCCTTGAAGCACTCTCCGTCTCCAGATTTTGGACACAGTATCTACAAAAATCCTGATGATTTGGGAAAGGCAAAACGTATCTTTCTTCCAGTGCTTGAGAAATCATGTGCAAAAAGCTGGCTCATGTGCTGAAAATGTCTTACTCCGAGTGATGTGCTGCATGACTTTTGGGGACAGTTTACTTTGCAATAAACACACATCAATTTTCAAGAAAGATACAGAAAATACTGTTGCTGAATGAACATATAAAAAATAGTTTTTAATTAAATAAAAAAATACAGTTGACCTCATAAGGCTTTCAAAAGATGCACTTAATTGGTATTTGAGCATCTTCTTAAATGAGGATTTGTTTGGTGTCTCGGGTGCCTGTGCAAAGCCTGTGGGTTCTTTATACCTGCAGACTTTATAGCAGTTCTCAAAGATGAAGCATCTATCTAATTTCACTTTGAAAATTATCCCAGGAAAACTCCCAGCCCCCATTTGCACCTGCTACTTTGGATGAAGAGTTTATCCGAGAAAACATTTGCACATACCTTTGAAAATTCCAGAGAATGTGCCTCCTCACTGCGGGTAAAAGTGTGCCTGTAGAGGCCCCTCGTGCATATGTTTACCCACCTATAGGGAGGGTAATATTCAAAAAGCCCATTTCTGCTGGTAAAGCATTATTTTAATCACACAAAAATACCCACGAACACACAGTGTACTCCAATACACCACAAATGTAAACAAATGTCAAAGGAATAAATGTATTGGTCTAATTTTAGAAAGCACTCTGTCGCCAAGAAACTAATGTAAGACCCTCTATTTACGAGTAAGACAATTTAAAAGTAGCTTCTCGTTTCCCATAGAGGTCTAATTTGCTTTAATAGATCATGCAAATTTGCTAAATTTTTTGAATTTTCTTTAAAAGTAACCATACGAAAATTATAGGGAAAATTCCCAATTAGATACCGCAAAATTGAAAAGGAATACTTATCCCAAAATGATCAAGTCCCATAAGTCCCGACATGGCCATGTTTCGGACAATTGTCCTGCTTCAGGGGAAATCACGGGTTGTCTTTCAAATGACGTGGATGCGGCGAATTCACTGCGAAACTTCTTTTCTTGCGGGCTCTCCTTTAACCCGCAGCATTACTTTTAAAGAAAATTCAAAAAATTTAGCAAATTTGCATGATCTATTAAAGCAAATTAGACCTCTATGGGAAACGAGAAGCTACTTTTAAATTGTCTTACTCGTAAATAGAGGGTCTTACATTAGTTTCTTGGCGACAGAGTGCTTTCTAAAATTAGACCAATACATTTATTCCTTTGACATTTGAAAGCATTATTTTACCCACATGAATGGCTTTAACATTACCTGCCTATACCTCAGGAAACCTTCAAAGCCATTTATCCAGCCAAAGACCAGTTTACCAGAGTAAAATGGCCTGTCTTAAACTTACCCTCCTCGATACTATTAAACGTACGAGCCAGCTTCCTCAATGCATGTCCTTTTAGCTGGTTTGTAAGGAAGCATTCCTGGGGCATGTTCAGGTTGGGTGAGTAATACAGCTAGGTATGCATGGGAGTTTCATAGGCATACACATCCTTTTACCCCTCCCCTCCAACTACCTACTCAAATCGCAGGTACAAATCGCATGGGCCCTTTTGGTTCATGCACTTTACACACACTCATTTTCAAAGTGGAAATTCTCTGCATGGTAAAATTACCTGCAAACTTAGCAACTCTGCAGGCTGTTTGAAAGTTTCCCCCTTAATGTTGCAGCTGATTTTCTAATGCCACTTCACACAACACCTTCGCTTGCCAGCAGAACTGACGCAAGGCTCTGATAGCACCTTGGCTGTTAGGAAACAGCTCATGATGTGACTTTGAGAACTAAACAGCATCCTAAAAAAGTCCAATTATTCGAATAAGTAGCACAGGTTTGCACTTTGAGAAAGGAGGCATACGAGTGCTAAATGCAACATTCTCCTTCTGGATTTAACCCCATTGCTCACAGATGCTACATTCACTATGCACCCATGGGCCCCAATTCAATTTTAGGTAGCTCACTGGAGTTTTATTTTGATAAAATATAGTACCAGGTACCCATAGTCAGCAGGAATCTGAGGCAAGAGCATTGATTTGATGTGGTTGACCATGCGGCTCCCTTAATTTCAGTGAATCGATGCCAATCCACAGCCTACCACAAGATCAAAGAAAATGGAGTAATATATGCATTAGGGCTTTTAAGGGCCCACTCAGTGATCACAGTCCTCCTTGTACTATTTGCCAGAGATAATTCAATTTATCAAAATGGATTACCAACATGAGGGTAGACTTTAATTATATAGGATCAAGTGTGCTCAGTTCTTCAGTGAAAAATCACCTTTAAAAATGCTTGTAATTACTACCTAGTGAAGGCGCATTGAAATTTAGCATGACTCTTCTTAATATCATATCATATTAAATAATGCCCATTCTTGTAACAGTCAGTGCTGGGATTATCTCTAGGGATTAGCACTCCCAAACTTGGAACACTTATTATAAGGTCAAATAGGAAGTCATGTCCAAACTTTATTAGAAAATCCAAGCCTCCATTGCTTCTCTGTGAGGCTGGTTAGTCATCCTTCAACAGAAATTCTAACCCCCCATCTAAGACAAGTAGGATTTATCTGGCTATCTAGCGGCCACTGAATATCCGATTATACTCAGCGGATATTAGATAGCTGGATAAGTCACTTATCTGGCTATCTGGTTAGCCAGATAACTTATGTGCAGGCAGTGGGCAGATTGGGTGGTACTACTTAGCCAGATAAATTATCTGGTTAAGTTAGACCTGCTCAATAGCAGATGGCTAAGACTTACCTGTCTAAGTAGCGCCAAATAAGGAGGTATTCAATAGCAGAGCTGTGCTGCTGAATATCCCATCTAGATAACCAGCTAGGCTCTGAATATCTACCCCTGAAGGTTAGCTACTTCAGAAATCATTGGCCAGTTGAAGTCTGTAGCAGAGACTGCCTCTGTGCTGCCAGGACCCTGTGGGATGTCTTCGGTTCTCAGCACTTCCTGTTGCCCATTGTGATCTTCCTGACTTGAGCTTCTGTGCTGGTGGTTTTGCATGCAGTTGTCATCATAAGTATCTAATTCATGAGTTCATAGACAGTGAATTGATTCCCATCTTATGGCCAGGCTTTCCAGATACATTATTGGTTCGTTTGATTCTGGGGGTTGCCTGGCTACATCAGAATACTTTTTTTTAAATTGAAATTGTCACTTTATACATGAAAAAAAAGTTAGAAATAATATGCACATGCCAAGAATATACAATGAGAAAAACCAAGGAAAAGAAAGAAGCTCTATGCAATACAAGTCCCCATCCAATGGAGCATAGAAAAGAAACAATAAAAGGGAAGAAAAGACAATGACACATATTCCAAAGCCCAAAATTTAATCATTAACTTTCCCCCTTATACATTATCAAAAGACTTGTCAGCAGTAAAAGTTTCTAAATGCAATCGTCTGTAAAAATATGGAGCGGGATGCCAGTGGCCAGTAGTTGGTGTTCCACCTTCAGGCAGCAAAACACTGCACGGAGCGGCAGTAGCCACAGAGGCATTCACGGAGCGGGATGCCAGTGGCCAGTGGTAGGTGTTCCACCTTCACGGAGCGGAAGGATGGAGGGCTGCTATTTCCAAACAGAGGTGGGTAAGAGTATGGGGCAGGGGTGTGGCCTGCTTGTTACAGCGGTTGCTACCCCTGATTGAGCTGGATGTTCACTGGGATGCGGATACGGCGCTGCTCTCTGCATTGGTGGAGGGGTGGAAGGGAATTGAGGCCGGAGGGTGCTGGAAGCCAATAGTGATGGGTGGGAGGGAGAAAAAAAGGAGGGGGGGGAAGATTAAAAAAAAAAAAAATGGATAAAGTGCGTAGCTTGCTGGGCAGACTGGATGGGCCGTTTGGTCTTCTTCTGCCGTCATTTCTATGTTTCTATGATTTCCAGATAAAGTAGCAATACACTTACAAGGAAACTTTAAAAAGTAGGAAGCACCTAAAGTGATAACTCGTGTCTTAACTTGTAAAAAAGCTTTCCTGCAGAGCTGAGTCTCCCAAGATACATCAGGAAACATTTGGACAGCATGTCCACAGAAGACAGCATTTTTAAACTTAAAATACTGCCAAAGAATCAAATTTGTATCCTGTTCAGAAATAAAGGAAATTATCAATATTACCCTAGTTGAAATATTCTCTGATGAATCTTGGAGAAATGCAGTTATATCAGCACTGTAAAAGGAAGTTAAAAGATCTGTGCTAGCTTCTTGTCTAACCTCCTTTTTAAACCCTGGAACATAGAAACATCTAGACAAAGTTATTTCTTTATCAGGTAATATTTGTAAATTTTCTCTCATATATTTTTTAAACAATTCCTCGGCTGATATCAAACAAGTTTTAGGGAAATTCAATATATGGAGATTCCTAGCTCTCAAATTGTTCTCCAACATTTCTAATTTATTATGTATCACCAAACAATCTTTCAAATTAGCAACCACAGTTGACTGTAATGTACTAACAGATTCAGAAACAGATATCAAACTTGTGGTTATTTCAGTGAGTTTAGAGTCCAAATCAGATAACTTTGCAGAAGTACCAGAAGAAAAAGTACACAATTGCCTTACAGTAGGGGCTAATGATGATTCAATACGGGTGACCACGTTCCAAATTTTCTTCAATGACAGGAACACCAGAAATTGCAGATAGAGTAACTGGTGCAGGAATGGGAACTACAGTTCCAATGTATGTTTTTGACGAAATAGCAACCTCAGTCTCTTCGTAAGGTGGCATAGGTATCTGAGAAATATTGCTTTCAATAGCAGAAGATACGTCTCTAGAGGGATCAAACACCATACCTCTAAAGTTCCTTGTATTCGGGGGAGGATTAGATCTTCTGTGTGCCCTCTGAGAGGCAATTTCGAGGGGGGAGAGAAGGGGGTTGAAGCTGCAGAACTCAGAGAGGCCTCCCCAGAAATACCAACAATACACTGGGAAATTATTAGTGCGAGGAAAATGTATGTCCAGAGAACCACTCACCAGAGTCTCAGTCTTCCCCTTTTTACCCATAATAATAAAGAGAGGGACACCAGAAAAAAACAGGAGAAAGGGCACAACCCTTAGGCTCATGGCTTCGGTGTGCCAGTGCTCCTGGAAGGCAGCGAACCTGGGTGCCCTCACTGCCACTTGATGGAATGGCCAGGATAGCATTGATGTGCTCACTGGGAGCCACTGGCCGCCTGCCTTTGAGAGCTTCTGGAAGGCCCAGAAGCTGATTGCTCTCACTGCTGCCTGATGGAATGGCCGGGATAGTGTCGATGTGCCACATCAGAATACTTTGTCAAACTTTCATTGCCTCAGTTCAATGTCCAAACTTATCTAGTTATTATGACCTATTCAGAAAAAGGTCAGTGGTACTTTCCATCTGTGGTTAGTTGTTAGGATGTTTTCCTGTAATTTGCTGAGCTCTGTCTGGTCTCAGGTCCTTTAGTCAGCGCCTCCTGCTGGTAACTCACATCCTTTTTTTCTTTTGGCAATGACATCTATAGCAACTAAATTCCATTCCCTCTCATTGCTCATATATTCTCCCCTAACCCATTAGGTATTTCTGTGGTTTCCTGCTGTGGTTTAGGAATCTATATAAAGATTCACAGACAAGAAATGTCAATGCTGCTGGAGAGAGCCGAAAAAACCCTGTATTTTGTGCTTTAAATCCTATGTAAAAATCCATTCCATAGATTCTATTTCTATATAAAATACATAAAAGTGATTCCTATTGACTTATCATTAGCTCCTGAAAAACCTCTCCTGAGTTTTTCATGAATTTTCTTGGTACAGAAGAATTTTGCTAGGTCACAAGAACTGAACAATTAATGCCAGAAGAAACCTTCCAAATCGGGGAAGTATTGGAACTCATAGGACCCAGTCTACCTCCAGGAACAAAGCAGCAGGAATCTGGCAGGATAATATTTTGATATTTTGGAAATTATATATGGCATTGCACTGTAGGCCTAGTACTAGAACTGTTGTTGCAAGGCAGCCGGGGTATTGGCAGCTAGGCTGCCATGTTTCCTGCTGCCTAGTTCATTCAATGTACTCAGCATTCAAGACAGGTCTGAATCCCTAGACCAGTTTAAACGCTGCATTAGGTCCTATCACTTGCTATAAAGCTAACACGCCCCGCTCTGCTGGAGCGAGCAGACAAGCCGTCAGGGCAGCATCTACAGTTTATTTGTCCAAGATTTGTAGTAACACAGGGGAAGAACTGGTAGTGTCCATGGCTTCTCTAGGGCAGGAACTAGAACTAAAACCTTGACATACTAGCATTATTTAACCTTGAAATATTCCATACTGCCAGAGTTCAACTTTAGAGTTATAGCAGTGAAGATTCTGAATAGCATCATCTATATGTCTGTGTGTGTATTTTATATTTATATATATCTATATATCTATATATAGATATATATAGATATATCTCATGAATGTGTGTATTCAGCTACAAACATACACACACACACCATATATATTTGGGGGTGGGGGTTTAAAATCTGAAGCACTATTATTTTTAATGTGGCTGTCTGTTCATCCTCCTGTCTTAGGAGCTGACCATGGCACTGAACAGCAACAAACCCAGCAGAAATGGGATGGGGCTGTAAGCAAGAGGGCAAGGATCAGAATGCTAGGGTGGAAGCATACAAGTATAAGGAACCTCTGATTGTACGGCTCCTTCATGTATATTTTCTGACACTCATACCATTAATTCTCGGCACATAAAGCTGTCTTTTTACAGAGGATTTGTAGTTTCTTAGTAATATGTATCGATGTCCTAACTCACAGGCCTGTTTGTCACATTTTATTTATAAGCGTTTGATATTCTGCCTTTCCCTAAAGGTAGGCCCAAGATGGATTACAGCACTGGGATGCTGGAAATTTGCAGAGAATTTTCCTGAACTTGGTGGAAAGTTTTAATTAAAAAAATATTTTTCAGGGGGAGGGGAAGGAGTGTAACAAATTTTGCCATTGAAAATTACTTTACAGCCTCTCATGCCCTCACCACTGTCTTCTCCTTGGATTGCTTGAGGAAGGGTCTCAAAACAAGCCTTAATTTCTAAATCTTTATTGACCTGTTGGGCTTCCTAAAACTGTGCTGGGGCCCATAGCCTTCATGTTTTCAGGATACCCACAATGAATATGCATAAGATACACTGGAACTCAGTATATACAAACATATGTAAATTTATCTCATGCATATTCATTGTGGATCTCCTGAAACCTCATCTGGCTGTGGGGTCCCCAGGACAGGTTTGGGAATCCATGTTTTGGCTGATTTCACTGAAATATAGTCTTGTCCTTCCTTGCATACCCATTTTTAGTGTGTGTTTGGGCTCCATCTGTGTTGCCCAGGGTTAGCTGTGCCTATTGGACAGCACCTAACGTGACCTTCACCGATATATTATTCTAAAAACATTTCTTGATGAGCTGCAGCTAGGATTGCCAACAGGCTCCATTTTATTTTATTTTTTTACAGGAGATGCTGATCCAGTCCTGAAAAAAAATCCCATCACATGCATGGGATTTGTAGTTTTGTTTTCCCTGTTGAGTTCCCTAAGAAAAGCAGGAAGTACAAGTACATGTATCAATGGGGCAAAACTAGGACTGAATCAGCCTTTCCTGAAAGCATGAAGCCGGCTGACAACCCTAGCAGCAGCACCAATACAAGTGGCTTTCAGAAGTCTTGCAAAGGTACAAAACCTTGTGAAGATTAAAAAAAGTGGACACGACAAAACATCAGTAAAGAGGAAAAGCCATGACCTACTTTCCAGTATTAAACATAATCATTGCTTTTTGCTCGCAAGTCAATCAGCTGGAAACAAAACAGAACCATGAAATCACATAACCTGCTCTTGATTACCAGGCTCATGATGGCTTCCTTTTCCTAAAACCACTCAAATCACGTTTTTTTTTTTTTTCCTGGCCTAACACAAGTCAACGCTGATACATTTCCTCTCCTTTCATTAAAGCTTCCAAAGACTTGTTTAATTACACTGACTATTATTAACCTCTGGTCTGAGTAATTATTAGCTACTGTGGTAGGACACAAATAACATTACAAGCAATTAAACACAAATGTACTAGGTTGGGTTAAGCACTTGGACACACAACTACACAGACTCCCCAGGTATTCCAGAGGCTTTCTGGACAATGCACGCGTTATATGGAGAAATGTTCCAGGAATGCTCTGCGCTGGAAGCTGAAGGGAGATTGCCTTCTGCTGGTCAAGTAGTAAGAAGCACTGATGCCTTTTTCAGCTATAGGGAAATCAAGGGTGTGAAGTAACAAAGTTTCATACTTAGCCCACAAAATATTCTAAGCTGATGAGATAAAGGTGGTGCAGCTTGCCAGCCATTAAAACATTTTACTTTGCACATAAGCACAAGAAGTGATGTCCTACAGGCGGCCTAGCTTCTGTGGTTGAGAGCTGGAATAGATCCTTAGCTAAGGGGGTAATTTTCAAAAGGATTTACACACTTAAAACTGGGTTTTACACGTGAAAATGCACTTTAAGGAAATAATTTTAAAAGGAGTTACACATGTAAATGTAACATACTATCAGGCCGATACAGTAAAGTGCGCTCCGGCGGAGCGCACTGTTAGCCCGTGTTTGGCCGCGTGTTTTTGACGTGCTATTTTTACCCCTTATACAGTAAGGGGTAATAGTGCGTCGAAAACGCACGGCCAACCCCCCCCCCTCCCGAAACTAATAGCGCCCGCAACATGCAAATGCATGATGATGGCCCTATTAGTTATTCCCGCGTGATACAGAAAGTAAAATGTGCAGCCAAGCCGCACATTTTACTTTCAGAAATTAACGCCTGCTCAAAGGCTGGCTTTAATTTCGGCTGGCACCAGGAAAGTGCACAGAAAAGCAGAAAAAAACTGCTTTTCTGTACACCCTCCGACTTACTATCATAGCGATATTAAGTTGGAGGCCCCAAAAATAAAAAAAAATTTAAAATTAAAAAAAATAAATTTTAAATCTGCCCTCGGCCCGCGGGTTGGAAGACAGACGCTCAATTTAGCCGGCGTCCATTTTCCGAACCCGTGGCTGTCAGCGGGTTCGACAGCCGACGCCGGTAAAATTGAACGTCGGCTGTCAAACCCGCTGACAGCCGGCGCTTCTGTCAAAAAGGAGGCGCTAGGGACGCGCTAGTGTGGGTATCTGCCGGCATGCGCGGAAGTGCTGGGTTCTTGAAAAGGGGCGGGCTGGAGGCCTGGGAAGAGCGCACCAGCAGTCAGTCGGTGCGCAGAACTTACTTCTGCTCAGGGGAGCAGGTAAGTTCAGAAACAAAAGAAATTAGGGTAGTTAGGATGGGTTTAGGGGTCGGGGTGGAGAGGGGAAAAGGGGAAAAGGGAGGAAGGTAAGTTAGGGGGTTAAGGAAGTTCCCTCCCAGTCTGCTCCAGAGAACTGGGGAAAGGCCTGATTGTGTCGCCGCACGTTGATTACAAAATCCCGCCCCCACGAGTGAGTCGGCACCCATGTCCACGTGCCGGGAACCACACGCATATGGACACCCATGCGTCCTTTTTAAAATTTACCCCTAAGCGCATAAATGGGCTTTTGAAAATTGCTACAAAAATATGTTACAATTATGTACATAACTCCTTTTAAAATGACCTCTCCTGTATTTTTTCCATAGACACAAAATAAGAGAAAAGCTTTAGAACATAGATCCTTATGTATGTGATGTGTTAGAAACTAATAAAATTGTGCACTTAGTGAAAGTAAGCATGAAAGCATCTGAAAAGACCATCTAGTTTCATTGCTTTTCTGGATTATTGGTTTGTCCCTGCTTACGCGGTCTTTTGCTACCCTCCAATTCTTCCTGTGCATCATTTTTCATTTGTTGACATTTACAGGAATTTCATGACGGTGGGGGAGGGAGGTGAAGGGAAGGGGGGAATGGGGCACTGCCAGTTCATGAATACGATGACATTGCCTCTGACCTGATGTCTGACTGGCACAGACGGATACAAATCATGCTAGCAGGCATTTTGAATGAGACTGGCACTCAGCGACCAACAAAAAAACTGGAAAGAGAGGAACAAAAATGTGCTAGTGAAAACCCCCTAGACAGTTTGTTTGCAGAAAGATTTTCTCCTGCCCATATTCCTTTGACCTGTCCTCTGGGTCAGTATTTTATGGCACATGCCCTGGTTTAGACCAGGGAAGGCTGCTTTCTGTTCAGATCCAGTCTTTATTACACATACACACACATGTATATGTACACTGTTTTTTTGTATTAAGATAATTGTTCTTTGTCGTGAAATGACAAATGATGAAGATGTTCGGTTTGAGTGAGTTCAAATCATTTTCAAGGAGCAATTTTCACACAGCCCCTGGGCCGTTCTCATGAGTGATTTTAGTATCAAGGCTGCTTCTTGCATCAGCCGCGATCATTAAAGCCACGGGGGCGCGGAGAGAGGAGAGTTGGAAGCACACGGATAAATGAGGCTGGGGAATGAGCATGCAGTGCAGGGTGTATGAAAAGGGAGCAGAGCCTCGGCTGTTCGTGGACATTCATCATGGACGCAGAAAATGTTTGGACTCTTCACCGTGGCTGCCTCTTCTCTTCCTGTTCCTAGTATGCTCTTATTTCTTCAATGTTCTCAAACTGTCCTTATATCATTGCTGCCTGGATGATTAGGTACTTTTTTTGATATATGTATGGGGAAGGCCAAGCTGACCGATTTTCCTTCTAACTTTTTCTCTTATGGCTAGAAGTAGCATCATTTTAAATGATGCCCAAATCACTTCTGTTTCTAAACCTATCTGTCCATCAGAGTCTTTACAATATCGCACATACTCTTCTATTTTGTTTCTGTGTTTTAGTGCATTCTAAAACACAGAAACTAAATGAAAGATTTTTGTGTGTCATTTTGTATGGGAGACCAAACAAGTGGTGGTGTGATTTCTGTCATTTAAAAATGACAGCACAGCCCTAATCTTTTGCTCCTCATCTCCCTTCCACAAACTCTGGGTCCATGCATTTTGGCTCATGTCCCTCCTTGTGTTCCATGGTTAACACAGGAGATGTCCGTGCCGGATTTAGAATAGTGACAGTGTTATGCAGAGTTGGACACTTCCTGTTAATGCCCTACTGGGTTAAAGACTTCTTGGGTCCCCGCCATTTCCTGTGCCAGTACTATATGCTAGCAAAACGCACTTCCTATGGGTCCTTGTTACTTAATTTAAGGATATCTGGTGCTAGTATTTTGTCACCAGTGCCCACATTGTACTCCTCGTCTTCTGTCTTGAGGCATGGCTTCTTCTTAGCCACATGTGCTGCTAAGCAAATTGTCTCTGTTGATACTAGTCAGAATGTGCATAATCACTGCTTTCCCCCGCCAAGATCTCCATTTCAATGGGCCTTTAAGATTAATTAAACCAAACCAAACACCTCCCCGCCCCCCCTCTAAAAATTACAAAATGTTGGTATCTTTAGATTTTGATAACCTTATTGTGGCGGGAAAAAAGCGTTTCTCCTTCAGCACACAAGGCTGACATTGCATGCCCGATTATGTAGAAAATCCATTTTTTTCCAAGGCCTCCTGGAAGGCACTCTCCCTGGGATTTGCATGCCAGTTTCTGGATGTACAGCCACAAATCATTCCGGCAGACTTTCTTCAGCAGTCCCAGGCTTTCGGAGCCTGTGTAACTGTTTAGCTCCACAGCCGCGAGGGGCAGAGCCTTTGGACAGAAAGCTTTTGCCATCCATCTTTCCTCCCCTCCTCCCATTCTTGTATGAGGGGGTAGGGAAATTAAAGGAAGGTTCATTGTACGCCAGTGTTTTCTGGCATGTGGTAGCAGCAGAGAATGGGACAGCAAAAGACCTTATACGCAATGTTGAGTTTGTTAGCCATTTTGGTGGTTCTGTGGTCTGTTTCTGCCCAAGAGCGCACACGCCAGATCCTTTTCTCATTTCCGAACGCCTAATAAGGGATGAGCTGAGCGATTAATTGCAGCCACCTGTCCGGGCTCAGGATGTGGCTATGAAGGTGGCATTGGGAAATGAGCCCGAGGCAGTCTCTGATTAAACCTCCAGTCCAGCTCTGATTTCAGTGCCAAGCTATTAGTGAGAGGGACAGCAGAGGGAGACAAAGCAGAGGCTGATTTGCTGAGAGTCCCTCTTCATTGCAAGGAGAGCAAGCTTGTTGCCTTTTCTGTGTCTGTTCTTCACAGCTCAAACCCCACAATGCCATTGTAAAATCAAAAATGCTTGACCATTGAAAATAAAGATGGAAAATTCAGCGTGGCTTCTTCTTGAATATCTGAGAGCATTTATAAGGGTGAGTGCATAATACAGACCTAAGTTTTGTCCCATGCATGGTGACGGGCATTGTAGAGGTATGAAAAGTTCTTTTTCATGGACATTGGATCTCATCCTGGTCATTGTACTAAGGTTACCAGTTGATATTTTATTTTACTCTTGAACTTATCCAGTCCTGGTTTTACTGCACTGCATGCATGGACTTGTAGTTTGTCATCTGGAAGAAATACATTTTCGTGTGTGCAGGATGAAATAAGCTTATTGATAAAAATAAATGGTGTTACCTGGGAAAAGAGGGAGACTGAAAGAGCTACAGTTGTACTCACTACAAGACATAATAGAAAGGGGAGATATGATACCACGATTCAAAGATCTGAGGGTAGTATTTCCAATAGATTGATAAGCTCAAGGACAAGGGGTCATCCTATGAAGCTCAAAAGGAGTGTGAGAAAATATTTTTTCACTGTCAGAGTGGTGGACATCTGGAATAAGCTCCAGCAGAGGTCATGGGAGCCAGAACTGTCGTAGAATTCAAACCTGCACGGGACAGACACGAAGGGACCTTCGTGGCAGAGGAAAAAAGACAACTATAGCTGGAATAAGAATTGTGGCCCTTCGTGCTCAGCCCAAGGAAAGTGTATAAAGTGTGTAAAATGCTTCTTGAAAGGATGTTGTGAGAGGAGCAATTTGCCCTGGTGTCACCCTGGGTCTCACAGCGCAGCTCCTCAGCCGTCTGAATCACTAGTGAATCAAAGAGTTTGGACTCCCAGTGCTCTGTTTCTGAAGGTGATGCCATTGGAGGGACATGTGCTTAGTACCAAGGGTATCACCCCCAACACCACCACCACCCTGCCTTGCCAGAAAGATGACATGAGAGCGAGGGCACACGAGCCCACAGCCTCCTGCATTGGACGTTATGTATTTACAAATGTATAGCCTGCACTCCAATCATTCGAGGTATAAACACATAGTTTGCTACTGTGTCATCAAAATATTTGAGTTCCTTATCTTATTGTCAGTGACAAAAAGAATAATTTAATTTGCCAGGTGGGAATAAGAATCCAGCTTTCCTTGCCGGCTCCTTTTCCCATCCGTGCAGCTCCTCTGCTCATACCCTTTTCTTACCAATGTGACAATAAATATCACTTAACTCATCCCATTGTGCCTGTAATTAGAGCCTTCCAGTGAAGTGTAGGCATATGCAGATTAACATACTGGAACAAGGGCAAACTTCCCAAAATAGATTTGCAATTAGAAATCTACATATAGTTTTCTACCGTTTTACTGTATTTTATTTATTTATTTAACATTTTTCTATACCGACCTTCAAGGTTGAATACCATATCAGGTCGGTTTACATCGAACAGGGGTAGATCAGTATAACGTAACATAACATAAGGAGCAAATTTTGTGGTAAGAGACAAGAGCAGAGAAGCAAAAAGTTACATAATAACAAGGACCTTGAACTTGGAAGCTGGTTCAGCTGGAAAAAGAGAAGCCTTAAGAAGGTATTAAATTAAGTACATTGTGATATGTCCAAACTAGTAAATGAGGTGAATATTGGCGGGGCGAAGTTCCATATTCAAAAGCTGAGTAGTTATCTAGTGAAAGTTTGATGGATCAGGGAAGGCTTGTAAGAAGAGCCAAGTTTTGAGTTTTTTTTTAAATGTTGGTAGGCACGGTTCCATTCTGAGTTCTGAGGGGAGGTTGTTCCAGATGGATGGACCTGCTGTAGAAAAAGCTCGGTCCCTGGTAGAGATGAGTCGTGTGGCTTTAGAAGGCGGGGCTTGTAGAGTTCCTTTGTAGGTTTCCCTCATTGGTCTGTTGGAAGTGTGGAGTTTGAGTGGGAATTCGAGGTCGAGATGGAGGAGGTTATGAATTGATTTGTGGATTAGAGTTAGCGATTTGTGTAGAGCCCTGTAACTGACTGGTAACCAGTGTAGATTACGGAGGATGGGCGTAATATGGTCTCTCTGGTTGGTGCTTGTCAAAATTCTTGCTGCAGCGTTCTGTATCATCTGTAAGGGCTTGGTTGTAGAGCTTGGTAGGCCGGTGAGGAGAGCGCTGCAGTAGTCAATTTTGGCAAATATTATAAAATGTAAGGTGACACAGGCATTCCGTGCCACTTGGGCAACTTAAGTGGGACACACAGAGCGATTTCTGGATTGGCCTTTTGCCAGAGGGTGCCTTTGGCCATGGCACACGAGGCCAAAGGCACCCTCTGCTTGAATTTGGCTCCCCCCTCTTCCCTCTCCTTTTTCCATTCGGACATTCCCTGCCCTCCCTTCCTGGCCACCGGATCTTCACTATAGTTTTTTGATTGCTATCTAATATACCCTTGTTGATTGCTCTTGTTGTTTTTCAGCCTTCATGCTTTTTTGTTTCAGCAGACAGGGTACCCAAGCAGAACATGTAAACTTTATATGATTTTGTGTTTTTTTGGGGCTGTATTGGGTTCAGCTCTGTGGGGGACTGGCTCCTTGCTGGCTGTGGCGGGGACCTGTGGTCAAGTGGCCTACAGGTCAAGGGACCTGGGGGTAGTGTTAGTTTGCTGCGCTGTCAGGGCTGACCTACCAGGGAGAGTTTCTTGGAGTGGTTTTTCTGAAGATTATACTTGGTGACGATGTTGTTTGGCTCGGGTACTTGATTGTATTAAAGCTGCAGCCTTTGACCTCCCAAACTGGTATTTTGTATAGTTATTTATATGTATGAGAGAGGGGCTGTGAGGGTGAGAGATGAGTCCTGGATGTCTTCATATTATGTTTGTAAGATCAGAGAAGCGTTGTAGTTTGGCATGTTGGCTGGTTTTCTATTAGATGGTTTGTTTCTCTGTTTGTAAATTGTACTTTGTATATTTGCTATGCCTTCTGGGTGTTTGACATTGTCTTAATTTATGTTTTTGTAATTTCCGTAGAGGAAGTTTTTATATTGTACTATGCCAGGAGCATCTCTCAATCAGGCATATAAATAAAGATCGTTGTTCGAGCACTTTCATATTTGCTAGCCCTCTTCACTGGTTTCTGCCTGCAGAATAGGAGCCTACATGCCTAACTACTGCTTGTTAAAAAATACATGCATATGTATGTCTACCCAGTTGTGTCTATACAGTGGAATAAGGGTCAGCCGATAAGGTTTCTTTAGACCATTCCATCTGTCCCGTTGCCTCCATGTCCTGTGTCATCCTACTTGGTCTTTGGTCTGTCTAAAGTGATAGGACGTTATTTTTACATTGCATGAAGAACTTTGTTACACGGCAGGTGGAAATAATAATAGTGGGACAAGGTAGTCACCAATCAATAAATAAAATATGGATCAATATTAATTGCACAAGGGCTTAACATGAGATTCTTTTTAAACCATGTTGGTTTCATATGCTCTCTCTCTTAAGTCTATTAGTAAGTGACCAGTTGAAATAGGAACAGGAAACAACTAACTGCTGAGAAGGGCCAGGTCTGACTGTTGGTGACTTCTGTTGGCAGAAACCACAATTAAGGCATAAATCTGC
The DNA here is from genome assembly GCF_901001135.1 of Rhinatrema bivittatum. Taxonomy (NCBI): domain Eukaryota; kingdom Metazoa; phylum Chordata; class Amphibia; order Gymnophiona; family Rhinatrematidae; genus Rhinatrema; species Rhinatrema bivittatum. The sequence goes on along the minus strand of NC_042626.1, from coordinate 8,430,660 downwards.
TGAAATTGTGAATACAAAATAAGACCAAATGAATTTGGAACATCTGGACTAGATCCAGAAAAGGAGAATATAAAGTTAATTGTAATGAACTGCATTTTTTTAGATCATATGAGAGGGAGAGTACTAGCTGTCCCATCTATGGTCTCCAAGCTTGCATCTCCCAGATTCTTCACAGATACCTTGTCTCACAAAATGGAAGATTTGTGAGGGAGGAATCATCTTTATCTTTTAATACTATTACACTATCTGCTTTTTACTGATTTATGCAATATTGCTGTCATGCTGTTTGTCTTTATTGATATTCATTGTGATACTTTTTACCTTTGCTGATTTTTATTATATTTTACAATATTCAGTAAACCAAATATTTGCTTTTACCAGTTTGTGTTGCTTGTTCTATGACATAATATACCTTCACTCAGCCCACCGTTTACATGGTCCTATCCCTCCTTTGCACAACTTTCTCTTGGTCAAATTTGGTTATTGACACAAGCCTCTCTTGCAGTGTTGTGTTACATAGTAACTTTAGTAATGATGTCAGAAAAAGAACAAATGGTCCACCCAGTCTGCCAAACAAGTTTCTTATGGTAGTAACTGCTGCTCCTTGCAGGTTACCCCCAACCCTTATGTTAAGGATAATAATATTTATAATCAAAACCAAGCAACTGTCAAACCCATTACAACGTCTGCTAGCAACATTTATACAGGTGAGCAGCCTTCTTGAAAATTCAGACAATGCTGCTTGAATGTGCTTTGCTTTTGGACTTTGCAGTAGAAGCATTTCTGTGCTTTTCCCCTATTGTCTGCGTATCAATACGCTGGACCATAAAAGTCGGGGCCCAGTGTTGGCTGTCGTCTGAATCCAATTCCCCTTTTCCCCCTTCCTCACCGTGCTGTTGAAGCGCAGGGCAATGTTGCAGTTGCGTCAAAAGCATCAAAGCTAATTAATTAAGGGTAGTAATCCCCATGCCTTCTGTTAAAGGTAGTAACTGCTGCTCCATGCAGGTTACCCCTATGCACCCATTTCTTCATTTCCAGCCTCTAGTTTTTAGGGATTCACAGTGTTTATCCCATGCCTTTTTGAATTCCTTACTGGTTTCATCTTCACCACCTTTTCCAGAAGGGCATTCCAGGCATTCACCACCCTCTCTGTGAAGAAATATTTCCTGACGTTGGTTCTGAGTCGTCCTCCCTGGAGTTTCATTTCATGACCCCTAGTTCTACTGATTTCTTTCCAACATAAAAGGTTTGACATTTGTATATCATTAAAACCGCTCAGGTATCTGAAGGTGTTACGGCTGTGGCTGCTGTGCAACCGCCTCACCACCAGGGGTCCCTCTAGAGCTGGCTTTCCTGACAGGCCCAGTCCATCTCCTCTGTCCACTCTATGCTCTGGGTGTGCCCTTATAACCCTGCCTGACAGTTGCCTCGGTGCTTCGGCATCGAGCTCACCTGGGCTCCCTGCTCTAGCCTGCCTTGCGTGGCCTTCGGGCCTTTCCTTTCCTTGCGTGGCCTTCGGGCCTTTCCTTGCCTTGCCTTGCGTGGCCTTCGGGCCTTGCCTTGCCTTGCGTGGCCTTCGGGCCTTTCCTTGCCTTGCGTGGCCTTCGGGCCTTTCCTTGCCTTGCGTGGCCTTCGGGCCTTCTGTCTTGCCTTGCCTTGTGTGGCCTTTGGGCCTTCTGTCTTGCCTTGCGTGGCCTTTGGGCCTTCTGTCTTGCCTTGCCTTGCGCGGCCTTTGGGCCTTCTGTCTTGCCTTGCCTTGCGCGGCCTTCGGGCCTTCTACCTTGCCTTGCCTTGCCCTGCCTTCGGGCCTTCTGTCTTGCCTTGCCTTGCGCGGCCTTCGGGCCTTCTGTCTTGCCTTGCCTTGCGCGGCCTTCGGGCCTTCTGTCTTGCCTTGCCTTGCGTGGCCTTCGGGCCTTCTGTCTTGCCTTGCCTTGCGCGGCCTTCGGGCCTTCTGTCTTGCCTTGCCTTGCGCGGCCTTCGGGCCTTCTGTCTTGCCTTGCCTTGCGCGGCCTTCGGGCCTTCTGTCTTGCCTTGCCTTGCGCGGCCTCCAGGCCTTCTGTCTTGCCTTGCCTTGCGCGGCCTTCGGGCCTTCTACCTTGTCTTGTCTAGCCTAGTCTTGGTGGCCTTCGGGCCTTCGGTCTTGCCTTGCCTTGCCTTCGGGCCTTCTACCTTGTCTTGTCTTGCCTTGCCCTGCGCGGCCTTCGGGCCTTCTACCTTGTGCTGTGTATGGTCTTCGGACCTTCTGCCCTGCCCTGCCTTGCTTACTGTGCATGCGGTCCTACGGGCCCTCTGCTCTATTGTCTGTGTGTGTTTGGCCTACGGGCTCTCTGCCCTGCTTACTGTGTGTGGCCTACGGGCCTTCTGTGTGTGTGTGGCCTACGGGCCTACTGACCTGCCTTGCCCCGCTTACGGCGTGTGGCCTACGGGCCTTCTGTGTGTGTGTGTGGCCTACTGACCTGCCTTGCCCCGCTTACGGTGTGTGGCCTACGGGCCTTCTGTGTGTGTGTGTGGCCTACGGGCCTACTGACCTGCCTTGCCCCGCTTACGGTGTGTGGCCTACGGGCCTTCTGTGTGTGCGTGTGGCCTACGGGCCTTCTGACCTGCCTTGCCCCGCTTACAGGTGTGTGGCCTACGGGCCTTCTGTGTGTGTGTGTGGCCTACGGGCCTTCTGGCCTGCCTTGCCCCGCTCACGGTGTGTGGCCTACGGGCCTTCTGATCTGCCTTGCCCCGCTTACGGTGTCTGGCCTACGGGCCGTCTGTGTGTGTGTGTGTGGCCTACGGGCCTTCTGACCTGCCTTGCTCTGCCGCCTGCCCTGACCCAGCCTAGACCCAGACACTGCTTCTTGCTGTCTGCCCTGACCCAGCCACGGTTTCCAGCCATCCCTGTCTCTCTCCACCTGGAGCCACCCCTTTGGGTGGTGTTCACTACCCCTGAACTCAGCCCAAGCGTAACAGAAGGTTTGTATCAGATCTCCCCTGCACCTCCTCTCTTCCAGGTGTACATATTCAGATCCTTCAGCCTCTCCTCATAGGTCTTCAATACTGAGCCCGCACCATTTTGGTCGCCCTTCTCTAGACCGCCTCCATCCTGTCTCTATCCTTTTTGAGATTCGAGTGCCAGAACTGAACATGGTACTTCAGGTAAGGCCTCACCAAGGACCTGTACAAGGGGATCATCATCTCCTTTTTCTTACTGGTTATTCCTCTCTCTATGCAGCCCAGCATTCTTCTGGCTTTAGCTATCGCCTTATCACATTGCTTTGCCATCTTCAGATCGCCAGACACTATTACCCCAAAGGTCCCTCTCCCAGTCTGTGCACATCAGTCTTTCACTCTCCATCACATACAGTTCTTTTGGATTTCTGTACCCAGTGTTGGACGTTGTTCTAAATTTAGGCAGCGTTGCCAATATATTTCCTTCCAAACCTATAAGAATTTAAAGATTTGACTAGTAAAGGTCATATCTTACAGATTTCTTTTTTTGTTGTTGTTTTTTTTGAACTGGCATAGGATGGAATAAAAAATAGGGCTATTACCCAGCCTGCTAATTGGCCACTTAATCTTTGATTGCAGTCAATAGTTCTGGAGCGTTTCCACTGAGGACGGTGTCAGGGAAGAGTGATATCTGTCATTGAGCTTCCTTCACAGAAGAGGTCAAGGAACTCATCCCAGGTGATGGATGGTCCTCCTGCAGACGCCAAAAGCAGAACAAGTTGCTTAAGGTGGAATGATGCTATACTACTTACAGTGTGATCTTCCATCAAATACAAAAAAAAAAAAAATTATCACACTTCAGGGAACAATAAGACCTTGGGATTTACCTGTTCGCTGCTTCTCCATTACATCCAGTTCATCTCTGCTCACTCTGTTGGTTGTAGTCACTTTCTGCACAAAATCTTGAACAACAGAGAGAGGGAAACTAGTTTATAAAGCTCAAGATATTATTTTCCCAGCATTATGATCATTGTCTTTGTTGTTTCATGATATATACAGCTCCTGAAAGAATTATTTTGCACTCTGCTTCATCTTATAGGAAGTGTAGTCACTGGAAGGCCACTGAATATAACTCAGTCACCAGTTTAGTTGAACGAGAAGCTTGGGGTATATTGCCTTTTGTTTACATGTGTTTCATTCCAGGGTAGTTGTAAGTGTGTTTTAAAGCTGTCTGAAAGCTGCTGCTGTGGTATGAAATCACTCCCAAGGAGATCTAAGTGAGTCAAGGTGCTGCTGTGCTCATTGTCATCAGAAATGTTTGGCAGAACCATCTTCTGCACTCAGATTCAGGCTTTAAATTTTTTTTTACAAAATTATTTTAATATAAATATATTTTTCCATTTTTAAAACATTTTTTGTTTTCATCATATCAATATTCAGTATCTAGAATAATGACAGCAAAGGTACCAGTTGAAATGAAGTCAGTAAATCCCTTAATTTTCTTTTGCATTGCATGTGTAGATGAGCATGCTTCCTCCCACCACTCCGCTTTGTGTTCCTGTAACAGAGCTATAAAGGAGACTCCAGAAGCTCTCCCGTCAGGAAGGCATATTGTAATTGGAAATGAAAGGGAACACCTCAGAAAGCCTCTGAAACCAAAGGAGTGGGTCAGGCTTGACTGGCAGAGTGGGTTAGAGTAGTTGAATTTTCTTGGGGTCACTGACATGCTGGATGTCTCTGCATAGACCAGGCCAGCCATGTAAGTGGATTTATTTCTTGTAGAGTGCTCTTGCTATCTGCTGAAGCTCTGGTGTGACTGGAGGATAATGAGAAGGACGGTGCAGCAGACATTACTGCTATGCTATGCATCATATCCAGAGTTAAGTTCGGTGAAATTGCAGGTAGGGAGCTGTAGTTCCTATTTTTCTTGAGAGTACAGATGCAGCAGCCTTGTTGGAGTAGGAGAAAAACTGGAGTCTTTGCAGGCTGTGATTCTCCACCAGTGTAAGATTTGTCCAAAGGTGGTGACCTTTTGGAGACGATGCAAAACTCTTCTGCAGGTGCCACCCAGGTAATTCTGAAAGCTCACCCACTATTTCTCTAAGAAAATTAGAATTGTAAACCCATCGGTGCAATGGGGAGGTGGGAGAGGAGGAGGAAATGCAAGGACTGGGTCAGCATCTTTGGATTGACTCGGGTCAGGCAAGAATCATCGTGGAGGTGATGATGAGATAGCAAACTGAAACCTGCAAGGTCCTGGCACTCTGCTACGCTGATGGCTCAGATGGGGTGGCAGAAGTTGCCTCCTTATAGTTTATTTTATGCTTGGCAAAATACACAGCCATGATAGTTAATTGAAGAAGTGGCATATCCTGCTGAGCCAGGATAGCGTTAAATGTCTCTTCTGCACTCGCTCGTCCTAATACCTACGTTGCCTGCTGACATAATTCATGCTGTCCGATCTCTGAAGGACTTAAGACATCAGTTTGTTGAAAATTATTCTGAATATAGCAATATATTATATTCATCTGTGCATGGAAATCTCAGCATTATTTATTCCTGCATCTGGGATGCTGGATGTCAGGGCTTCAATTTACAGTATCTCAGTCTGGAAAGTGAAATGCCCTTCTAAGTGGTGAGCATATCTTTTGAGGGATGCAGCAGACTATAATTGCTTTTACTGCTCTTAGCAAGTGTTGTGATGGGATCCTGCTTAGTACAGATCTGACAGCGTGCAGCCGCCTCTTGTGGTTGTACTTCGTGGCATCCAGGAAAACACAAACCACAGAGGTGGATCAAATTGCAGCAAAATCTATATCAATGCAACTCCCTGGAAGGCTTTCTGTCACATATTTACCTCATCTCCACCACATGTCCCTGGATCCTTTTCCCAGCCATTGATCTACCTGGTGAGCAGTTTTATTTTTGCAAAAAGAATGCTTATGCATTTTGTCATTTTCAAGGTCCTTCCCTCCTAGGTTTACCAACTGGCTCCATGTCGTAAAGGAAGAGGCTGACCCAGTCCTGCTTTATCCTATGGCATGCATGGATTTGAAATTCTGATTTTACAAGGAAAATCAGTGGGGAAATCAGAACTACAAATCCCTGCATGCAGTGGGGCAAAATCTGGACTGGATTAATCTGCTTCATATGACATGGAGCCAGTTGGCAGCCCTGTTTCCCTTTGTCCCCTCCCCATTTCCCTCTACTCCCATTCTCCTCTTCAGCCTATTTCATCAGGATTGGATTTACAACTTAAGCATTCATAGGCCCTGGAGGAATCCCCCTTCCTTAGAAACCATTGAGGGGGAGGAGAACTTTCCTGCCTCCTCCCAGAAATCATTGGAACATGGAAATCAGAGGGTGCCGGCGCCCCTGCCCAGATCTTCCCCTTCTCCCCTTGGCCTCCTGGGGTAGGTCTCGCCTCACTTCTCGACCTGCTGACCCCTTTTTCATCTTCTAGGGCTGCAGGCACCCTGCCCTCTTCTTCAGCACAAGCTTCCTGTTACCATTCTAGGGATGGTGCGCCGCGGGACCTGGGAGCATGAAAGCACTGGCGTACAGGTCCTCCAGGCTCAATTTAGGGGACGTTCTTGCTGCAGACCTGGAAGAAAAAGAATGGGTCAGCAGGTTCAGATGGTGGGAGTGATAGTAACACTTTGGTCCCAATCAAAATTTGGTGCCTGAAACAGTTGCCTATGCCTAAATCTGGCCCTGCTGTTGTAGTAACATAGTAACAGGTTGCTCTTCATCTGGGACTGTGGCTGCAGTCAGAGCAACAGGAGGCCAGCACCAAGGGTCCATGGTAACATCAAATGCTGCTGCTGCTCCTTCTCACCACCTCTTGTGCCCCTCTTCCTTCTAAACAGAATGTGTGCAAGGGAGGAGCAGCAGGGCCTGGGAATCTGTGCTTGCACTTTTGTTCCCATACTTTTGGCCTTCTGCTGCTCGAACTGACAAGATTTAAGGAGGTAGCGTGGAGCGGACTGAGGTCTGCCAAGTCACAGCCCTTCCTCCATCTCTATCACAACTTGGGGAAAACACCTCCTGTCTGCCAGTGGTGCAGCCCTTAGCCCATGGGAACTAATCCCTGGGAAGAGTATTAAAGGGAATTGTTTTACATTAACTTTCAACAATGATCTCTGGATATTGATTTCTTCTCAAGTCATCATCCATTGAAGGGGACCCTTTTTTAAATTGACCTTTTCTCATATAGGAGTGTGTTTTTGTCTGTGATGCATGCGTCTTTTATGGAGTCTGGGATTCTCTGATATAAAAATGTATATGTTTACAAAATAAATATTAAAAATTGATAGAATTTATTGATTAAATTAGAGTTGTAAGTTAATTCATACAGCACCTCATTTATTTGGCAACACACAGCCTCCCAGTTGGCCGAAAACTGTAACTACTGTAGGAGGCTATGATTTTGCATAATGCATCTGTTTAAATAAGAAAAAAATCAAGCCTTCATTTTAAAATAAATTTTAATGTGATGCTCGCAATTGAGTTTAGTAGTGTCATGAAGATGGGAACAGGAGTCACTGTGGAAACTATCAGAAGCCCTAGATTCTGGAAGCAGGAAAGACGAAAGCGGCAAGACCTTTTGCTTCTGAAAAGTAAAACTTTAAGAGCGTCACGTGGCAGCAAGGTAAATTTGCACATATTATCATGTTCTTCAGGCTCATTCATAGTTAGTAGATTGCAATTGCATTAGAATTTATACTCAGGCAGAAATAGAATCTGTTAACTTATTTAGTCTGTCATTTGCATAATATGTGTGGTTCTGTTCAATCATTAAAAACATTTTTTCCCCTTTTCAACAAATTGATGTGTCAAGTTCTTCAGAGATCGGACAGCTTGAGATATATTGGCAGGGAAGGCAGGTATTAGAAGGAGTGAATGCAGTAGACACTTATGTAATGCTGTCTTACAACCCTCAGCTTATTTACTGTGTGTAGTTAGTAGTATTAAAACTGATAGATGCACAGGCATTAACCCTTAAATTGCACATAGGGCGAGTGTGGCTCCATGCCATGAGGAGCAGGTTATTCCAATCTGTTGTTAGATTGGCATATTGCCAGTGTTGTGACCCCAGAGCAGGAGCAGGACTGAACCCAGACAAGGCACGTTGGAGCAAGAATGGATTCAGGCACGGGCGGTTCTATTATGAGGAAGGGTGAGGCAGTCGCCTCAGGCGGCAAAAAAATGGCTCCCAAAACATTCTGGTGGTCATCTCACCTTGCCACCAAATTTACCGATATGCCCGTGGGTTTCCCAACTCCCTCAGGCCAGAAAAGGAGCCTTGCGGCGGTGCAGGAAAATGACACGCCCACGAGGATAAAAAAAGGAGAAAAGTCCCCAGGGGCTGCCAGAGTGCCGCTGGCGAAGTCCAACCCACCGGCAGCAAAGAATGGAAGACGCCAACATTGGAGAAGGCCCAGCTGGTCACCGGCAGAGCCAAATCTGCCAGCAGCGAAAAAGGAAGGTACGCCAGCGGGCTGCCGGTGGAGCCCAACCTGCCAGCAGCTGGCATATGTGGAAAGTCTCTGGACTTGACCCAGAGACTCCAGAATTGCAAAGGAATTGCTGGGTCTCCGGGTCAAAACTCCAGGTTCGAGTGCTGCTGCTGCTCCAAGCTCCTGCATGGCTCCAGATGAGGAATTCAGCTAGGCCCGCATGGGTGGAAAAAAGCCAGAGCTTCAGGCCCACGCCAGAAGAAGCAAAGGGAGCGTCAGGCACGCGAAGGAGCGGAGAAACGCATTGGTGGGTCCTTCCCTGAACAAGGAGGGAGGGCATGTCAAGGTACTCTGAGCTGGAAGCGGCCGTGTGCCAGAAGATAGAGCAGTCCTGTAGACCACGCGAGAGAGGTGTGAAAGATATTGTCTGTGTGTTTGAACATATTTTTATGAGGGAATAAGTGTATGAATGGGCATGTGTATGTGGAAGTGTTAAGGAGTGAGTTAAGTGGGTTTGAGTGTGTGAGGAGAGAAGTATGAGTGGGCATGTGCGAGTGTGTAAGAATGAGCATGATTGCATGTGTGTTAGTATGTGCCCTATCCTCCCAAGTCCCCTTGCCTCCCCCACCCCTGCAATCCACAACAATTTCAGGGCCAACTTGCAGTCGGCAAAAAATGGAGGTGGCCCAGTGGCTACCTGCAGCAGAAGACAATGAGGCCACCAGCTGAGTTTATCGTGCCCACAGCCGAAAGGTAAAATGTGAGTGAGGTAGAGTCAGAGTGTATGTGTGTCTTTATGTGAGAGAGCATATGTGTATGTGAGAGAGAGCATGTGTGTGAAAGAGCATGTGTGAAAAAGCATTATGTAAGAGCATGTGTGTTTGAGAGCACACATACATAACAGCATTTATGTATGTGTATGAAAGAGAATATGTGAGCATGTATATTTGTGAAAGGGCATATGAAAGCATGCATGTGTGTGGAAGAGCATATGAGAGCATCTATGTGTGAAAGTGTGCATGTGTGAAAGCATCTGTGTGTGTGAAAGAGCATGGGTGAAAGAATCTGTTTGTGTGTAAGAGAGAGAGAATGAACATGTGTATATAAGAAGAGGAAAATCCCACACCTTGCCCTCACCCGCACTAATCCACAGCAATTTCAGGATGACTGGAAATCAAACGTTCCCAGGTATAGAAAGTGGGCATTTTAAAAATCTTTCTTAGTTTTAAATATTTTATTGATATTTGGGAAATTCTGTATAATTTTTATATGAGTTTTTAAAAGCTGTTATTTGACATTTATTCTTTTTATTAGTATGTTTTACTATTATGATATTTTATATTCTTTGATTTTACTATTTTGAGGAACAGAATTTCTCTGTTTCCATTTTTGCACTGCATGGTGTTTGGCTTGTTGCGGTTTTCCTTTTCGGTTTTTGCCTGCATGTTTCTGTTTATACTTTATGGTCTCTTTATTCTGTACTTTTTAAATTAGATTTTCACATTTATGTCATTTATTTATTTATTTAACAGTTTTATATACCGAAGTTCTGGTAACAAAGTTCCCATATTGTGAGTGGTTCTTCATGGCTGGCACCACATTGCCAGCCACTGCAAATACTATTCCTGCCTTAGCTCCATCCACCAATGAGGCAGCTACTCTGGCCGGTAAGACTCCTCCTTCCACCTCGGAGGTGGCTGCATCCCCAGCCAGAGAGATAAGCAGGGTCTCTACTGTTGCAGATGACACCAAAACAACTCAGGCAGCAGCAGGGAATGGAAAAAAACAAACATCAGAGCCCCATTTCCTCCCCTGTCATCCGCATCCACCTCTACTGCAGTCAAACTGCCACAGATTAGGTCTTATGCAGTGATGGTATCAGGTGCAGCAGCTGGTGGCTCTGCCTGGGCAAACGCAGCAGCCAGTAGGGTCCCTCCCCCAATAAGATACGTACCCCTTCCATGAGCTAACCTGGATGCATGGGGCTCAGGTGTCCAGTGATGGGAGGGGACATCCATGGAGGGCCCTTTAATGACACTGGCTGAAGTAGTGGGTCGTACACTGGCCGCCACACATGTGGCAATTGTAAATTTATTTATTTATTATTTAAGGTTTTTTATATACCGGCAATCATGAGAACATATCTTGCTGGTTTACATGAAACGGGAGTGCATTAAATACATCAAACTAGAACTCAGGTGACCGAAAGTACAGTTACAATTAACAAGGGTGGCAGAACTTGGTGAAGAGGAAGAAAAAGGAAAGAATAAATGGTTAAACGATATACAAGTCACATTACAAGTTATGTACAAATGGCATGATTAATGGCTGAATGTTTTGAGGAGTCCTTGGGTTGTGTCCTTGGATTGTGTCATTAAATTGTGTCTTGGAAAGCTTGCTTGAATAACCAAGTCTTAAGTCTTTTCCTAAAAGTTGGGAGGCAAGGTTCCAGTCTGAGATCTGTGGGCAATGAATTCCACAGAAGGGGGCCAGCTGTGGAGGTGGCGCGATCTCTTAGGGTAATGTGTCTAGTCGTTTTTGCAGGGGGAACTTGGAGTGTGCCTCTATAAACATCTCTGGTAGGTCTTGTCGAGTTGTATACTTGGAGAGGAAATTGAAGATCGAGGGAAGTGCATTGATGTATAGTTTTGAAAATGATACATATGGTTTTGTACATGATACGGAAGTATACAGGTAGCCAATGTAGCTCTTTCAGGATGGGAGATATGTGGTCTCTTTTTCTTGTGCCTGTTAGTAGTCGGGCTGCTGAATTTTGCACCATCTGTAATGGTTTGGAATAGGAAGAAGGCAGACCTAGCAATAGGGAGTTGCAATAGTCTAATTTTGAAAAAATGACTGCCTGGATGATCGTTCTGAAGTCTTGAGCATGGAAGAGAGGTCTTATCCTTTTCAAGACCTGGAGTTTATAGAAACAGTCTTTGGTTGTTTTGTTGATGTGTGCCTTGAAGTTTAGCCGGTTGTCCAATAACACTCCTAAGTCTCTAACTTGTGCAGTAGGTAGGTTGGTAGGAAGAGTAATGTTAGGTGTATTGTTCTCGGGAGAGATGAGTAGGATTTCTGTCTTGGAGGAATTTAAGATGAGGTGAAGGCTGTTGAGAAGTTGTTTGATTTTTTGGTGGCATGATTCCCAGTAGTCAAGAGTTTTAGAGTATGTGTCTTTGATGGGGATGATGATTTGAATATCATCTGCGTATAGGAAGTACTTTAGATTGAGGTCAGTGAGAAGTTGGCAAAGAGGAAGCAGGTAAATATTGAATAGAGTCGGAGATAATGAAGAACCTTGTGGGACTCCTATGGCAGAGTCAAATCTTGAGGATTCCTTGTTTTGGAGTTTAACTTTGTAACCTCTGTTGTTGAGAAAGGTTTTGAACCAAGATAGGACGGTGCCGCAGATTCCTATGGACGATAACTGGTTTAAGAGGATGGTGTGGTTGACCGTGTCGAATGCTGCTGATAGGTCTAACAAGATCAATAGAAAAGAGTTTCCTTTGTCGAGGCCCAGTAAGATATGGTCTGTCAACGAAGTGAGGAGGGATTCTGTGCCTCGATTTTTACGGAAGCCGTGTTGTGGGATGAAGAGAAGATTGTTGTCTTCGATGAAATCTGAGAGTTGAGAGTTCACTAGTTTTTCCATGATCTTTGCGATGAATGGGAGGTTAGCTATGGGGCGGAAGTTGTTAGGGTCCTTCGGGTCTAGGTTGGGTTTCTTTAGGAGCGGTGAGATTGAGGCCATTTTAAGATCATCTGGGAAGGTTCCTTGGGCTAGAGAGCAGTTGATGATATTTTTCAATGAAGTGGCTATTGTGTCTGGAATAGCTAGAAGAAGTTTGGAGGGGATGTGGTCTGCAGGATGAGACGAAGGTTTCATTCTTCTCAGGATGGTTTGTATCTCCGTGGAAGAGACGGGTTCAAAGGTGTTTAAGCTGACGTTTTTGAGGGCAGGTTGTTGATATGTCTGGAGGTCGGCTGTATTGGAAGGCAGTTGTGTTAAGAGATTGGTGATTTTATTTTGGAAAAACTGAGCGAGTTCTTCTGCTTTGGGTTGTGCCATGTTGCCTGGGATTTCTCGCGGAATGGTTTGAGTGAGGCTGGAGACATAAGCGAAGAGGGCTTTGGCGTCAAAAACCAGGTTGTGAATCTTAGATGCATAATAGTCTTTTTTTGATTTTGAGGTGAGAGATTTGTACTGGTAAAGTGTGGATTTGTATGAAAAAATGGTGATGTCACAAGGGGTTTTGCGCCAGGTTGCTTCTTTTTTTCTTAAACTTTGTTTTAGTTTTCTGAGTTCATTAGTGAACCACGGTTGTCTGTTGGATGCATTGGTGTGAGATCTTTTTGTAGTTGAAGGACAGAGCTTGTTGGCTATGTTTTCTGTTATGTTGTTCCAGGGTTTTGGGTTTTTTTTTTTACCATCTGGAGGTCTCCAGAACTAGGGTAGTCCTATCAAATATACCACCTGAGGTAGTGTTAATTGGGTACCTGTGCAAGGGTATTAGGCACCCTAGGTGAGCCTTCTGCCTGCCCTCAGTCCAGGCCCTGGCTCACTGACTTTCTAGTACACTAGCTCACCTGGTGGGGACCAGGTTTTGAAGTATTACGTGGAAACAGACTGTGGCCAATCTAAAACAGGCCCGGTTTTACCCATTGCTTCTATAGGCTTGTGGTTCTGGTTCCTTAGCATTTAACAGCCCAGCCCTCCTGCTCTGCCATGGAGCTTACAGGGTCACCCTAACTGAGCACTGGCTGGCCGTGCGTGGGTTTCCCTAAATGAGGGCTCAGCAAGCTAATTCCCAAATTATTGAAAACAATTTGCACAATCTCTGCTGCTTGCTTACAAATGACTTCTTGCCGCTGTGTGTTCTTGCTTCAGTGCTAAAGTCCTGTTCCTGGCAAGCAGTCTGCCAGACTCTTACTTTAATCGCTGTGGCCCCCATGGCTTTCTGGTCTCTGTCCTTGGAATTAATATCGAATGCAAATCCTCCCTTCGCATCCCTGTCATTGTGGTGCAGCTGTCAGGCTTTAATGGAGAGACACAGGGGCCGCTTCGATCCACTGCTAAATATAGCACCAGCATTTCGGAGCTAACAGCCGTCAATTCCTCCTAATTAGTCACTAGGCAAGCTTAATTTCTATTTTTTATTACTAATGTGAATAGTAAGATTTTCTCTGATCCTTACCTGAACTGCCCACTTTGCTACCAGCCTTATTTAGGGAGGTCAGACTGGCTTACCCCATTTTCATATCTGGAGTTGCAGCTTTGATTTCCCTAAGCAAATGAATAATGGCATCTCTAGCCTTACACCATTTCTAACCTAGATCTGCTGCAAGCCCAGCCCAGGGCAGGTCTGGGAAGCCCTTAACTAAAGCCACTGAATACAAGGCAGGCTCATGAATATTCATTGCAAACATCCTGAAAAATAGAACAGGTTTGGTAGCCTTTAAGGACTGGAGTGTAACACTGAACTATATCATTCTTTGGCTCTGGGGGTTTTCTGCATGTTATTTAAGGTTCACATTTTTGCATACATTCTTCTGCAATTAAAAATGTATGCGTTTTCTTATAGCCGTATCCCAATTTACAAAAGTTTTCTCTCCAGCGGTCCCTCTGCCACCCTTTGCTTGGATGTGTTAGAGTGATGTTACCATGTTTCCAATGACTAACAGCACAGCAGCAGCCCAGGCTTACTTAAATTCATATTATCCACAGTGACTAAAGGCCTGGTTCACTGAGCTTTCTCCAATAGACACAGAATGTGAGAAAGCTTTAGTGAGTCAGGCCCCGAGTGCGAGAGAGTTCCTGAATCTTTTAATATATAATCTTCATCCCACGAATAAGCTAAAAAGCAGACTGCCAAAGAGGATTTTAAAAATATTTTTGCTTGTCCCTAAGATTCAGAATGAATTATTTTTTTAAAAAATTGCTAGCATTTCTAATGCTTGAGGGTGTTTTGTTTTGTCTTATTTTTCCAACACGAAGGAGCAAGTTACAAGATGCCTACCAGCTTCGTGTGACACTGCCTTGAAAACACCTCTTTACTGCTTGCAGACTGACTTGGGAAATAGCACCTCACTGATTGGAGTAAAGTACGTTTAAATATGTAAAAATCATTTTAATTATAAACATGAAAATAAACCTTTAGCACTTTTAGCTGAAGGAAGTGTTCTGAATACTAATGCTTTTTCTGTATTAGGTAATTATCACTTCGTTTAATCAGAAATGCAGTGTTTTAAAATTACCCACACTGTACATCAAAAATAGCATTTAAATAAATCAGCTTAGTGTGAACCCTTGCCCCCCCCTGCATACACTGAAGTATCTTTTATATCCTATTAGCACATGATTTAAAAATCTGCATGCATTAAGGTGATAACAGAGTACACAATTAACTGAGAATCTAGGGCCTTTATTTTTTTCAAATTATTTACCCCCCAGATTGACAGAAACTAAATGATGGCACCACCTCCTCACTGTAGGATGATGTGCATTTCGGCACTGGACATCGTCCGCTAAGCTCAGCGGTGCCTCATATCTTAGTGTCATGTCCACAAATCTAGGGATGTCCTACCCCAGCCGGGCACCTCTGAGCTGCCCGCTGGGATGTCCAGATGTGAGTCATGTTGATTCGACCTTGAAACCTGCTATCCCCCCCGGTCCAAACTGAGCACAGGCGGACTGAAGGTGCATCTGTCCTGGCTGAGCTGCAGAGTAGTTACATTTTCTGGGTCATTTTTCAGCCCCATAGTGTACATTTCAGGACATAAGTAACCAGGAAAATATTTTATTAAACAAATATATAGCCATGAACAGTGGTAACTGAGAAAAAAGGGTACAGGGTTGGGCCCACCAGTGACCTCCACCTTTTGCTTTTTCCCAGTGAGAAAAGCCTTGAAAGGTTTTACAATGGTGACTTAGGTTGAACTGAGGGCTTCGGAGAGAAACGGCCTAGGGATGCATTGTTAAGAACTGACAATTTGGTAAATCCTTTCCTCAGATCTTGATTTTATTTCTTTTGCAGCTGTCCAGGTATTCCTGTGCATAGTGACACCGTGCAAAAAAGTAGGTAGGTGAGCCAGGAGTTGCAGGTAAAAGCAGCACTGGGCAGAGCCCTGGGGGGGGGCTTTGATAATATTTTATCAGATTCTGCCTTTCTGCCCCCCACCCTTTCCCTGCCAGGGTCATCCTTCCCATCATGAAAAGGGCCTCTGCTCTCTCGTTTTCCAGAGGGGAAACACAGCAGGCCTGACTTTGCCGCAGATCTTCATAAGGAAAAGAATGCACGATTCTACTTCGCAAATAAAAAAAGAGTAAAGTGAAATTAGCTTTCGGAACCAGAACCTTGCATTTCTGCTGGGAGGATAAAAGGGCACTACGATGGGTTTTGTTTTATTTTGTGGCTTGTGCACCTTTAATTCTCTAGTGTGGCAGGGCTCCCCAGGCTCCTGTGTTTGGATGAGGCTGGGTGGCCTGCACGCTTGCCTTGCAGAAGTTTTGAGGGCGGATGAGTGTGCCTGACTATGGCACAGGTGCCCCCTTGTACTAAAAGCCACTTCTTTCTGTCCCGTCTTTAATTGTAGTGTTTCGAGGAAAGTTTGATTCAGTGGTGTTTTAGTTTTCTTTCAGTCAAACCAACTACATAACGACTGTGCTCTCTTATAGAAGTTTGACTTGTCCCCAGAAGGAATCTGCATGAGGCTTGCTCCTCACCCTGAGGTAATCAGTACGGCTCATTAGGTTTATGAGGTAATCATGTCCTCTGTTGCTAGTGCCCAGAATTGTTGACTAATAGCTTGTCAGCACAAAATAATTTACAACAGTGTCTTACAGCTGAAGCAAAGGCGAGCACATAAACTGATTTAGTGCATCTTAATCAGGTGGCGGATTTTGCGTCTCTGCAGAAGTTTGCACTATGATGTAACTTGCTGGGGCAAAGGATTGTTTCATGTTCTGACAAGGGGCTGCACCTGGCCTTTTCCCTAATGCATCCCCACCCTGCCATCTGTTTGCAAACCTTCTCCTAGCTTTTTTTTGATATCCCAGCTATAACCTAGAGGGTGGAATAATGGTCTGGGATCCAGGAGACGTGGGTTCAAATCCTGCTTCTGCCACAAACACTCGGTGTGGCCTTGAGCAAGTCACTTTATCTGCCATTGCCTTGGGCACCCATTTTAAGGTTGATTTTAAAAGCCCTGCATGCGTCAAAACCAGGAGATATGCGAAGATGTTGGGCTGGTGCGCGCCAAGTGGATTTTAAATGGCGCCCACGTACACACGTATCTCTCGATGCACGCACAAATACATTTGTCCAAAAAAGGCGCGGGGCATGGGTGTTCCTGGATTTCATTTAAAATTTATCGCATAAATACTTTCGTGCATCAGCACACGCAGGGGTTCCCTGCCGCGTAACTTTACTTCTGCTATCGATGGCGTGTAAGTCATAAAACAAAAAATTACATAGGGGAGCGGGAGAGGCTATTAAACTAAGGGGGTTAGGAAATCCTATCCCTTACCTGGTTAAACTGGGAAGGAACTGGGAAAACTGGAAATAGCATTGGCAAGCGTGTCCACTAAAATCCCCCACTTATGTGGTAGAAGCAGCATTTGCGCGCATAGCACGTGGCCACTTAAAATTGTGTGCATGGACGCACGGTCAGTCTATTTTATAAGGTGCGCATATACGCGCGTATAAAATGACCGTGTCCTTGGGTGCAGGGCGACGAATGCACGCACGTGTTGTTTAAAAGTTACCATCCTTGGGGGAGTGGGGGTGAATAGGCTCCCATGCCGTCATGCTGACTCCATGTCTGTCAGTATTCCAGGGCCATGCACTGTCCAACGGCCAGTCCTGCCCCTCTGATCATCACAGATGCTGTTTTCTTTTCTCACCTTGCCAAAATCTTCCCAGATTAGAATTTTGTTACCTTGTGAACAGATCGGGTAAAAAGGAAATCCAAGGTCTTGATCTATCAGGAACATTGCATCATTGGGTCTTATTCAGGAAAGGACCTTTCCTCATTCTGTGCCTATGGAGAAATAATCTTTATTGAATAGGGCCCATTGTATCTGAATCTCACTTGCTTGCAAAGAGTTGGCTGTTTGCTGAGAAAGGCCTAATTATATGTTACGGACACTGTTATTTTTCCGTTTTTTTCTGTGCGTATTATCTTTAGCTTGCAGCTGGTGTCATTAGCATTCAGCCCAGTTCACATCCTCCTTTTCTGCTTCTATAAGACATGGCGTTGGGTGGGGGAGGGGTGGAAGGATGTCATAAAAAGACCAGAACAGTAAACCTTGTCTTGGATCTCACTAGCAATATGGTTTTTGGGGATGGTAGGTTCCTGTGAAAACCAGTGCAGACAAGAGAGGCAGTGCCAGGAAAAGCTATAAGAATTCCAAACATTATTGCAGTTTTGCCTAAAAGCATCTTTTTGGCCAGCCTTGTAGAAGGCGTGAGCTTTAACCAGTAGATGTTATGTGGAAGACTCTGGGACCATTTCTGGTTTCCCCTGCGTAGGCTACATGGGATTTGTCGAGCCTTTGAAGAAGTACCTGGAACTAAGGGAGGAGGGACAGCTATGTTATATCAGGGGGCTGACCAAAGAACAGCATTTCACAGTAAGTGGGATCACCCAGAAGAGAGCTGAAAGCACTGTCAGCCATGGGAGCTTACTGACATTCCTAGCCTGCATAGTGCATTCTATTGCAGATGGGCACAGATTATTATGAGACATCTTACCTGCTAATCATGAATTCTTGTTTGCTTCAAAAACTGTCTAAACTAGCATCAAAGTAGGTAGAAGGAATCCCTCCAAATGCAGTATCCATAGATGAGGATCAGATTTTAACTGGTTTGCTTTCAGTAGTGAGATGGAAAATTCAGCATCCAACCAGTGACGGCAAATATAGTTATTAAATATTTTACTTACCACATCATGTTTGAGCACGATTTCCTTTCTCTGTTTAGGGAACGCTGGGAGATGGAGGTGTATTGGTCTTCCACTGCTGTCACTGTGCAATGAGCACTGGAATCTGGGACCCAGGAGAACAAGGTTCATTTTTTGCAGGGTCCTATAAGTGGAAGCCTCCCTTCTAAATCAAAAGGACATGTGCTGTATGTGGCTTGCTTGGGACATGCACTGGATGTGTGGATTACCTGATTTCAGAAAGGCTTTTGATACTGTCCTTCCTAGGATACCCATGAATAAATTGTGGCTGGGTCCTAAGGTGGAGGCTGGATTAAAAAGTGGTTGAATGATAGATGATAGAGGGTGCTAGTAAATGGAATTCACTCAGAGAGAGCAGTGATTAGTGGGTTAGAAAGAAAAGTCCTGCAACAGAGAAGACACTCCTACAAACATAGAAACGTAGAAAATAACTGCAGAAAAGGACCAAACGGTCCATCCAGGCTGCCCAGCAAGCTTGCGTGCTACTTGCTGACTTAATGGCGTATCCTCTAGTCCTTCTATTATCTGAAAGAGTAAATAACCAATTCACATTTATCCATTCAAGCCCTTTCATGATTTTGTAGACCTCTGTCATATCCCCCCTCAGCCATGTGCAGTTCTGGTCGCTGCAACTCAAAAAAGATATAGTTGCAATGGAGAAGGTTCAGAGAAGGGCAACCAAAATGATAAAGGGGATGGAACAGCTCCCCTGTGAGGAAAGACTGAAGAGGTTAGGGCTGTTCAACTTGGAGAAGTGACGGCTGAGGGGAGATATGATAGAGGTGTTTAAGATCATGAGAGATCTTGAACGGGTAGATGTGAATCGGTTATTTATTCTTTTGAATAATAGGACTAGGGGGCATTCCATGAAGTTAACATGTGGCACATTTAAGACTAATCAGAGAAAATTATTTTTCACTCAACGCACAATTAAGCTCTGGAATTTGTTGCCAGAGGATGTGGTTAGTGCAGTTAGTGTAGCTGGGTTCAAAAAAGGTTTGGATAGGTTCTTGGAGGAGAAGTCCATTAACTGCTATTAATCAAGTTGACTTAGGGAATAGCCACTGCTATTAATTGCATCAGTAGCATGGGATCTTCTTAGTGTTTGGGTAATTGCCAGGTTCTTGTAGCCTGGTTTGGCCACTGTTGGAAACAGGATGCTGGGCTTGATGGACCCTTGGTCTGACCCAGCATGGCATGTTCTTATGTTCTTATGTCCTCATAGGGGAGCCGTTCCATGCCCCTTTTTCATCTTGGTAGTTTTTCTTTATACCCTCTCCATCGCAATTATATCTTTTTTGAGATGCGGCGACCAGAATTGTACACAGTATTCAAGGTGCGGTCTCACCATAGAGCAATACAGAGGCATTATGACATTTTCCATTTTATTCACCATTCCCTTTCTAATAATTCCCAACATTCTGTTTGCTTTTTTGACTGCCGCAGCACACTGAGCCGACGATTTCAATGTATGACGCCTAGATCTTTTTCCTGGGTGTAACTCTTAATATGGAACCTAACATCATGTAACTATAGCAAGGGTTACTTTTCCTCTACATGCAACACCTTGCAGTTGTCCACATTAAATTTCATCTGCCATTTGGATGCCCAATCTTCCAGTCTCACAAGGTCTTCCTGCAATTTATCACAATCCACTTGGGATTTAACTACCCTGAATAATTTTGTGTCATCTGCAAATGTGATCACTTCACTCCTTGTACCCCTTTCCAGATCATTTATAAATATACTGAAAAACACCGGTCCAAGTACAGTCCCTGAGGCACTCCACTGTTTACCCTTTTCCACTGAGAAAATTGACCATTTAATCCTATTCTCTGTTTCCTGTCTTTTAACCAGTTTGCAATTCACAAAAGTACATCGCCTCCTATCCCATGACTTTTTAATTTTCCTAGAAGCCTCTCACGGGGGACTTTGTCAAATGCCTTCTGAAAATCCAAATATACCTCATCTACTGGTTTGCATTTATCCATATGCTTACTCACTTTAAAAAAAAAAAAAAAGTTGTAGATTTGTGAGGCAAGACTTCTCTTGGATAATTCCATGCTGGCTGTGCCCCATTAAACCATGCCTTTGTATATGTTCTGTGATTTTGTTCTTTAGAATAGTTTCAGTGATTATTCCCGGCACTGAAGTCAGGCTCACCGGCCTGGAGAGAGACCTGAGGGTGATCGTGTTTGATGACCTGAAGGAAAATGTTGGGTTGCATAGAGAGAGGCATAACCAGTCAGCAGAAAAAAGGAAATGATAATGCCCCTGTACAGGTCATTGGTGAGGCCGCACCTGGAATACGGTGTTCAGTTCTGGAGGCCGTATCTCAAAAAGGACAGAGAGGAGCTAGGGCAGTCCAGAGAAAGGCAACCAAAATGGTGCAGAGTCTGCATTAGAAGCCATTTGACATGAGGCTCTAAAAATGTAAACCCTAGAGGAGAGGACAGAGAGGGAGGATATGATACAGACTTTTATATATAGGAATGGCAAACTTTTTTCAATGGAAAGTAAGTTCTGGAACTAGGGAACATAATGGGATACACTAAGGGGACCACTGTCAGAAAATACTCTGAATACCTTCCCAGTGGAAGTGGTGAGGAAAAAGATGGTAAGGGAATTAAAAAAGGCATGGGATAAACATAAAGGATTTTTAGGATGGTAATACAAGGAGTAGCAGTTTGAAACCTAAATAGAAGGCATAGGTAACCTGCAAAAATCTAGCTGAGCCGACTGCATGGGCTATTTGTGTCTTTTCTGCCATCATTCGCTATGTTACCGTGAAAGAGTTAGCACTTATTGCTTACTAGAAACCTGACCATAATACATCTGAGTTAGTTATGTATCTGTATGAGGGTCAGTGATAATATTTCACTTGGGATTTTGGACTGGGGACATGGCAGCAGTGCTGTCCTTTCAAGCTGACTGATTTGCTGCACTGTAGCAGAAGACGACCATCAGAGAGAGCAAGGCCATTTTTGATTGATCAGTCTGAATACTTCCACCCAGTACATCACGGATGACTGCTATCCAAGTTCACGAGGATTGCGAGACCTGAAGGTGCGACATGGTCGGCAGAACCCCTGTAAAATGGGGGCCAGCTGTCTGCAAGTGATCACAACTGACGAAAAATAATTCATTTTGGGGTTTTTTTCTTTGGTGTGTGTAAGAGGACGCGTACAGTTGGGATATGCCACTAAATAGAGACACAAATGTAGTTTGTCTGTTCAAGGGGCTGTACAGATTTTAATAAGAGATACTTGCAACAAACGCAAGGGAAGAAATAAACATTTTGGCCTGGCAAATAATTTTTTTCTTTCTGAACAAAAAGGAAGTCATTCTGTCATCAGGCAGTGAAGCTGCCTTAATCCTTACCTGTTTCTATAAAAGCACCAGGAGGATTCAGGCCCAGTCCACACGGCTTCATCTGATGTGTCAGAAGGTTTCTGTAAGCCGGGCTGCTCTATTCCTGGATTTTATCCTGTGCCACACACGGGACTTGCATTTCTGATTTTTCCCAAAGAAAAGTAGGAATTACTTTTGAAGCATGGAGTGGACAGGGCCGGTGTGTCCCATTAGGCAAACTAGGCAGTTGCCTAGGGCGTCAACCATTAGTGGTTTCCATCCTTCTCGCGACTTGGAGAGCCACGAGCGGAGTCTTGGAGGGGGGGCGGACTCAAGGCAGAAGGTTCACCTTAAGGCGCCTAACACCCTTGCACCATCCCTGGGAGTGGAGGGGGGAAAGCTGGGATCAGATCAGCCTAACCAGCAGAAATGGAGGCAAGGGCCAGCCCTGATGAAGCATGCGTTATTTACACTGGGCTCTCAAATGAAAGAATACGTTTTTTACTTTCTGATATTACAGCTTAGTTCGGGCTCAACTCCTTTTACAGCTTCTTTTAATCTGGTTTGTAATTTATTTTGTAACCTACTGGGTAGGAGTTTATTTACTCTGTGATCAGACATTAACTCAGCAGCTCCTTCTGCATGTCTATAGACTCAGCCCTGATTTTCTGAATAACATTTCAGTTACTGAAAAGCAGATGGGAACCAGATGGGGGAGGGAGGTCTTGGATGAGGCTGGAGGAGCAGAGGTCAAACAGTCTCTTGGATGGCACTAGGTAGGGGAATTGGGCCAACTAGTGGTCCTTGTCTGCTGCTATGCTCCAAAAAATGCCCACAAGGTTCCCCTCTCAGATTTTGGCTTAGCTGAAATCCCACTATCTCGCCTCCCCACCTGTTTTTAAAAGGACACCCAGAGCAGCTCTTGCTGATAACCGCAGGCAGCAGGTGGCTGGACTTCCCCTGTCAGGGCTTTCCATATTTATCATGCCCAGAGGCCTTGTCAGAGTTGCTTTAATTTATCGTTCAAGCTCCGCATTTCCAGACCGAACAGAGAACCAACAAATAAACCCTCCCGCCAGAGTGATTAAAATGCATGCCTGCCCCTTCACTTGACGAAAAGCCTGCCTTCATTAATTAACCTGTGCAAGTCCCCAACTGTTCATAATGGGCAGCATGAATTATTATTGTACACACAATGAAATCTTGATTGCACAGCAAAGAGAGCAGTTTCTTTTGGAATAGCTGAAAACAAATGCATGGCATTTCAATTGTACTAAAAGTATTGAAATGTTAACCCTCGTATGCTTGCCCTGTGTTGGATTAGGGAAGGGAGTGTTACTTGGGGCTGGCACAGAGCATCGACCTTACAAAATTAAGCAGCAAGTTTTTTCTGGTTAAACGGGAGAGGGACGTTAAGGTTGGTTTTGCATTTTAAAAATAAGAGGCATTTAAAAAAATAATTCTTTCTGTGTTCAACCTTTCAGGCTTTTTTGTCCTGTTTGTTTTGTGCTTGCCTGTGGGGAGGGCTGAATTCTTGATAAATTGATGACCTTTCACTGGAACCCCTATAATGAGGATCTAATTGCGATAATTCACAAGACAAGAAGGGATCTGTGTAGTCTCAAAGGCCCCATAAAAGGGGGCGTTACAGGAAGGGGAGGGAAGTGAAAGGCAGATGGTTGGCGGGGAGGCAGTGCTCTCTGCGGTCAGTGCCGCCCTTTGGTAAGAGACGAGAACTGCAGCGGAGAGGGCCCTTCGTCGTGTGCCTTACCTCTCCCCCAACCCAATGTGAGAGCTCAGCTCTGTGCTAGCTTCATTTACCGCATGAGAGGGAGACTGCACCTTATGAACAGGCAGGCAGGAAGGGGTCAAATCTCTGGAAGATGGGATTCTAAGGTTTTTGGGGGCAGGAGCACCCAGTGTTGGTGTCCCTATGCTTCTCCCTATGAAATCCGTGTGGTTCCTGGCATTTTCCTCTCATGTAATTATAGATTAAGAAACTTGGGAAGAAAAAGGAGGTGGGGGGGGGGCATACAAGTCAACCAGTAACATTTTAGAGGGAAAAATTATAAATTGCAATTTAATCAGATAATCACTTCACTTTGACACTCTCGAGCAAGCTAATTTCTCCTCTTGCCTCTTTGCATCCACTTGGCAAGATGAAGCTTTAATGAATTGTGCCAGATGAATATGTAATTTTTGGTTTTCAGTGGCTCAGTTTGGGTTTTTTTCATACCTGCTGAATGAATAAATGTGGTGGACTCCAGATGGTTTGGGAAGACCTGTCCTGAGTTTCAATATCAGCTGATGAGGTAAGAGAACAGCCAATGGCAAACCCCCTGTCAATAGTCACCGAGCAATGCATCAACAGTAAATACATATTAGACTCCCATTTGAAGAAATCATTTCCAGTGAACTGATGATGGCAGTAGTTTTCTGAACTAAAAACAAATCTTATTTTTGCAAGTAAAATTAAAAAAAAACACCCCACAGAAAACACAAGACTTTAGGTGCATCTAAATCAACTCAGACTAAAAGCTTGAGATGGCTCACACTGCTTTGCAATGGCAATGTTAAAGCACTCCCCGCACACCAAATACCCAGAGATCTGTGTGATTTTCAATTTAATGTACTAAGTGATTGATTTCATTTGTGTAACACCCTACAAAAATAGAAATCCAAAGCAAACGCTAAAAATTCAAACAAAACAAAGTTATGGTGACGTTGAACTAAGAACGTAGGCCGCAAGATGGCAAGGGATGTTGCTTCTTGCATATTGAGTGTTACATCATAGTTTAATACTTAGAATGGGACAGTTTTTTGGAAGGTTTTTGGGAGGTGAATGATGTAGGAAAGAGGGTGTCACTTCCATAATGAGCATGAACAAAGAACTACAGAAAGATGGGTTTCTTTTTAAAGTTTGATGATATTTGAATGAGACTGGAGTTGCACCTTTTTAGAGCTGAGCAGGCTCCTTCTAAGGGGGTAATTTTCAAAAAGGTTTACACATGTAAAAGTAATTACTATTGTAGCAATTTTCAAAAGCCCACTTACATGGGTAAAGTAGATATACATGTATAAAACCCATTTTTAAGCATGCTAATGCTTTTGAAAATCAGGACCATAGTGTTTTGTGATGTCACACTATCTCCAGGACTCCTTGCTCATAGGCTCTGTGATGCTAAATTTTCACCTTTTTCCAATACCTAAAACAAGCTTATTCCATTTATGTTGTTATGTTTGGCATTTCAGTGAAAAGGGATTATTTCGTATTTTGTGCAATTGAGAAAATTCCTAATCAAATACATTTTTTTACATCATACCTAAATTAATTTAGTAGACTTAAAGGATCCTGAGCAAGAGAGGCTGATTCCCTTTGGCCGTACCTTTAGATAGTTGGTGCAAAAGTACAGCGAGCTAGGGCGTAATTTGTGGAGGAACGGCCTGGAATGCAGTTCTACCACTTCGTGAGAGGTGTTCTGCTCAGCACTTCCCCTGCAAGCGGCTGCAGGAAAAAGGAGGGAAGAGGGTGAGAATGGAGCAGTCGGAGCAGAAAAGGTCCACTCTACTCCCTAATCTAGCTCTTTCCCTCCTGCTCCCCTGTAGAAGAGGAGGGGAGGAGAAGAGATGGACCTGAAGCAAATGCAGAGCAAAAAGCACAAGAGTTGAACTGTCTGTCATTTCTTGTCATTTTCAAAATGAAATGAAAGAAAAACCCCCCACAAAACTTCATGCTTTTTTTTTCTATCTTTTTGGTGCTCACTCTTTCCAAAACATAAAAATCTAAAACAAAAAATGGAAAACATTAATGAAAATGAAAATCCACCCACAAACGACATGACAGAAAACATTTTTTGCCCCGCACACCCCTGCAAATTATAGCTACACAAATGCAAGGTTCCACTTTGGGTATTACTGCCCAGGAAAAGACGTCACTGTGGATAACACTTTGAAATCCTCCGTTCAGTGTGTGTCGGCAGCCAAGAAAGCAAACAGGATTATTAGGAAAGGAATGGAGAATAAAACAGAGAATATCCTAATGCCTCTGTATCCCTCCATGCTGCAAACTTATCTTGAGTATTGTGTGCAGTTCTGATCACCACATCTCAAAACAGATATAGCAGAATTAGAAAAGGTACAGAGAAGGGCAACCAAGATAAAAGGGATGGAATGATTCCCCTATGAAGAAAGGCTAAAGAGGTTAGGACTTTTTAGCTTGGAGAAGACAGGGCTGAGGTGAGATATGGTAAGAGGTCTATAAAATAATGAGTGGAACGGAATGAGTAAACATGAATTGGTTATTTACTCTTTCAAAAAGTGCAAAGACCAGGGGACACACAATGAAGTTACTAGGTAATACTTTTAAGACGCATATTTAGGTTTCTGGAATTCGTTGCCAGAGGATGTGGTAAAAACTGTTAGTGTAGCAGTGTTTAAAAACAATTTGGAAAAGTTCCTGGAAGAAAAGTCCATAAACCATTATTAAGGTGGACTTGGGGAAATCCATTGATCTTTTGGGATCCTGCCAGGTACTTGTAACTTGGATTGGCCACAGGATACTGGGCTTGATGAACCTCTGGTCTGACCTAGTATGGCAGATTTTATGTTCTTATTTTCGCTTTGAAACTTGCACGAAGTCTGTGGGTAACGTCTGTTGGCTCCCTCTCCCATTACTGGATGAAGGTCTCACCCTCACTGGTGGGATTTGAAACAATTTCTCTAGGAGTCCTGGCCCTGTGCTTCATTAGGGGAGATACACTATGCTACAATTTCTATAACTATTATAACTGGAGAATCAATATGACATTTATGTTGCAATAATGAAGATCTTGATGTATTCTGTCTCACATTTCCCTCCTGAAGCCTGTTACTGCTCAAAATGTTTGTTGGGAGGGGGGAAGTAGATAATGTTACATCTATTGATTTAATTGGCCAGTAGTCTGTGACTATTCCATTTCCCATCATAACTGTCCAGATATGACAGTGGATAATGATGAACTTGTCCTTGCCTAGTTAGACAGTGATATTTCACATGGGAGCTGGGATTAGTGACACAAATACTCTGCCACGTACGTTGTATAATAATCCCAATGCAATTTGTATCACTGCCCATTCCGTAGGAGGAGAAAATGATAAATCTCCTAGTAGCAAATGCCAAGGAAAAGTTGCACTTGGGTCAGCATTTTCAAGACTGAAAACCTACAGCAGTAATTACTTTGAAATAGTTGCACAACTCAAGGAACCCTGATGGTTTAGCTTACATAGCGCTCTGTCCACAAGTAGTACGTTTTGTGGTTGTCTGCTTTGTACCCTTGGTCAGGCTCTTTTGTGCTTGCTGAGTCAATGCCAAATTGAAGGGACGCTCATGTGTTGCAGGTAGAATCCTATCCTCCTAAATCCATGGTCAGAAATGACTCCCAGATAAGAGGGTGCACAGCATTAATTTTGCAAGAAAACTCGGTGGGAGCTCTGGGAAGTTTCTGTGTGCAAACTCTCAGTCTAACATAAAATTCCTGGTTGTGCTAATTACAGTTGTGGGGGGAGGGGTGATTTTTTTTAACTCAACCTTACGTCTGTAGTTTTATACTTGAGGGATTTTGGATTTTTTTTTTTTTTTTTTTAATGAAGTTCTAATTTGACTTTGATCTCAAATGCATTCTCATGCCTGCTTTCTGGGCCGGGGTGCAGACTGCAATTATTGCCCCATAAGGAAACAGGGGTTCGATCTCCACCACGTGCAATGCACAAGAGGAAGCAACCATGCGGCAGATAAATAGTGAAATGCCACCATGTTTCAGAGCCCCTGCCAGCTGGGGTAAGGGTGGTGAAGCATGAGCAAGGAGGCTTAAGGGAGAGCACAGAAATGAGGAGGGAGGGCTTGAAAATCTGCTGTGCATGATGGGAGAACGCGTGAACCAAGGTCTACACACGGTAAACAAAGCAGAAAACGAAATCGTGAGGTCTGGAGAAATGAAAAGAATGAAACATTAATGAGCTGTAACAAAATATAAAAATAACTCTGGAACATGGGGGTTCCACAGGGCATTAGAACAAGGAGAAAAGTACAGAAGGCAGCCAAGCAGATACGGATCTGAAATGTTAAAGGAATAGCACTGGGGTCCTTGTCTCTCTTCTTAGCATTGTAAATCTAATATATGTGCATCTATAGGAGTGTTTATGGGGGCAGGAGGTTATTTTCATTTAGGATTTTGCTTTTAAATATGTGTCTGCTGCATGGTTGTTTTCTCTTATGCATTGCACGTGGTGGAGATTGAACCCCGGTTTCCTTATGGGGCAATAATTGTAGTCTGCACCCTAACCCAGAATGCAGGTTTGAGAGTGCATTTGAGATCAAATTCAAATTAGAACGTGTAAAGAAAAAAAAGGTCCTAAACCCCTTAAGTATAAAACTCTTTGGTTTGTCACAGTGCACTGCTAATGGATCAAATAGGTAACCAGTCTGCAATGTGCCTCCGTATCTTCCTGATATTCATTTATTTTTAATGTGTTTTATGCTGTGAAACTTGTTTATGTGTCTGGTGTGTCTTTCTGTCCGTCCATCCGTCCTTCTGTGACATTGATAACACAGTCGGGTCTGGCAGGCAGGTGGCAAGCCCAAATACAAAAGCGCACTGGCAGGGATTTCTGAGGCCTGGCCAAATGAAAAAAAGGAGCTGAGGCCAGAGCGGTAGAGCTGGCAGGGTTTCCAGGGCAAACCGAATGTGAAAGAGCATAGGGGAGTGGAACGGGGAGACATTGATTGCAAGGTGGAGAAAGAGTGCAGGGAGGAGGGAAACAACAGGGGAGATTAGAGGGGGGCATGCAAGAGAGGGAGAGCATGGGGGAGTGGAGAGGGTGTGAGAGAGAAAGCATAAATGGTAGATTAGCAACTGCATCAGGGCTCACTCTCAGCAAGGATTCTTCATCTGGGACTTACCAAAGGATATTAAAAGTGCCCGAGTTTGGTTTATCTTTCTGGTGCAATTGAAGTTTAAGCATGGGAGACAGGTGGGGCTGAAGAAGAGGTGGGGAATTCACTGATTGAGTGGCTAAAAGATACCACATTGAGTGTTGAAAACTGAATTGGGTTCTGGGCCTCTGGGTTTCAGCAGTGGGCTTTAAACATGAAGCTACAGCACCAGGCCCGATAACACATTCTGTCTGTTTCTTATCAAAATATTTACTGCCAATTCTGAACATCTGGAGGGCTCTCAGCTTCTTCTCTGCCTGAGTTCTGACATGAAACATGAGTTGGGTCTGGAGGAATTTATCTTCGGGAGATTTCAGCAGTAATACATTCTTTCACAAAGACGCCGTTGTGGCCTTCATTTTGAGTTTTTAAATAATGGATATGACATTTAAGCCTTTTTCCATTTTAAATGGTGTAATTTATTTTTTTATGGTCAGGCCTGCATGTTGATATTTTTTTCTTTTTTCCTTCAAAACATTTTCAGAACAAGGTAAAATCCTGCCATTTATCTTGCATTGACTTTGTGTTGCTAATAATGTCTTCATTAAATCTTCACATTGTAGTATACTGTTGTAGTAATAATACCGTTGACTACAGAACAGCATGAACAACAGGGCTTAGATGTATTTTGGGTGCAGAAATACTGTGGAGCATCTAGAAACCACTTTTAGTGAGGCATCAAAGAGTCAGATTAAAAAGAAAAAGAGTGTACTGTAAGGACACTAAAGAGATCGGCTTGCTAAGGTTCAGTGCACAGTAACGTGTGTTAACACATATTGCAACTTAGCAAATAGTCCCCAAAAAAGCCTGTTTATTTGCAGATTATTCTGGGTATGATCCAAGATTGTACTAGTATTATTTGGGATTCTTAAAGGATTTGGCTGGTTCTTAGTTTCTTCACAAACTGGACTCACATGCATTGAATTGCATGCAGCTTTCTGTGGATGACTGAATCAGTGTGCATGCTCTGTGTTAGTACTCTCCAATGTGGAGGGGGTGGCTTAGTGTTGTAGAAATGATTGCCTGTGTCTACGGTTATTTTTAAGTGTTTATCAGAGCTCACCACCAAATCATATGACATGAGGCCCGAATGCACTGGTGGATTTCAAGTCAACAGAAATACATAGGCATCGTGAATAGAGGATTTCAATCCAGGTTAGTGACTGGCACAACACAGCATGAAGTGGAGTTTGCCAAATATGGATATTAAGGAGGCAAGTCATGTTCCCACCTTCCTGAATCATGTTTATCTACAGATAACTGCTTGGGACATCCTTAGTAAGCAGCCTGAGCCAAGATCATTGTTCCCTCCGATTATCGTTCCATTTGTTTCTTAGTTCTTTCACCCCCTCTTCCCCACCCATTTCATGGTTTTGATCTTATATCTCTCCAGCTTTTTTGTGTTCTCAAGATATTTTATTAATCATACTATTGAATCTTCTTTGCCATGGGAGATGGGTGAGACAGAATGAAAGATGTGTAGCTTTTTGATTGTTCTGATGATGCTTGGTTTTCCAGATCTCCTCCTTGGAGTTCACGCTTCACATGTTTGTTTATTTATATTTGTTTATTAATAACATTTATTCATGCTTTTCCATCAATAGCCCAAAGGGTGTTACAACAGCAGCAAATGCAAAAACGATAATAAATCAAAAACTGATTAAAACAGCAACACATCAATACTAAGCGATAAAAATCTCATCATGCATAACAAACTCATTCTGTGTTCCTAGTTCTGATACCTTAGGTGATGATGTGGAGGTGCTATGGCATCAGTACAGAATGACCCCAATTTATTGAAGCTCACAATGGAAGAGTCTTACGTCGTTGCCAGACTTTTAACTCCCTGAAATACGTGAGTTATGGCAGCAGTTGCAATAATGTTTCTGCTTTTG
The DNA here is from genome assembly GCF_901001135.1 of Rhinatrema bivittatum. Lineage (NCBI taxonomy): Eukaryota > Metazoa > Chordata > Amphibia > Gymnophiona > Rhinatrematidae > Rhinatrema > Rhinatrema bivittatum. The sequence goes on along the minus strand of NC_042626.1, from coordinate 8,400,088 downwards.
TCTGTTCTGTGGTTAGAAAGCCTGTTTGGGACTAAGTGTCACCTAAGCAGTTCTTCTGTCAGTCCTGAACTGCCTTGTGCATACTTCTGAACATTACGATGCATTATTCTAAAAACACTGCACCAGGGATGTCAAAATGCAATCCTTGAGGGCCGCAAACCAATTTGATTTTCAGGCTATCTCAAATGAATATGCATGACATACATTTGCTTACACTGCCTGAAAAGAATGCAAACACATTTTATACATATTCCTTACGGGTAACCTGAAAACCAACTGATTTGCGGCCTTGGAGGATTGCAGTTTGACACCACTGAACTACACCTAAGTCTCTTTCTGTTCCGATAGGATTAAGAAAACAAGGGCTGACAATATAGATTTGCACTGGTATGTGTTGCTTAGGTACTCTCCCTTCTCCCCAACATGGAGGGAGGGGAGCAAGTGTGTTGATCCTCCAGAAACAATGTGGCTGATTGCTGTGTTAATGACTTAAAATGTACCAGAACTAAAATCCACTACAGCTAGGTGATACCATAAACACTGTCAAACAATCAAATCACCTATCATACATGGCAAACGAAAATGTTAACCCATTTTTTGTTTGAAAATTCAACTCATACTTTCTAATGTTTATAAATAATATATTATATAGCACTTTGAACTATGTTGTTGGAATGGGGTTGTTGGTTTCATATATATGCCATTACCTCACGGTAATGTGCTAGAGACTGATTTTATAATCATTAACCGCCAAACTTCCTTCCACAATGTGCTGATGAAACTAAAGTACAATGAACCAAAAAACCTTCAAGAACTTTAAGTGAATGGTGCTGAAACTTCTAAGGCTGAGTTTTATCTTATCTGGCATACGACAATCTGATAAAGAAAACAAAACAGCTTACTGCCCTCCCAACATGCCACGTTTCAAACAATAAGTCCTTCCTCAGGGGATGTTCATGCGCTTTAAATAATCAATGTCTTGTTCGTGCTGTCCTTCCATTCACTCAATGGCAATTTGTTGTTCACTCCAACCCTTATGTACGTATCCATGCTGACTGTGTTCTATTAAACCATGTCTTTCTGTATGCTCTGTGATTTTGATCTTTAGAATATTTTCCACTATGTTTCCCAGCATTGAAGTCAGGCTCTCTGCTCTATAGTTTCCCAGATCGATTTTAATGATAGGTTACAAATTTTAACTAATAGATCTGAAATTTCATTTTCGAGTTCCTTCAGAACCTGGGATGCATACCATCTGGTCCAGGTGATTTGCTACTCTTTAGTTTGTCAATGTGGCCTACTACATCTTCCATGTTCACCGTGATTTGGTTCAGTTTGTCCGAATCATCACCCCTGAAACTGTCTCCAGAACCGGTATCTTCCCAACATCCTCATTAGTAAACATGGAAGCAAAGAATTATTTTAGTCTTTCTGTGATGTCCTTACCTTCCCTAAGAGCCCCTTTAACCCCTCAAACATCTTAACGGTCCAACTGACTCCCTCACAGGTTTCCAGCTTCAGATATATTTTAAAAAGTTTTTATTATGAGTTTTTGCCTCTATGGCAACTTCATTTCAAATTCTCTTTTAGCCTGTCTTATCAATATTTTAAATTTAACTTGACAATACTCATGCTTTTTCCTCTTTTCTTCAGATGGGTCCTTCTTCTAATTTTTGAAGGACATTTTTTGGCTAAAATAACCTCTTTCATCTCACCTTTTAACCATGCCGGTAATCGTTTGGCCTACCTTCCCACTTTCTTAATGCGTGGAATACATCTGGACTGCGCTTCTAAGATGGTGTTTTTAAACAATATCTATTCCTAACCTTTGCAGCTGCACCTTTCAGTTTTTTTCTATTTTCATCATTTTATCAAAATTTCCCTTTTGAAAGTTTAGTCTTAGAGCTGTAGATTTACATATTGCTCCCCTTCCAGTCGTTAGTTCAAATTTGATCATTTTATGATCACTATTGCCAAAACTGTTACTTCTCTCCCCCAATCCTGCATTCTACTAAGAATTAGATCTAAAATAGCTCCCTCTCTCATAGGTTCCTGAACCAGTTGCTCCATGAAGCAGTCATTTATTCCATCCAGGAACTTTGGCTTTCTAGCATGTCCTAATGTTATAATTACCCAGTCACGATAATTTAAGATAAGTATTCTTTCATCTTCCTTTCATTGAATGTTTCTAAGATCAGTATTGTTATTTATAGGTTAAAGACTCTTTGTCTATACTTTTCGCATGCCCCTGAGGAAGCTGTCAAGTGAAACACTGGCCGTGTAGGGCTGTATAATGTTTACATCTCAAGAGTCTATCTTTTCATATTCTTTGAGGATGGAGGACTATTTTTAAGAAAATTATAAAAATTATAAAAAATATATTTTTGAAGTATTAAAAGAATGATGAAGGTGAATGATTAGAAGACCGGTTGGTGACTTGTTTTGAAGTCACACAACGTCAGGCTTGCTGACACCAACTTAGGCTAATATTTCAATATTGTTTTGGGTTCCACACCGTTGTGTTTGGATTTGGTTACTGTGGTTAACCACTGACTCTTTTGTTTTGAGTTGGGTAATTGAAATCTCCCATTATTACTACACTACCAAATAGGTTAGCTTCCCTAATTTCTCTTAGCACTTCATCTTCTGTCTCATCATTTTGGCCAGTATATTCCTATCTATACTCTTAACCAACACACACGGGATTACTACCCATAAAGATTCTATTGTGCATTTAGTCTCTTGTAAGATCTTTATCCTGTTGCACTCTATGCCCTCGCCAACATGAAGTGCTACTCCCCCACCAAGTTGATCCTCCCTATCATCTTGTCTGTTGTACTAGGAGCAGAAATAGAAACCCATTTGTCCCCTTCAGTTGAATGGAAGAGGAGCCAGTGTAACGGATGACTATGATGGAAGCAACCAGCAGCTTGAAGGATAGGTATAGAAGAGAGCTGAAAAGAAGTTATGGCTAGTTTACAGCAAATTGCTTGTCTGGAGATCAGTGGAACTGATTGCTTGGTTGCCACATCAACCCAAAGAATGTTGAGGATCATTGTCAGGTTTTATAATCAATGCTATGTTTTATCCTCCAAGACTGTGTGACTGTGCGGGGCTCTGGGCAGCTGCTCTTCTATTTAGCAGCTTGTTTGTTTGAGGTCACCATGGACCCACCTAGGCTGTATTTTATTTTAGAGTGGTGAATTTATATCAAGTGTAAAAACATTCAGCATATGGAGTTTGTTTGGGTAAACATCTCAGTTGAGATCTGCACTGTGTCTGCAGTATAACTACAAACTACCTCTTCAGCACTGGGCAGTTGAACACAAGCTATTAACTGGAAGTTTGGACAAGATATCTGAGAAGTCAAGGAATGTACAATATATACTCCTGTAAAGAACCTGACTGCTATCTGGCACCTAATGTAGAGGGATCTAGGAGCTTGCAAACAGAACTCTCCTCATTTTCAGCCAAGGGAAAATGTTAAAGATGGAAAGAGAGCCTGGTACTGTGAATTCTCAATGGAAAGAAAGCTCCTCTGTAGCTTCGGTTTGCTCATATCTCAGTAATTCATTTACTTTCTAGAGGTGTCAGGTTTTCCAGTGGTGAAAATGAGACAGGCTCCCCGAGGAGTGAGATCTCGGCGTTTGGATCTCATCCCCTGCTAGGAGGAAAATGAAAATGAACTGTCTATAAATAAACTGCCATATCCTGCATGTGGAGTGCCTGCTGGGAATATTGACAAGGCTGCCTCCTTTGCAAGAGAATGGCAAGCAGGACGAGAATCTGGGGCCCTGCCTAGACTGCTAACGCGGGCAGAGTGTTTAGCACATGTAGAACTGTAACAGAATTTCATATCTCCTAAATGGCTTTCCCATGGGGCATCAGTGCAGCAGCATTGTCTTCCCTGGAATAACATAGCATGGGAGCACCGTAGGAGCAGCTTCTTGGATATTGGTATTCAGTGGGACCATGATGCCTAACTGTCGCTGTCTGATGGTACCTGGGCAAGTCATGTCTTTTTAAACCTTTATTTTGAGGCATTCTGCAAACTGTAATCTCGCTTACTGAATTGGTCATTCAGCATGCTGTTCATCCCCTCGTGCTCTTCATATGCTGGGGTGATTATACTGGAAGCTATCAAAACTGTTTTTTGAAGATCTACTTATCATGCTAGTGAATTCTGATCTCTTGCTGGTTGGACTTTCAAATTCTGGCAGTTCCAGCCAATTCAGAATGCAGGTACAGAATGCGCCAGAGATGCTCCAGAAGGCAGCAGGCTGAAAATTTGCAAGGCAGTAGCCTGAGATTTGGAAGGTTGGACATGTGCCTTGTGATCAAAGCTTTCTCTTTATTGACTGCCATATGGTTTGTGTGACCGTGCATTCATTCTGATGAGTAATAATATATTCACACTATTAAATTCTCACCATAACTGGAAGAGCTATATTTTTTTTCAAACTCAATTTCTATTGCAAAGTTTTCATACCAAGTTGTCCAATATATGAATTGGCCTTCAGACCACAAATGAGCTGATTAAACTGTTGCACTGTTGATGAAATCATAGGCTATTTTGAATGCCTATCATGTCAACTAAATACTAGTGAAAGGGGAAACCAAAGCAGTAAGACAATGATACAATAATTTCTTGGATTATTTCCCAGATTGCAATAGGTGACTATGTTTTAATGTAAAGATATTTAATGCTTAATAGTATTTGATGTAGTGCACAATGTCTGTGGTAACTGAGCAGTTTACAGTAAAATCATAAAACAATACATCAAAACAATCATCTCAACCAAAACCCAAATAAAATAATCTTTTACTCTATGCTCAGGCATATACGGTTGCAAGCTACTCTGTTGCATTTGTCTTTTGACCTAGTTCTGTTTAAAGGTCATCCTGTCCCAGTTTCTCCCAAGGTGACAAGTTGTTCATCTCTCTCTTTCTAACAAGAAGGAAATCCATTCAGCAGCCATTATTGCTATGCGCCCCCCTCCCCATGACGTCAATTGGCTGGTGCTTAGCTACAGAGATCTGGGGCACCTCAAATGAGATTTGTCACGGGTACAGCTGTCCGAGAGGCATGTGGCGGGGGGGGGGGGGGGGGGGGGGGGAGCAAGATTTCAAATGTAGTAATGCAGAGGTGCTCCTGAGAATTGATTCCTAATGCTGTATCTTCGGTTCCTCACTTCCAGGTAAAATATCTTTGCACTTGTTGGCTGATCTACATAGAAACGTGATGGCAGAAAAAGACCATATGGCCTCTCTAGCCTGTGCATGTGAGCTTAATTATTTGCTTATTTTTGTAGATTTCATTGGCAGTTCACGGTGAATTACATTCAGCTATTGGAGGTATTTTCCCTGTCCCCAGGGGGCTTTCAATCTTGGGTGTAGCATTTACGAGGGTAAGTGGATGTGCATAGATTAATACCAGTATTTTATAAAGTGTGCAGCAGGAGTTTTTCTCCAAAAGTATGTGCATATGTTTCTGTACTTGCGAATATTTCCAGTGCAAGAAAACGCATAGTTTCTCTACCTATTTTCTAAACATGCTTGTAAAAAAAATATAACATGCCTGCGTAATAACACCACTTTATACGCAGAGGCAGGCATTTTATGAAGTATGTGCATATACCATTTTGGAAATATCTGCTTGCAATCGTACTTGGAATTACCAGTTCACCGACTCCACTGCCAGTCCCCCCAGATCTTCTCCAGTTCACCTAAACCCTCACCAGGCCTCCCACCCAAAAACTACAGGCAACTGACAAGTCCCATTTCACTTGCTTGAATCAATTAAGAAGTGTAAAAGGGTGCGAAAAAGTTTGGTAATTTATATGCATATATCTCTTGCAAAATAGTAAGTACCAAATTAGCAATTTGCTTGGCTATCAGCTGATCTTAGGTTATATTACTCTCCTATTAAACTCTGATGTTCGTAATCAAGAGGTGATGATTGATCACAATCTCATCATGAAAAAAATAAGTTCCTACAATTGCTTGTGCCGCTTTTTTAGAATTAAAACCTCTGGTGAGATTACGCCCACTCTTATTTTTGAACCGTTGTATAGGCCTCGGTTCTTATAGGTTTACGTCACTGTAAGACTTTGCACAGTGGTCTTCCCGGTCCTTTGCGGTGAGTTTTACAAACCATTCAGAACTTATTTGCTAGGGTGGTTTCTCGAGCTCCTTACCAGGCACAGAGTTCACCTTTGCTTTACAATCAATATTGGTTACCAGTTGCCTGGCATTTCAAGTTCAAATCGCTGGCACTAGTTTTCCGAGAATTGCACAACCTTAGGGCCTACATATCTGAGAGACCTTTGGTGAGAGAGAGGCTGTGCGCGCGCTGTTACTGTCAGGGCCTGTACTTTCTCAGTTGCTGGCCCTATTCTTTGGAACAGACTCCCTGTACATCTTTAATTGGAAGATTATTTCTCTTAGTTAAGGCCCACTTCTTCCACTTAGCCTTTGGAGTTCAGAAACAGATGTTTACTTCAGTGAGGGTGATGCTGTAGCTTATATCTTTTTATTACTGTACTTAGTATGGTGATCTTTAGTGTAAAATTGTGTTTCTGTGTCTGATGTTTTAAATTATGGCTGCTGCAGGGAACAAGCTTTTTCAGACCGAGTTAAAAACGACCTAACTAAAAAGATTGACCTGAGGCTGGTGCCATTTTTAATGTTTTCCAGACAAGAAAATGGTGACCAAGAAGCCGACGTGATCTTTTTGAACTGGAAAACATTAAACATGACACCGGCCTTGCGTCAGCCGGCACCATTCTGAGATAAGCACCGGCAAAGCAGGAACAGCTGGTGATGGTCCCTACCTACTTTCTCACACTAAGGATGGTGTAAGAGGGAGTCTGGGGGAGATTTTCACAGTAAGGCCCAGACCAGAAATTGTTTTGTTTTGGGTTGCAATTTTAAAATTTTGCTTGTTTTTTAATTTTTCATTTCTTTCATTTTGAAGAAATGAAATGAAACGAAAATCCCTCCAAACAAAATGAAAAATGTTCTGTGCATATCCCTACTGACTAAGTTTGGGAAATGTTATGAGAGACACTAGCGATAATCAGATCTCCTTCGCTGTCCAAATACATTTCTGGGGATGGTAAATTTTAAACAGCTGCGTAGGCGTACATGCACGCACGAATAGATGTGGCCATTTTATAGCATATGCATGTATATGCACCTATGATATAAAATTGGCTGTACACACGTACATGTGTGTGCAATTTCGTATGGACGCATGCTTGTGCGTGCAAATGCTGGCTGTAGCGCGTAAGGGGGGGGATTTTATTCGATATGCACACCGATGCAATTACCACTTTCCCCAGTTCATTCCCAGTTACCCCCCTTTTACCCTATTAGCCCCAACCCTTCAAACCCTGCTGACTAGCCCTGATTTGTTTATTTTAAAACTTACACGCCATTCATAGCAGCAGTAACATTACACGGGAGGCGACCCCAGTGCAAGCTTGTGCACATAAATAATTCTGCACACATTTCAAGTGACCTTCCCAGAACCCCATGCACTGCCCAGACCACGTCCACACCCCACCCCTTTTTAACTTTTTGATTTGTGCACATACTGGCCGCTTCCTAAAACCTGTGTGGCACATGCCAGCCCGAGACACGCACCAATCTCCCAGCTTTGGCACGCTCAGGGCTTTTAAAATTCACCTTTAATTTTGTTGTTTAGCAAATTAGTAATGAAACCTTTTTTAAGTGATTTAGACTGTAAGAGTTAATTTTGTTCTGTTTAGAGAATTTCCCATGTAACATGTTATGATATCATTGTAATAGTTGGAAGAGCATGCTGGGAAATGTAGGTTTTTTTTTTCTTTACGTAAATTAGTAGTGAATTTGTTTCACGTCCCTATCATTTAGAAAGGAATGTATTAGTGCTGGAGTTTTGTCTAAGTCAGTGAACATAGGAATTTTTGTGACCTTTTAAACAAAGAGCTGAAACGACTGTAAACCTGAAAGAAAATTAATTATTGGCAAATGTTGTTAGCAATTAGTGTGAATAAGTGAATGAAGAGAGTATAAGTAGTGGGCATGTGTGAAGAGAGAATGAGCATTGTGCAAAAATATGTTGAAATATATCGTGTAAGAGGTAAAAGAATTAACTTTTCAAAGAGAACACATAGTTTTAAAGTGCACGGGTACTTGTAAGTCATTTTCAAAGGGAAACTATTCTGGTACTTTCTCTTTGATAATTAGCTGGCTGCCAAGCACTATCTCCAACCTCCCCCCTACATTTCTTCCTTCCCCCCTCTCTCTAGAACTAACTCGGTATCCATTAATGAAAAGGATAGCCATCACTGCTCGTCTGGCTCCCATATTCTGTATTTCATAAGCTAATTGTTACAAAGTTTTGCTATGTATTTACCCTAGACCACAGTTTGTTATAACTCCTGTTCTTTGTATTGGTTTTACAATGTTGTTTCGCTGTAAACCGATGTGATATGTATTTTACATGAAGGTCGGTATAGAAAAGTTCCAAATAATAAATAAATAAATAAGAAATCTCTGACCAGAAAAAGAAGAGGAGGAAGCCAGCATAAAGGAATTGCGCTGAAAGCACCCACGTTCTTTGCACCTGCTGTGTTGTGGAGGCAGCAGAGGGAGGGAGGGAAAAGAGCGCTCCTATTTTTAAAAGTGCCAGATCTGTTTGTTGTGTCCTCCCCTGACCTAAACACAGGCCTGGGAATGCCTATGTGCTATGGAGGCTTAGGTGGTCTTTTAGCCAGGAAGAGGAGGGTCAGTTTACCCTGGTGCATTGCTATTTACCCTTAGAAATGGCCTCGAAAATTGCCCTCTAACACTATTACTACAGTGTACTGTAGTTTCCCCCAGGCTGTGCCTTCCCTCCTCTAGGTCCCCGTTTTCTCGGAGGTACTTGCTTATTTAGCTGACGCTTAATATAAATAGATTGAGTTTTCAACTGGCAGCTGTTGAAGGGCAGCATCCTGTCCTCATTCTCCTTGTGCTCGTCATTCATCCGTATCTCCACCAGCTTTGAGTGAGGTGAGGGCACCACCTGCTATCCATCATGGGGAAGTTAAGATGGGGCCAACCTTTCTGCTCCATTGTGCTTTAAACGTTAAGGGGTTTCTATTCAGCCGCTGTGCGGTTCAGCTGATTAGCTGTATACTCAGCTGCACAGCATAGATTTACGACCAGACTTAGGCAGATAAGTTATCCAGCTAACTCTAACTATTGGACTTAGCTGGATAACTTATCTGACTAACTCTGCTCCGCCCAGTTAAGCCCACAGAACGCTCCTAACTTATCGAGCCAAATTTTAGCAGGATAATAAGTTATCTGTCTAGTGTTTAGCTGGTTAAGTGCCCAATTATTCATTTAGCTGGATACCTTTGAGTTATCCAGCTAAATGCTTCTAACTATGAGGTCCCTATTTATTTTGTCAAATGAGGCATTGGAAAATTATCAAAATACCCAAGGAACATAAAAGGGAAGGTAAAAATTTACTTTCAAACATTTTACAGCCTGGCAGATTTTCTGATCCCTTTTTCAAAGTAATTTATGCAGGGAAAAAAAGCCTGCCAACCGAGGAAATCAGCTATCGGAAAACCTGCTGGCCTTTAATACAATGAGTACACTCGCCATTCGAAGATGTGCATTCGTGCAGCACGCTTAAGTCAGAGGAGGAAACGTAGTTGGCATTTTCAGACTTTTCCAGCAGAATTCTATCAGCACGAAAAGGAAGATGCAGCGTGTACGCTTTCTACATGCAGCAATTTTCAAAGCAAAAATATTGGGATTTCTTGTGCGCACTATGTTTTGCTGTGTGCACAGGGTTCGCGACCTGTGTGTGCACACACATGCGCACAGTTTAGAGGGAACATTGCCCTTGGCAAAACAAACCGATTGCAAAATATGCTGATGTGTGTTAGATGAGGCGACTCAGCACTTATGATGGCTGTTGGTAGACATGAATATTTTTCCTGCCTTCAACAGAAGTGTTTAATTAGAAAAAAAAATTCCAACCTTTGCTCTTTGTGAGGCATCCTGAGGCCTTCCTCGGAGCTGAAATCGCTAAGATTTCTGAGAGGTTAATAAGAACAGCAGGTGGCAGATGTGCGCCAGACCTTTGAAGCATTCTACAGACCTCCACAGGTTGTGAGCTGTGTCTATGGGAGAGCAGCACCCTTTGGAGGGAATCTGTTAGTTTGATTATTACAAGGATATTTCTGTGCAGTGCTTAAAGATTAGCCGAGGTTTTGTTTTGTTTTTTAATTTACTGAGTCTAAGTTTACAGTGGTAATTTCTGTAGGTCACTTTGCTGAGCCTACCTTTCAGAGAAGTGTCATTGCATCCAAGGGAGGATCTGATTTAAATGTACCTGTTGAAATGCGGCATCCAGTCAGCATCTGACTTCATATCCCCTTAGTGAAGGTCTCTTGTGTTCTGTGCATATTTCCCATGCAGGCAGTAGCCTGGCCTGATCCAGCCTAATGTCTGTTACAAGGTTTCCAGTCCAAGGTGGCATGGCTGCAGGCCATAGTGTTGGGCAGGAAGAGCTCAGGGCAACCCTGTATCAGAAATGTTGGGGGGTTTTCATCCTGCTGGCTATGTATTCTTATACATTTTTCATTCCACTGGCATGCAAGGACAGCAGGTACAATGATGAGTCATGATCTGAGCAAATTCACCTCCTACCTTCCCATGTTACTTAGTCTGTGCCTTTAGCACTTAACCTCAGATTTCTTTTTCTAGTGACAGAGATAAATTGCATTCCATCTATAGCTACAATAAATGTCATAGACCATGGAAAAGCCAAGAATATAAGTCTTCCAATGCTTTATGGTCTTTCAATATTAGAATGCGAGACGTTCTAGAGATGGCTTTCTTATTAAAGGTCTGGCCCAGGGGAGCACGGCCATATGAACAGAACCTGGGTTTGATTTCCAGATCAGGTCTTCCACTACCCTGGTTGGATGGGACTCAGCAGGGGGGACACTGTGGAAGCCTCGGTCACAGCACTAGGGAGGGAGTCTCAGCCATCACTCTACATTGGTTTAGCCAAGTTCCACAAGGAGCTGTGGCTTTGTGGTCTGTGAGCGAGAGCAGTCACTGCTATGGCTGGGATGAGTTGGGCAGGGGGGAATTAGGGAACCACTCTTTCTGCCCTGGGGTAGTTGCTCATGACACAGCAGAGGCTGGTTCCAACCTCAAAAGGCAAGAGGAAACTGCCATGCCAAAAAAGTGCCAAGCAAAATCATTTTTTCTTTAGTATTTGGGGATAGGGGTGGGCATGCAATAAAAACACATGAACTTTTGTTTGTCTATTTCTACTTCTAAACTGTTACTTTCAGCACCTATGGTATTAGAAATGACCTGTTCGGTGGCTGTTGAAAGTGCAATTCCTCTAATTGTACAGGGCAGTCCAGTGCCTCCTGTTAAAGAGATCGTGTTTCATGCATGCTGGATACTGGGATGATTGTTAAGCACCTTACCCTGACAGATACAGCAAATACAGTGAGATTAGAAATTAGTCTCTGTTCAGAAGACTAAATTAATAGGGAGAAAAAAACAGTTCACAAACCTAGATTTGATTACCAGTGAAGGAGGGAGCTTCTGTGGCAACGCTTATTGAATTTCAATTATTCCTCAGTGCTCAAAAAAATTCATTTTTATTTTTTGACTGTGGTATCAGTAATTGCAGTTGGACTTTTATTGCTACCAAATGTGTCTTTGGCTCTGATTTTCGAGACCTTGCATCGTGCGCCAACCATTAGGCGGGACTAGGCGGTCGCCTAGGGCGGTGCCAGGACACACGAGGGTGCCATTTTCAAAAAGTGTGAAAGAAGGGGCAACAGCAGTCATGGAGCTATGCAACGAGGGAGAGAGAGAGAGAGTGCACTGTAAGAGGGTGATCATGACACTACATATCTACCACGGTCAGCGGGCACATTCTGCCTAGAGCGCTACAGACCCTTGCACCGGCCCTGATCGTGCACCTTGTGGACAGTACTCGAACATACTTTTGAGGAAATTCAGCATTGGCAAATTTTGGGTGGGTCCGGACATGTCTAAAACTGATCTGGTGCAGTTACAGAAAGAAGGCAATTAAAAGGTGATCTAATTACTGTTTAACAGGACTTGAAGGATCAGGACAGTGAGGTCCAGAGTCAGCCGATTTAGCGGTTTGCCAGATAAGTTTATCCAGTTAACATTAGGGTTGCTATTCGGTAGTTCTAAAGTTATCTGGCTACGTTAGTTGGATAATGCTGAAAATCACCATTTATCTGGCTAACTTAGCCGGGTGATTGGCTCTGCCCTGAAATACCTCCACCCTGCCCCTGAGCTAGGAGGTAAACTTTTTATCCGGATAGGACCTGATTTTAAAAAGCATTTACACACTTAAAATTCTGTTTTACACATGTAAATGCACTTTGTCATGTAAGTGAGCTTTTGAAAATTGCTACAGTATTTGCCATTGAATAGTCCATAAGATATTCACATGTAAGTATATTTTTCGTGAATAAATGGCTTTTGAAAATTGCTGCCACAGTATGTTACATTTACATGTGTAACTCCTTTTAAAAATACCTCCATAGTGCGTTACCCTGCTATCTTGGTGCCGGTCAATGTGGTGGAATTTTCAAATCATACCATTTGTCCAGCTAAGTCTGAACTTAGCTGAATAAAATATCAGCCTCAGTTTGTTTGGGTTGGACAAAAGAGAAAAGCTGACGGGACATAACCAACTACATATCCCAAGCCAGGCTGTTTTGGTCTTGCTGCTTTCATGTCAATCTGCACTATAAAAGCCCAGAATTCAGTACAAGAGAAAAGCTGAAATGGTTTAAGTAGCAAACCAGAACACTGCTGAGGCAGGGGAAGTGAAAAAATGTCCTTAAATATAGGAAAGGTTCTGCTTATACATTTTGTCCATATTGCCATGTTGCACAGTGCTGTGCAGTCAAAGACCTGCAGCTAACTTTAAGATAGCCACACCGCTGAATATACCCTGTGTTAGTTAGCCGGCTAGGTTTATAGCCACTCAGCGGCTGAATATTAGCTCCTAAATGTTTTAAACAAATAAATATACCTGCACGCACTGCCTCCATTGTATGCAAATCTTTCTCATGCACATTCATTGTGGATATTCTGAAAGCCTCGATCTACTGCCCAAAGCAGCCTAGCTTGACTTCATCTCGTGACGTTTTTGCGAGACTGACCCATATAAATGCCTGCCATACAGAGCGATACTCTAAGGCCGCGGTAGAAACAGTGCGGCAGGGTCAGGCGCACCCTCGTTCCCCGCACGCACCTACCGCTCGATACTCTCTTCTAATTGCATGCAAATGCATGCCGCGGCTGCGAAGCCTTAGGCAAGCGTTAGGCCCGCGCAACCCATTTTACTGTATACAGCGCCTATACAGTATCCTGGGTTCGCGGGCCTAACGCTTCACGGCCGCGCTGGTATCTGTCATTTCAAATGACATTTGAAATGACAGGTACCAGGAAGTGGACGGTTATGTTCCCCGATGCTCAGCAAACTTTCCCCCAGCCCCCGCTTACGTGCCTTGGCCCCGTTCGGTCTCCGGTGCAACCCCAGTCCTGTCCCCTCCTCCCGAAGCAAAAAAAAAAAAAACAACCGAAAAAGTAGCAAGGCTCGGGCCTGCTACGGTAGTCCCTTCTCCCTTCTCCTCTCCTCCCGATTTCAGCGCTCAAGGCGGCCGGGTGGGCGTGCATTCATCCAGGCAGAGGGAGCCGGCGGCGAAAGCGGCCTCTGGCTCCCTCTGCCTGGATGAATGCACAGCCCCCGCCGGCAGTGAATGAATGCCCGTGCGATTTCGGCGCTCAAGGCAGTCACATGCCGTGACGTCAAGCGTCGTGACGTCACGCCTTGAGCGCCGAAATCGCACGGGCATTCATTCACTGCCGGCGGGGGCCGTGCATTCATCCAGGCAGAGGGAGCCGGCGGCGAAAGCGGCCTCTGGAGGCCGCTTTCGCCGCCGGCTCCCTCTGCCTGGATGATTGCACGGCCGCCTTGAGCGCCAAAATCGCACGGGCATTCATTCACTGCCGGCAGGGGCCGTGCATTCATCCAGGCAGAGGGAGCCGGTGGCTGCTTTCGCCGCCGGCTCCCTCTGCCTAGATGAATGCACGCCCACCCGGCCGCGGCCTGGATCGAACACGCGCCCTCCCGCCCGCCGGCTCCCACCGCCGCCTGGATCCAACGCACGCCCACCCGCTCGCCGGCTCCCACCGCCGCCTGGATGAACGGGCGCCCATCCGCCCGCCGCCGCCTCGATGACCGCAAGCCTGGGGGATTCGGAAAGTGACAGGTATTTATACATATATATAAACAACTTACGCTGCAATGTTTTTTACACTTTACGGTTTTACCCCCATTTTTTACACTTTATTCCCGTTTTAATTTTCGAACACCACACTAACACCAAGTAGAGGGTAGGCGGTAAACTAACAGGTTAAGGACGCGGCAAAATAGCGGGTTACAAAGGAGATAATCTGAGCGCGCGTCACAGTATCGGAGGAGAATAGCTAATTCCTTCATTATACAGCTAATTCGTTCATTTACATATCATATACATTCTGCGTGCGAAAAGGGTTATGCGTCTGTTTTAAGAAGCGCTAAGGACGCGTGAAACTGGAGACTGTATCGCTGGATCGCCTTACGCTCCCAGCACGTTACAGACGGGAAATCTTCAACCGCACGTTACAGTATCGACCTGATAGTGCGCAGCACCAGCTCATTGTAAGTGTGCAAGATACAATGACTCTGTTTAAGTGGTACTATTGATAGCTATTGATCCCCACAGCGTCTTCATTGATGCAACGTGCACGGTTTTTCAATGGATCATTGCTGGCCTGGCTAATTGATTGGACCTGCTGAATGGCAGGAAATCTGTTTGCTGAGCTTCATGGACCACTGCCCGCCAAGCTCAGCTAATCCAAATTTATGTGGCTCAAAGCTAACATTAGCTGTGACTCTTCATCTCAGAAGAGAAGAAAGGAAACATTAGAGGGTGAGTGTCTGTGTGGGGGAAACGAGGCGATAAAGCATTGTAAGCCACAATTCAGGGTCCTGTTTGATTGGTAATTAAGGAGTGTACCAACAAACACAGTGACAGCACGTCCGAGCAAATGACTGCCTGACTTCAGACTAATGAGGTCCAGGCAGCTGGTTTCATTATATTCTTACATTTCGGTTCAGTGAAAATTTAGTATTAGGATTTATAAATGGAAAGCATCTAATGAACTGCTTTACTTCCAGCCCGGCAGTTTCCTCCTCCTTCATGCTTCGAGCTCAGTCAGAACCATCCTCTGTTGGACTATGGTACCATGAGTCTTCATTTGCAACTATCTGAGGGTTCCCCCCCCCCTTTATTAGCACCCCCCCCCCCCCAACCTCCTAGTAGTCCAGTCACTTAGGCCACAAACTGCAGCTCTCCCAGGAACCCAGTCGTTGACCAATGGATGAGACGTCTTCCACCCAGAAACTGTGAATGCTGCCTCCACAGCATCCAGATAATACTAAGATCTGAAAGAGTGGACATGCCTGAAGGAGCAAAGAGAATGAAAAGTGATTTAAGAAAGCTTGAAGAGTGGTCAAAGATTTGGCAGCTGGGATTCAATGCCAAGGGGTGTAGAGTCTTGCATCTGGGGTGTGGTAATCCAAAAGAGCTGTATGTGATAGGTGGTGAAAGGCTATTGCTCCATGGACTGGAAGAGGACCTTGGTGTGTTAGTGTCTGATGATCTGAAGGTGGCGAAGCAATGTGACAAGGCGCAAGCTAAAGCCAGAAGAATGCTGGGCTGCATAGAGAGAGGAATAGCCAGTAAGAAAAAGGAGAATGTGATGCCCTTGGTGAGGCCTCACCTGGAGTACAAGCCCTTATCTCAAAAAGAATAGTGTCAGGATTGAGGCAATTCAAAGAAGAGCGACCAAAATGGTGTAGGGTCTTTATCAGAAGACTTATGAGGAGATGCTGAATGATTTGCATATGTATACCCTGGAAGAGAGGAGGAGCAGGGGAGATATGATATAGATCTTCAAATACCTGAAAGATTTTAATGATGCACGTACTTTGAACCTTTTCTGTTGGAAAGGAAACAGTAGAACAGGGTCACGAAATGAAACTCTAAGTGGGGGGTGACTCAGAGCCAATGTCAGCAAATATTTCTTCATGGAGAGGGTGGTGGATGCCTGGAATGCCCTTCTGGAGGAGGTGGTGAACACAAAAACAGTCAAAGAATTCAAAGGGGCATGGGATAAACCCTTTGGATCTCCAAAGGCTGAAGGACGGAAATGAAGAAAAGGGTGCATGGGAGTAACCTGCTCAGTGGTGGTTACTGCCCTTAACAATATGCATGGGGATTACTTAACCAATCAGCCTTGATGCTTTTGATGCAATTGCTCTCTGCTTTGACGGTGTGGGGAGAAAAGGGGAATTGGATTTAGAGGACAACCAACACGTGCCCTGACTTTTACAGTCTGGGGCACTGATACACAGACATAAGGGAAAAAGCACAGGACTGCTTCTAGGGACAAGTTCAAAAGCAAAGCACATCAAGCAGCATTGTCTGAATTTTCAAGAAGGCTCCTCACCCAGTAAAAATGTTGCTTTGTTAATATATAAGGCTTGGGGGTAACCTGCACGGAGCGGCAGTTGCTACCATTGGAAACTTGCTGGGCAGACTGGATGGACCATTTGGTCTTTTTCAGCTCTCGATACTATGTTACTATGTTATCCTGGTCGGCCAAGGGAGTGGGAGACCTAACTATGTATTGAACCCAGGAGCCTGCTTTATTAGTAAGGTCCTGAATGTTCATTTTTGGGATACAGGGGAAGAAGCAATTAGCTAGGATCTATTACATACACATTGAGTGAATCAGTTTTAGTCCAGATGCTTGTTCTGTAAGTAGAATCTTAGCAGGCAATTAGGATTGTCAGACAGAAGCATGCAATGAGGAAAGGTTGGGCTGGCTTGGCCTATCTGGTCACCTCACCGTGTCCCAGCAATTCCTTGCAGAATGTGGAAGCAGGGACAGGGTTTGGGTCAACAACATATCCAGAGAAAGTCTTGGGATGCTTAACCATGGAATAAAGAGCACACAGTAAAGGGACTTCTGGTAACGTACCTACAGTGTTCTCTAAAAATGTAACAGAAATCTATGTGCTGCTCTCATGAGTTGGTGGAAGGGCTTATATAGAAAGCAGACATGATTTTATGGCATTAACTTTAAAATGTCCATGGTTTCTCCGATTCTCAGTGCACAGGGGTCCACATCTCTAAAGACCACTCTTGCCTTTGGCACTAATTAGCAGATAGGTGCCAGCTCCCTGGCTGCAGGGGTGGTAATTTATGTTCAGCTTAGTGCCCCCAGTCGTTTTGAAATGTTGGCTTCTATGAATGGGTACCGGCGATGGCAGCACCAGCAGCCTTGCACATGATGTCTGGGTTCAGGGACGGGGGCGCACAGCATTGTAAGGAAGTCTTCTGAGCTGCCATTGGTACCTGCTCTGGATACACGTCAGTGAACTTTGGTATCCAGTGCATCAAGCCAGCCTTTACAAGAGCATCACATTTGCCCAGAAATAATTATGATGGTAATAAGATACTAAAATAAATAATTTAAAGGCCCAATAAAACACAGGGATCAACATTTTCACAATAAACTCTCACTTCAGAATGTGAGCAGCGAAGCAAATCCATCATGCCCCGAAGAGAAATACTCTGAAGGGTGTTTGCAGACATCAAAGAGCAAGCTGTCCTTGCCCTTGATCTGATTGTTTCCATTGGCAAGAAAAATCCAATATTATTTCATTCCAAGCCCTCCAAGCATGGTGAGTGGTGATATCTGTGGGGAGGAGAATCAATCTGCACAACTCAAAGGAACTCTTGCTGGAGTCACCTCTGGCATAGGCACTGGATGTTTAAAGATGCAACTGCATTCTCCATACTTATGTTTGAATTGGTTCTCTTCAATAGCAGAGACTTTATCATGCACATGACATTTTTGGAGTCGAAGCAAATGTTTGTCAATATAAAACCAGCGTACACAAGACCCAGTCTGATCTGCATTTATGAGATTGATACGCATATATTGAGGATAACTTTCAAACAAATGTGTGTGGCAGCATATACATGAGTATAAGGCTGAGAGTAGATCTACACTAGTATTTTATAACCCACGCTTATGATATATGTGTTTTATAAAATACGTGCATCTCTATCCTGTAACATATGCGCAAATATATATGCAATGCATTGAACGTGTGTTCTTTTCCTATTTTAAAAATATGGGTATATTTTATGCATGAAAAGAAAGTAGAACGTACTCGCATATATATGCGGATTTATGCATATAAATAGGTGTATTTTACAACATGTGTGGGTCAAACAAATTACCAGTTTTACCAATTAGAACACCAATTTATCCAGTCCTTCTCCAGGGCATCGAGACTGTCCTGGCTCTTCAGCCTGAACTCTCCCCCCAGTTCACCCAGAGCTCCCACCCGGCCATTAGTGCAAAATAAAAACGTTTAGTGTCACTTACTCCAGGTAATTATGTAAGCAAGTTGGCAAATCTACGTGCGTAAGGGTCTTTTAAGATAGCAACTTGCGTGTATAAATGTTGGCCTCGTCCCAGAACGCCTCTAGATTGCTCCTTTTTTATGCATTATATGTGCGTGCGATAGTGGAAATACACATGCAGAGGGTAACATTTTTTAAATGTGCTCCATTGAAATGTCTTGTTTGCAGCTGGGCCAGAGAATCACAAATTGATAAATGTTGACTTGCTCAAGTTCACACAGACTCCATGGTGTGGCCCCTGTCCTGAGACATCATTTGCATCGTGATATAATGCTCTAACCGCTAGCACAGAAAAACAAAGACATGCTCACTGCTAAATCTTAGCACACGCCAACATTTTTTTAGGAGGCATGAAAACAAGTTAGCACAAATTAAAACAATTTCAATTCACTCTAGAATGATGTAGCACATACGAAAGCAACAAAACCGAAATGAAACACAAGTTGTATTCTTTTCTATGTACACCTCTGGACATGACTTCATTTCAGCACAGCTTTCTGAGGTGACTGAGGTCTGATCCATACAGGAAAGAAGAACCGCGAAGAGACCAGGATTAGGAAGCTGAGATGCTTAGGGAAAAGTGACACTTTTTATGCAGAGTGGCAAACACATGCATAAGAGCGCTAGCCTGTAGTGTTCATACATTTTTTAGAAGAAACCTTGGGGCTCATGCAAAAAGTTAATTTTTAACTCCCAATGTAGTAAGCTAATAATTTACTAATGCATCAAGAATTTAAAAAAAAAAAAAGCACCCAAACCAGAAAACGTGTGCACAGGAAAACAAGCTTATGCGCAGAAAACATGGTTTATGTGCACAAATCACATTTTTCACGCATGAAATAAGACTGGGGCACCCACAATATATGTCTGGCAAATGATTTGTGCTTATAAACCATGTTTTAATGCTGAGCAGGTAAAAAGTCCTCAGAAATTAGGTGGCAACAGTCCAAGAAACTCGTGTTGGTGCAAACCTAGAGGGTAATTTTCACCACCTGCATTGATAATTGCCCCCTTATAAATCATCTGCAGAGATCTGCGTCTGCTCTCTCTGCGGGCTATTTTTTTACCTAAAACAACGTGCGCACTTTTGAATAATGACATCTACACGCATTGCTCGATTTCCTGTCCCCCAGAACTGCCTATACACATTGTAGAACAATGTGCGCATTCTTCCTCACAGTCAGGGAGCTCAGGTTTTATGGATAAAATCCTTTTATTACCTGCTGAAATGGCTTTTATTACTGACCTCTACGTTTTTAACCACTGCTTTCCAAGTGTGGCTGCAATGTAGTGATACCTTTTGGTGGGTTGGTTTTTTTTTTTTTACATGGTTTATACCCTTTCTTCCTCAAGGTCTGGAAGGGAAGCTGTCTCCAAGGCTGAACACGTCTATGCCCCGAGTAGTAATCATCCTTCCTGGGGCCTTAGTCCATCGCATCCACCAGTAAGCCCTAGCATATGGAAGTCCCAAAACTCAGGGGCCACTAGGTCAGCCCCACACTTGCAGTTACCTTTTTTTAGTTGTCATTCACTTTTGGGTCCAAGCTCGCAGGCTAACAATCAGGAAGAAGGAGGTGCCCTGAGTCCGTTTTCAAGCTTGCTTGTAGAGTGGACAGGGCTGTAGGTTTTCTCACTTGTTTCCTGTATAGGAGATGAAGGGCCTAGCATACTGTAGATGGGCACTGAAGTGGAATTTGCTTGGAGAAACGCAATACAACTTGACTTTCTGTATTCTAAGGACTCTACCCAATGCAGGGCATGAGTAGTTCCAGAAGCATTTTCTTAGGATGTACAGTATATGTCACTATTATGAGGGACATGATGTGCGGGCTTCTAACTAACTATTCTCAGCACACAGGTTCTGCTCCATTTTCAGAAGTGCTGGGAGAAATTCTTATAGCAGACTGGATTTTAATTGCTCACTGCAGTATCTAGAAAGAGCAAGCTTCCTCCAGGTCAGGCATAAGGACGCTTGTAGGAGCAAATCATACAGCTGGCACGGCGCCTTCTGACACGGCCTAATGATGAGAATCACAGCACCAGTCGGAAAAAATCCTGCAAGTCACTGTCAAATGACTCTAGGTAGGCTGCAGAGTGACAGGGGAAAGCAACTCTAACGAGCAGAGACTTTTGCTGCTTGCAAAATGCTGGAATGTATTAATTTTTTTACAGATAAAGATTTGCAGGCAGTCACTCCAGGGCCTTCTGTGCAGCATCAAGAAAAGTAAACAGTTCCTTAGGCCGTTTTTTGTGGATTTTCAAAGTTGCAGGGGGTCCAAGCAGAGCTTTTATCTCACCTCTTTTGGCCTTGCAATTTCTTCCCTTTCTCCTTTTTCTCACCCACCCACCTCCACCTCCTGCTGGTCTCTCATTCCTCCTCCTGACCCTAGCCTGTCTCTCTAGTTTCTTTCGTTCTCATACTTGATTTCTTATCTTATTGGAATAAGACCTTGAGTTACAATTAAATGGTACATCCAATACAACCATAACAAAAATAAAAACAGAGAATCAGCTGACAACATAAATAAATACAAATCAAGATATCAATACAGCAGTAAATTATTCAGTCACGGTTCAGATAGCAAAGGTAGCCAGATAAACTTATCCGGCTAACTTTGGAGATATAATCAACAGTGCAGTCACATTATTGAATATAGCCGGCTATCTTAAAGTTAGCTGGACAATTTTATCCAGCTAACTTTAGGACAGCTTTACAGTACAGGCCAGACTTAGCCGGATAAATTATCTGGATGACATAACTTCTTCCCTAAACGCCAACAGAATACCCCTACTTTATCTGTCTAAATTGTAACTGGATAATAAAATCTCTGGCTAAAATGTAGCTGGATAAGTGCCCAAATAGTTATTTAGCCAGATTAGTGAGTTATCCTACTGCATGCCTCTCTATATGAACCTCAAAACGTTCTGCCTTCTCCACTGAGCCCAGCCCCCCTCCTTTTGTGCTTCTCCTTCTCGCCCGAACTCTATGTAGCCTGTTTCACTTTTTCTCAGATTGCTTTGAGTTAAAAAGGTGAGGGCAGTAAATCTTGTGTGGGCATTGCATGGTGGCTTCCCTCCATGATGCGCACCCCGCTCAAGGTACTAACTGCAAAGTGGCAAAAGGCTTTGATTTTCTGAAGGCATCTGTGGGCAAACAGTGGACACTTCAATTTAAAGGGATGCAGAGCCTACTGGTACCAAGGGATGCTCTCAGATTCCAGGAACATGGTTAAGCGGTTTGCACTTTGTATTGACAAGGGTTAAGAGGAAAAGCTAGTTTATTATATTTGATGTATCGCTTTTCTTACATAAATCAAAGCAGTGTACAGTAAAAAAATAACTACAATCATCAATACAAATATAAAATCATAAAAGAAAAACATATAAAAAAAGTCAATAAAACATAATAAACAGCATTTAAATGTCTCTAACATGTCCCCTATCTTCCCTTTCCTCTGCTTCATAAAACATGTAACACCTCATCCAGTGAGGAATGGCTTTATTATTGACTTTATTTATAGTGACTTTGGAGGTGATTTTCAAAAGGAATTATGGGGTAGATTTTCAAAGGGTTGCGCGTGTAAGATATGCTCGCAACCCCCGAAAGCCTCCCCCTGTGCGTGCCGAGCCTATCTTGCATAGGCTCGGCGGCGCGCACAAGCCCCGGGACATGCGTATGTCCTGGGGCTTCGAAAAATGGGCAGTCCGGGGGCGTAGCTGCGGTCCGGGGGCGTGGACGAGTGCCCCGACACAGCGGCCTGTGTCGTGGCCTGGCCAGCCAGTGCGCGCAAGTTATGCCTGCCTGAGGCAGGCGTAACTTTCTCAACAAAGGTAGGGGGGGATTTAGTTAGGACTGGGGGGGTGGGTTAGGGAGGGGAAGGGAGGGGAAGGTGAGGGGGGGGGGGCGGGAAAAAAGTTACCTCCGAGGCCACTCCGATTTCCCCCCTGCGCGCGCGCGCGCCAACCCTGGATTTTATAACATGCGCATGTTATAAAATCAGGCGTAGATTTGTTCGTGCCGGATTGCGCGAACAAATCTGCACCCACGCGCAGTTTTTAAAATCTGCCCCAATGTACATAAATGCAACTACTATCGTAGCAATTTTCAAAAGCCCACTTACTTGAGTAAATGCTTTTTAAAATCAAGCCCTTTATTTATAAGCTATGCTTTCATATTGAAAGATATTACAAAATGAATAAAACTTTAATAAATAAACAAAACATGAATTGCATTTTTTGTGTACAGAACAGGATTAAAGGAAGCCTGAAAGCTGCAGTTTTAGTAAAACAGGAATTCTTGGACATTCTACTGCAAAAAGATCCAGGGAAAACTGTACTTGTGATGGAGGGGGAGAGATAGGACTATAATTATCCTAAACAATGGTCAGGATAAGGTTTTGTATTTTATGTTTAAAAAGAGCACAATAGGTAACTTCTAATGCTTAGGTTTTACATTTTTTAGATTTTGTCCTATGCAAGTCATTTGATCGTCTTCCGTGAGCAAAGTATTGTGGTTGCTGTGTTAGACCCGACGAATGGAGCTCGTCACAGATGTATCGAGTTAGTCTAATAAAAATGTTTGTTGGTCATGCTTCATGAAAGCCATGAGAGGAAGAACCCTGGATGCTGGAATACTTTCCTCAGACAGGGGTAGATATTGCCAGTTAAGTAACTTAAAGCCAGTTATACTGTAGCTTATCCGGCTAATTTACAAGGATATTCAGCAGCACGGCTATGCCATTGAATATTTGTGTAGAAAGTGCTACTTAGCCAGATAAGTGTTATGCGGCTGCTGATGAGCACATCTAGCTTAGCTGGTTAACTTATCCGGCTAAGTAGCACCACCCCGATCTGCACAGCGCAGCCCACAAGTTATCTGGCATTTGAATATCGGGCTCTCCTTGTTTTGTTTTTTTATTTTTTTAGTTTCATTCAGTACAACAATTGCATATTTCTCCACTCTACCAAACCTTTCAGTGTTACTTCACTGACCTGATATAGACATGAGAACTCTCAAAACCTCATCACAGTTCAGTGAAAGTGTGCAGAGGCATTTTAAATAGGCAGAATGCCAGGTTTAAATAAATAAATATCTGTTCTCCCCGCTAACTCTATACAGTACAGATACTGGGAATGTTGATGTATTTATTTATGATGTATTTGTCAGTTGCTGTGGATTTGGGGATTCAGTTGAACCTGCAGAAGAAACCCACTGCCTTCCTCCTCCTCCTCATGTCCAAAAATCTTGCATTGGCACTCAGAGAGAGCTTCAGGCAAACGTAATTCAGATTAACATAAAATATGCTAAACCAGGAACAGGGGGGCCAGCTTACCGCAGGTTTACAGAATAGGCTGATCCAGTCCTGGTTACTGCCTCATCGTATGCCTGGAGTTGTAGCGCTGATTATCTATAAGGGAAATCAATGGGATATTCAGAACTACAATTCCAGTCATGCAATGAGGCAAAATCAGAAGGGGATCAGCCCTAGGGTGAGCTGTCAGAGCAGGAGGCACTAGGCGTAGACTCAGGCAGGCATAGAAATGAAACCTCAGTCCACTAGATGGAGTCTTTAGAAAGGGAATTATTCTTGCATTGTTAGCATTGCAGAGCATTCGACCAGGAGAAAACAAGACTGTAATGCAATCGTAGGGCCAGCTTTCTATGCATTTTCATTCCTTTTTCTTCTTTGTCTCTTTCATTTGATTGTAATTCTAATGGTTTACATTGTGAATCTCAACATTTTGAGAAATCAATAAATAAATCAAAAACCCTCTGAGGTGCCATACAATAATTTTGCAAAACACTACAGCTTTTTTGCCCTTGGTTCCCATGGAAGTAATTTCTGTTACAAGGGGCACATGTCACACTTAAATGAGCATCTTGTCAATGTGTTCTTTCCTACAGAACCAACCCCTGTTGCAAGAGCGTTTCATTTATACAAAGAGGGTCTTTTTCCACGCAAACATATTAATCAATGTAAGGGTGTCACCAGAGTGTCCCTTATTACAGACTCTGAATGTATGAGATCAGAGAGAGAAGGTGTGCGTAGTGTTCCCTAATACTTTCCAAACTCATCAGCCCACTTTTTCTCATCCAGTCCATCTTGGGAAGGTGGCTGAGGCTCAAGGTCAGAGCCTCCTTGAGGGAGATTTTCTTGTGGTCCAAAGAAGATCCTAAGATTGAGAGAGCCAAAAGAGGTGAAGAGTAATGAAAGGGGAGTTAGTCCTATACTCCTCACATTCACAAAAATTTACCTTAGGGTTTACAGAGTGGATTTCTGATTGAAGTCAGAGTAAGGACTGCCAGACTGGAGTTAGCAGAAGCTTGTCTGTTCAGGAGAATGTTTCCAATTCAGTTGCTGGACCACAGAGATTTGCTCACCAGAAAGCAGATACCAAGAAGGGGAGAGCCCAGAGAGGGTCCCAGCTCCAAAGAGTACCTCAGACCTTAGTTCTGCGAGTAGCTCTCACTGCTGCATAAGCTATTATGTTAATCTAGGCACTGTGTTTATGCCGTCACCAATTCTCCCCAGGGAGAAAGAGAAGGCAGCTCTTTAAACCTAACTCACCTACTGAAGCTCTTTTGCTGAGAATCCTATCCAGGAGACAGATCAAGACTGGGAGTGCTGAAGAGGCAGAGTTCTTTAAGTTTTAATAGTTTTCTATATTTTCAAAATTGGTGACGGCATAAACACAGTGCCTAGATTGACATACTAGCTTATGCAGCAGTGAGAGCTACTCGCAGAACTAAGGTCTTGGTTTGTCATCCTTTTACTACATAGAATATATAGTTCCATATAGTCATCAATTATGACTTGAGCCCCTGATGCAGCCTTAATTGGCGAAACTCGGCCGGAGTCAGGCTCTTTAATAAAATCTTTCCTTGGTATAAGGTTGTCCCTTGTTGTTTTTTTTTCTATAAGCTTGCTGGGCAGACTGAATGAACTGTTTGGTCCTTTTCTGCGTCATTTCTATGTTTCTATTTTTCTATAAGCTTGCTGGCAGACTGGATGGGCCATCTGGTCCTTTTCTTCCATCATTTCTATGTTACTATGTAAGTTCTAGTAGACCGTTGATGGAACAGGGGCTACACCGGTAATACAAGGAGACATGTTACACTCACAAGGGATGAGAGCAGGGGTTACTTGTGGAGCGTGCACAGTTCACCTATTCTCGGACTTCTGGCTGGAAAAGAATGGAGACTGGACAAGACAATTTTTTTTCCACTTCGTACACTGAATTATTAAGAAACAAGTAAGGTGAATGGCCTTCTCAGGACAGCGAAAGCTGAATTTGTCCTGCTTGTGATGGGACGGAGGAGTTTCTGAGGCAGTGAGACATCACTGAAATGAGAAGGCAGTTGTCAGCGGGTTGATGGTGTTTTTGTTGTGAAGTTTGTATTTGAGCTGGGATCCTGGCTGTACTTTTACTTCTAGATTATCAATAGATAAAGATGCTTGGCCCACCCTGGCTGCCCAGTTGACCCTGTCTACTGCATCACCTGCAAACCCAATTTGATCTCCACCCATTCCTTCCCCTTGTCTTTACCTCTGCCCTCTCTGCCCCAAGCTTTACTTAGATTTGGTTACCATTTTGAATTATTTCCACCTCTGATGGCTGGCGATTCCAGGCATGCAGTACCCCCTCAGTAAAGCGTTATTTCCTCATATAGCCTCTGAGTCTTCCTTTTCCTAACTTCTTTTAAGACCCATTGGGGTGCAGATTCAGCTGCTGTGTGGATCTGCTAGTTAGCCAGATAAACTGAATATACTGCTGAATATACCTAGCTGGATAAGTTTAGGACAGCCCTGTGGCCTGACCAGAGTTAACAAAAAAAATTAACTGACTAACTCTGAATATTGGAGTTAGCCGGAGAGCTCAGCTCCTTCCCATTGTGTCCATTGCTCTTCCCTGACTTATCTGGCTAAGTGGCACCCGTTGACCTTAGCTGGATATTCAGCAGCACCATTTAGCTGGATAAGTTGAAAATCGGCCTGGTTTTTAATTTCTTTTTATTTTGTGGACTGGATTACTTCTCCTCTCTTTTTGTGCACATAGCCGTCCTTTATTAAGGTGATGAACTGAAAATCGTGTAGACCTTCAGAAGCTATTGACTTTTATTTTTATAAAGTTTTATCTTTTTAGTTGCTGTTTAACTGAAGTTTTCCCTTAATTAAAAACCAGCAAAGAAAGGGTGGTGAGATTGGTCAGATATGTAGAAGTCTGAGTGGTTACTGACATGCCAGAAAGATTACAGTTCCTCCTAGTTAAGAATATACACAAAGTCAAATCATTTTTTGTTTCATGAATAAATTGAGTCTTCGTGGGTTGTAATATTTATTCAAAGCACCAACTTTATAATAAGGGCAGCCAGCACTGATGGTCCCCTCCCCTCAGCTCCTTACAGTCTTATGATATAATAATACACAAACAACCATCTGGAATTCAAACAAGGCCGCAGCTTTATTGATACAATAACCACCAGAGCCAACTTAACACTCTAAATTCCCAACCCGGGGTCATCTACCGCATCTCAGCACAATGACCCCTCGGCAGGCCACCAAACCTGCACAAACCAGCAGCATCCCGCCGCTAATCGGGACCCCCACCACAGCCCCCAGCAAGGGGTCCTCAGCATGAGACTGAACCCAGTCACACGCAGCTGAAGCCAGAGACAAGAAAGCCCGCCACCTAGCGGGTTCCTTGCTCTGAACCCCACCCCAACTGAGTCCTGGCTCTGGTAACTCCGCATAACCCCCCCAAGCTGCGACAAACCAGCCCCATAACACATTAAAAAAAAGGGGGAGGGAGGGAGGGGGGGGGATCAGGCCGGCTGCTCGCATCAAAAAAGGGGCGGGCCCAATGGCTCCGCCCCCTTTTATATTCCATTCAAAAAACCCAGTGACACAGTGAGGCCGACCAACCACAGCCCTCAGGTCAGCTGAGCCGGCCCCTCTGCATCACAGGCACATCATCGCAGGGGGGGGGGGGGGGAGAGCAAGGACGTTCATCCTGGCTCTCTCCCTCGCTCCCCGCCCCTCCCCCACCCCTCCCTC
The DNA here is from genome assembly GCF_901001135.1 of Rhinatrema bivittatum. Taxonomy (NCBI): domain Eukaryota; kingdom Metazoa; phylum Chordata; class Amphibia; order Gymnophiona; family Rhinatrematidae; genus Rhinatrema; species Rhinatrema bivittatum. The sequence continues at coordinate 8,372,424 of NC_042626.1, read as the reverse complement.
CAGCATCTGACCGGAGGAGCCCGGCTGGCGCCCATATTATCATGGGTCCAGCAAGGCAGGCTCCCCCGGCCCTTCCAAAGACTGCATTGTCCATAAGGTTTTTTTGACCACAGAGATCACTTTTTCAGATAACAAAATACCGCAGCATTCACAAATTTGTGATCTTTTTTCCTTATATAAGCTTTCATGGGAGAATTTCTGCACACAAAGGTGGAAAATGGTAAAATGTTCCCATACTATAAAAATGGAGGAGGAGAGATATTGTGAATGCCAAGAAAAGGTAAATTTCATGGTTTTTGACTTTTTTTTTTTGGTCAGAAACTTTTCATCCTGAATTCTGTGGTTGCAGGAGGGTACATTTTCTTCGCCAACCACTTGTCATGTGCTAACCTTTTGTTTGAAAAGACATTTTTGTTGTGCCAATAAATGTGAATTTGTGTAGAAAGATCAAAGGTGTGTGTTAGTGTCTTTCTTTTCCAATGAGAAGCTGTGTTATAGTTCAGGGGTCTGTAGATAGAGATGTAACTGCCTTGTCATGTATATCACTTTCATTGTTTAGCCCTGATGTTTGCTGGTAGCTAAGCACTTTAAATAGTGAAACAGTGTGCATGCTAACAAGTTAACACCTGGTCTGAGGCAGGTGTTAAATTGTAGACCTTAGAGAACACATTCTAGATATCAAGTGAGGAAAGCATACTATGTTATTTGTTGCACGTCCATTAAAGCCTAATTTGCAGTTGATGTGCATGCATGTTAATTGGAGCACCTATATGTTAATGCCTTCAGGGACTGGCTTAGCTTGCATGCTAGGGTCTTAGTGCATAGCAGGTGCAACCCTCTTTTGAAAGTTGTTGATCTTTCAGGGCACACAAACTAATTTAGTATAATTTGGGGCTGCTCCAGCTAACATTCCTCCCTTGGCTTGCACTCTATCTTCCAGAAGTGGAGTCTTTTTATGGGGGGAGACTTTCGTCTGTGGCCCAGACAGCAGTGTGAAAATCCTGCATGTCTGATGGTGGCTGCGGCATCCCCTGGAAGGAGATGCTGGGACAGAATAGGCAGGACAAGGAACTGGGCGTTAAATAATTTTATTGATTGTTAAAAGTCAGTGCGCAGTTACAGTTGAATTTAGTACAGTCAGGGTGGCGCAGCTTGGATAGGTGTCCTTTTCTTCAGCAGCCTGGTAGAGCTTCCCATGGTGGTGGTAATATGTGCACAAACGCTCTGACAGCAGCCTACTGAGATTCCTATGACAGGGATCCCCTTCTAGCATAGAAAAACAGTCCTACCTGAAGCTCCAGCTTCTTTTCAAACACCCAGCCCTGTGACCTGGTCCCGTATCAGTGGAAATCCACAAGGGGTCTCCAGATCTTACTTGACTTCCTTTAGGTGCTCTTTAGATTGACTTTTCTTCTTGAAAAGACTGTGGTCTCAGGAACCCTGCCTGGTTTCCAGTGAAGAGAGTTGGCTAAAAAAACACCTCACAGCAAAAAGAAGTTACTTCCTTAGTCTGGCGTTCTGCTGTCACAGGTGCTTGCCACATTCAGGGAGTGAATGGGCTCACTGGTCTTCAGCCCCTGCCCTTTGAGTCCAGTCAGCGAGGATACCTTTTCCAAAGGAGCAAAGTTTAAACACAGTCTCTTTCCAAAATGGGTATCTTCTGGCCGTCAAATGCCTCACAAGGCCAAGCCTGTCACAGGTGCTTGCCACATTCAGGGAGTGAATGGGCTCACTAGTCTTCAGTCCAGGAGTGGGTCAAGGGTTCTGGCTACAAAGATTTCCTCACCTCAACTAAGCACTGAGAAACCCTTTGGCAGGGTGTGCACAGAGGGTGTTCCCTTCGAGGCCTCATCAGGAGGGGGAAACACATCCTTACTGTTCTGTGTATGTCCTGAACTAAGTCTAGCCACACCCTTAATCACAAAATGGCTGGGTTATAAAGATAAGAGCAACCGATCCCAGCTCTCCAAAGTGGGATGTTTACCTTCTAGCATGGAACTTAGGGACATATAGGGGCGGACTGAAGTGCATAGTCCACCATGGGTTGTTTGAGGCACTTCTTTTATGTCAGTGCCTGATGTGGCCCTGCCTATTAACCTAGCTGTTACAATTGTAGGAACATATCTCATGAATGTTCATTATGGATAACCTGAAAACCAGACCTGTCAGGACCAGTGGTGCAAGCTATAGGAAAAAGTGCGTCTTCTGTATTTCTGGTCCTGGAAGTTGGTTCACCAGGCAGTCAACACGTCTAGTGCGTGCTGTTTCCTGCAGTACCAAGCCACAATGGCCAAAGCAAGAGAGCTCTGCCGCTAGAGAGAACCAGGAGCTTCACATTTCAGCAGGATTCAAAGGGCATAAGGAGCCCAGGATCCTATTATGGGCTCTTAAAACTAAAACACAAGCCACAGACTAGAAAACCAGAACAATTTTCTCTTTCCTCCCATTCTGATCTTCACCAAATGGATTTTTCTACTCCCCCCCCCCCCCCCCCCTGAGAGCCCAGGGTGATCCTTCGGTCTAATTCCACAGTCACCCTTTGCACCGCAGTTTAACTTCTGATGAAGGGAAGAAGGTGCTGAGCTCATTTTAAGGATAATGGGTCTTCAGCCAGAAGCTGCAGGAGCCAAACACTTCAGTTTTGGTAAATCAATGAATCATTCTTGATCTTTGAACTCTGCTTAATGTATTGTTTTCAGTCTAAACTATATATTAATGGGGTGGGGGGGAGGGGTTGACATTTTCCTTGGCAGCAACTTAAAGCAGCAATAGTAGCAAACCTTAGTGCTCAGTTTGCAGATCATTAAGAGCCTCCCTTTTCACTCAGATTTTAGTTTTAGTCTAAAGAGATATTGCTCATTGTCTTGGAAAGCTCCTCTCCTATCACACCCTCAGGAATCTGAATGGGGGTGCGGCTTTGTTGATCCTCAAGCCATCCCCATGCAGGCTTCCCACTTATTCATGTAAAGCATGAACACAGCCCGGATCTTCATCAAAACGCCACACAAATGGGGACCAGGCTGGTGGATCATGGCCGTGCAGGATACCCAGCCTTAACTCTACTGCTGCCGGAGATGGCGGGGAGTCTCAGCTATTGCTCAACTAAATGAAACGAGCATAAAATGAAGGAGAGAGAAAAAACAGAAGTACAACCGCACATCCCTACCACAGATCTTGCTAGAAAACCACTTTACAGCAAATGCAGAAGCTACGCTCCTCGGAACCCTAGGCTGAGAGGGACTGGAAGGCCCCTGCTGAACCAGCCTGCCGATGAGAGGAGCAAGAACATCTGGGCATTCACCTCTAGCAATCTAGACCAAGACTTTCTGCTTTGATGTTATTCTAGATGTGGCTGGCCCAGCATTCAAGCTGTTGAAATGCTGAGTGTTTTTTTGAAAGATCCCATCAAACCGGTAACTCGGTGAGCAAAATGACAGCTGTTTTGTTCCCATTGTTAGCCAAGATTTTCATTATCTAAATTCATTGTGGGGAAACATTGTCTGCCTATTCCATTATAACTTGCTGACAAAATATATCATGGCGAGAGCACATCAGGAAAGCTCACATGAATGACGATTCAGTTGGGGCCGAGCCTTAAGATACTCGGGCTGCTGGAGCGGAGAAATTCAGCATCTCTGCCCTTAAAATGATGAGCTGTTTGGGAGCTTTTGAAAACTTATTCCCCGCCCCATGCTGGTCCCTAGAATTTTTTTCTCTAATTTGTAGGCATTTTGCAGCTCACCACTTTTCATTGTTTTATAGTATTTGAAGCTATTACAGGGACTTAATACCAGGTAACGAGACAGTCCCTGTGCAGATCCCAAGTATACTGTACAGAGCAGCCCCATGCTTGGCTGAAAGGGCTGACCTGAGTTCTGAGATCCTCAGTGACCTTCAGTGACCTCCTCAGCTCACCCCCCCCCCCCCCCCCCCCACACACACACACCTTCCCTTTTTATAAGGCAGTGCAAAACTTTTAGAATAGAAAACAACTCAGACCAGGCAGAAGAAAACAAATATTCAGAAAGATAATCCAATCATCATTCTCTGCTGACAGAATTTAAATAGACACAGACATATCTAAGGGCTTCCATATGTCTTGAGACTGACAGTCTATTATATTTTCCAACAGCTCCTGCTTCATACTTATAATAAGGCAAACAGTGTTCCACGTTCTTTAACTTGTACTCAGGATGATGGTCCTTACTCTATATTAACAGTAATTTCACTAGGGCATTGTGGGTTCACAGGGACTTTTCCGGCACCCCGGGTAATAGTTATTGATTTATTTGATTTAGATTCTGCCTTTCAGACACTTCAAAGTGGATTTCATTCAGGTACTGTATGTATACTGCACATTAATGCAGTAAGCAGTACGGCCACGCGTTCTTGTGATAGATCTGTGAAGACATAACAGGGATGTTGTTAAGCATTCTGCCGATGCAGTTGAAAGAAGTTTTATGTAAAAAAAAAATAAATTTCTAAAAATGAGACACACGCATGTGCAGACGAACACATAAAAACCTGGCCTCATGCATCCATAACCTGTTTCATCCACTTTTGTTGAATTGAGTTTGATCAGTGTTGAGGGTTATTAGCTGTGTCTTTCATTTGCATGATAAAGCACTCCCCAGCTGTATAGCATTTAGCTTGACACTCACTGGATAAAATGCTAGGGATGCATTGCACGCCCATCAGCCCCTGTCACTAGCATATGCAGACGTAATGGTAACAGTGCTATGGGGGCATGTGATGCATTAGATTATTCAGGGGCTTTGTTTCTTAAGAACTGGCTGCAGTTCACTCCCATATTCTGTCAAAGATGCTTTGTTTGGCCCAGCACTTGTCTTTCCTTATGCTGCTTTGCGCTTCCAGCTCACTTGGAACTGGTGCTGCTGGGACTACTGGGCCACTAACCTTCATTTGCAGATACCCTGGAGGTTTAACTCTCTCCCCACCTCCAAATTTAGCCCAGCCATTGCAGCAACAGTCCTCAACAAGAGGCCACAGACGGGGGCTCCCTTCAGGACCTATGTGACACTCTACCTGCCAGGGGCTTTGCATCATCTCTTAGCCCTAGTCAGCTCAAGGAGCAGAGACTGGGTCCAGGAATTGAACTTTCCATGCATGGGTTGCCTGCTTGATGGCAATCTGTAGCAGAAAATCTATTTTAATATAGCATGGTTGGTATATCAGGCATGCAGAAATGTCTCCTAATTTGAGCATTGAGCTACAGGTCAAACCCTTGGATGCAAGTTCAAGATTCTGCTCCACCACTGAATGACTGTCAATGTGATCCTGGGCAAGTCTTCCCTTGCATCCCCTGTACACCCATTTACCTATCTCTTGGCTAAAGAGGGCCTCTGCTTCAGGCATCCATCTTGTACAGCAGGGGCAGAGCCTAGGGTGTCCACTCATTTCCCACCTCTTCTAGGAAGAGGAGCCTGAGCAACTACCACGGATTGTGCAGCTGATGCCAGATCAAAAAGAATGGGAGCCTTGTTCCAAGGTAAACTTGCTTTGAAACCACTTACCTATGGGCACCATCTCTTGGACGGATGATCAGCTACTTTTAATTTTGAGCGCTGAGATTTATTTTTTAATTGAATTATATTGCTCTGATTCTAACTGTGACCCCTGAAGTCCCCAAATTAGGATTGTTGGGTCACCACAGATTCACTGAACAGGCTGATCCAATCATAGATTTGTAGATCTGATTATCTTTGGGGAATGAGTGGGACAAAACCAGGAGTGCATCAGCCTGTTCAGTTGACCAGAGTTGACTTGGCAACCCTACTCCAACCAATTTTCGGTGTAGCCAAAATATGCAGACTACTTTGGACCAAAAAATGCAATCATATCCCAGGAGCACTGACTGTTAGTAACACCAAAAAAACAGAATCTGCTGCAGAGCCATGCAAATAATTGAGCACAACTGGAATAATACAAGAATATGTTTCTAATTCTCTAGAAAGGAACTATAAAATTAAATTTTCTATGCTGTGCACCAAAGTAGAATGCATTTTCTGTATTAAATAGCATCAGATAACATTCTGGCAATCCCCTCTCCTCCTGTGCTATGTACAGTTCACTGTCTTGCAGGGGAGTGAAGGCGTAGAAGTTCTCAGGGAAATCGGGAGCATCACCTGATTTATAAGAAGATTGGCAACTTTTTAGCTGAGTAACTACTGAAGAATTAGATCTTTTAGAAATGGTATGTAGAGGACTGACCCAGTGATGGTGCTTAGCATTGCCATGTGGAAGGTCCCTAGTTTGATCCCCAAGTCTGGGTCGGCTGGGGATGCAGCAAAGGCGGCATTCACAGTCCCTGCTGGGGGAAAGAGTTGTGGTTATCCACTCAATTACCCATGATTGCAGGATTCTGAAGGGAGCTCTGGCGCATGGCCTCTGGCCATAGGATGGTCACTAGGATGCCCAGAATACATAAGTGTTAGATGGGGGAAAAACAAGGGAGAAAACTCCTGAGTAGTTACAGAGGAAGGCTCAAGATGCCCCGTGTCCTGGTTATGACTGAGCCAGAAGCTTAAAGGAGCAAGAGGAAATGAATAAATAGTTAATAATGTAACAATAAGTAAATAAAAATTACATATTTATATGCACTGGGGGGTTACAGTTTTTCCTGGTAGCAGCCTCTGTGAGACTATAGAGCACTGAGTGTTTCTATAAGAAAAACATTAACCCAGTTCAGTTCATGGATTTACCTGTGAAAAGAATCCATCAAAGGTGTTCAGCCAGAGGAAGGCTACAGGTTAGCTAAAGATTCAGTAAAAATAATGCCCTTGCAGAGGAAGTGGAATCCAAATATTTGTCTCTGTTTATTTCCACAAAGGTGAATTTAGTGGTTGGCTGCCAACATTCTAATCTGCATATAATGAAATGTTTAAACATCAAATATGTGGACCCTGGATTTTAAACCACCATTCTGTGTTAAGGCAACAGGGTCAGTGGAATGTCTGGGATACAAAGCCCTTAGCGTCCCTACTACATCATCAATTAATAACACCTTGTCTCCCATACAAGTGGACAAACTGGGCTTGAGCCTAGCCCCAGGGCCTTGCTGGTCAAGCAAAAACCCAGTCCAGTTTTGACTGGTTGATTCGGCCTTTTTTGTTAATGTGATGTATGTGGTGAAAATGTTATAAGTGGGATCCTAAAACATTAGCAGTTTGGCTATCGGTTTAAAACCTAAACTTATGGCACACAAAGCTGCTTTCAAGTTCATTTATTTATTTAGCTCACTCAGGAAAGCTGTGGTGAATGCTATAGGAATGTGGTTCTTTTGACCAAAATGGTGATCTGTAAAAGTTCACAACTAGATTAGTGAATTTTGAATAGATTATTTCATGGTGCACTTCCGAGATATGAAAGAAGTGGAATGGTCTTAACCGAGCTTTAATTAATTCTTGTGAACATAAAAATATAATTTAATAGCTGCAAAAAGTATAAAAGCAGCTGCATGTTTATAGAGTTTATCTAGCTGAGAAAAGCTCGAAAGGCTGAGATACATCTTCTTAGATAGCTGATCTCATGGCACTAGTGCCTCTCCTCCAAGGTTCTCATTCAGTAGGATGTACCTTTAATTTCTGTTCATGTTCTGTTATGCAACAGAATCTGAATGGTAGTGGCCTAATTGATAGATTTAGGTCACTACCATTCGAGGAGGTGCCTTCTTGGTCACTAGCAATAGCTGTACTAAACTGTGATCATAGGATTTTAAACAGAGTGGATCTTGTGCCCAGCAACATGATAGCATGGCGGCAATAAAGTGCATCAAGACAGTGGCCAGAACCAAGGAATGGAAGAATTGCATAAGCAGAAATATAACCAATAGGAAAAGGAAGGTGATAATACCTCTGTACAGGTTGTCGGGAGTTTTGTTTACCTCCTGAAATGATATAGAAAGGGAAGAGGCAATCCAAAGATGAACTATCAAAAACCTTATGAAATGAAACTAGAGGACCGAGAGGAGAGATGTGTAATGACAGAGACATTCAGATGCCTCAAAGGCATAAAGCAAACCCTCTTTTACGGGAAAGGATGCTCCAGATCAAGTGGTGGGATAGACTCGGGAGAAATGTCAGAAAATATTTCTTCAGGGAAAGTGTGATGGATGCAAATAACAAGCTTCCAGCAGAGGCGATGGAGATAAAAACAGTAACTGAAGTCAAGAAAATTGGGGATGAGCCTGGGTAAGTACAGAGAATCCCTAGTTGCAAAGAAGTAAAGGGAACGCCAGAGACCATCAGTCAAACAGGGGTCTCAGGCATTGCAGCGGGAATGAAATTGAGGAGGCTGGATGGGTCTTACGATGCTTATATGTTTCCTCTTCCTAAGTCTCTGGAGCAGTGGTCCCCAAACCTGTCCTGGAGGGCCACCAGCCAGTCAGGTTTTTGGGATATCCTCAATGAATATGCATGAGAGAAAATTTGCATGCACTGCCTCCATAACACGCAAATTTTCTCTCATGCATATTCATTGTGGATATCCCAAAAACCCGACTGGCTGGTGGCCCTCCAGGATAGGTTTGGGGACCACTGCTCTGGAGGTTTAAAAGGATCATGGAGACAGCAGCATGGAAGGTGTTTATGATGACCGATTTGCCAGGGTAAATGCCATTATGTCCTTACTTGGTCATACCACTCCTGTAATATGTCCAGTAGCATTTAGCTAGCTCTCAACACACTTTTGTACTCTGTTTTCTGTTCTCTTATTTTCAGTGCTTTTGCTCTCCTTGTTGCATCTTGCTTTCACTTTTCCTGGAGGTCATTCTGTTGTTTGGGGATTGACCAAGCAAATTCTAACCACTAGAATGAGACGGAAGATCACCTTGCAACTCCCTCTGCCTCCTTTCATGTTCCTGCCTTCATTGCCAAATCAACTCAATATCAATATTCAGTGTCACGCAACATTTTTACTTCCTTGACATTGTGATTGTGCGACCATTTGAAGCTTCATCTAAAGGGCTTCAGGACACCTGTGCCAGGAAGTTTCTGAATTCACTCTTTTTGGCTTTGTGAAAGTTGCTTGGAGTAAAGACTTATTTATTTTTTATTATTTATGTTTAGATTTTTATATTCCACTTTCTAGCACTTCAAAGCATTACATTCAGGTACTGTAGGTATTTCCCTATCCCCAGGGGGCTCACAATCTAAGTTGAAGAAGAGTGAACTATTTCAAAGAGGTTTGTAGCTTGAATGAACATTAAGTTTAATTTTAGCCCTACTCAAACCTCAGAAGGGTATTCAGGAATGCCAGAGATACCTAAATATCTCCTGAATGATGGTATTCTGAAAGCCCGCAGCACACTTTTTGTGATAATGGGCCCTGGCTAATGCTATTTAAGCATCCATAGATGATGTGTCCTGCCCATAAGAAAAGTTACAGAGAAGAGCATCCAAGATGATAAAGGGGATGGAACGATTCTTCTGTGAAGAAAGGCCAAAGAGGTTAGGAGTCCTCAGCTTGGAGAAGAGATGGCAGAGGGGAGATATGACAGAGGTCTATAAAATAATGAGTGGAATGGAATGAGTAAACATTAATCAGTTGTTTACTCTTTCAAAAAGTACAAAGACACACGATGAAGTTACTGGGTAATACATTTAAAACTAATAAAAGATAATATATTTTTACTCAATGCATAATTAAGATTTGGAATTTGTTGCCAGAGGATGTAGTGAAAGCTATTAATATAGTTGTGTTTAAAAAAGGTTTGGACAGGTCCTGGAGGAAAAGTCCATTAACCATTATTAAGGTAGAGTTGCAGAAATCCACTGCTTATTCTTGGGATAAGCAGCTTGGAATCTATCTACCCCTTGGGATCCTGCCAGGTACTTGTGACTTGACTTGGCCACTGTTGGAAACAGGATACTGGGCTTGATGGATCTTTGGTCTGAGCCAGTATGGCAAGCCTTATGTTCCTATGTGCCGCTTTGAAATGAATCTGAGAAGTACTCTTGTCACCTTGAGTTTATCATGCAACTAACATTATTGTAAATATTTCAGGGTTTGTTTATTGGGGATACTTTTTTAGTGTTCAATAAATATATTGGGCATCATTGCAAATCTGTTTCCATTTCCAGTTTCCAAACACACTAGCAATGCCAAATACAGGGATATCTGAAGCCAAGCTTCGCATATTCATTTGCATATTAATACCCAGAATGCTTGCATGAATTATGGCTGTATTTTGGCTGTACAAGACTAGAGTTTTGGGAACATGTGACACCAGTGAAATGAAGCCAAGATTTTTATTTTTGAGCTTATCTAAGATAATATAAGCAAGTAAACACCTTGCACAGAGAACTGGGAGAAACATAAGAACCATAACCCCTCATATTAATTCACATCGCAGTTGTTGCCATCTCAATAATTTATAATGAGTCCCCAAAATGAGAGGAAAAGAAAGAAAGCAAGGAATCATTAATGATTAATTATAAAAGAAATGTTAATTTGTTTCTTGAGCAGGTTCAAGAGAGGTTAACCAATCAATATAACCCTTATTGACTGAACAGAATTCTAATTATAAACACTTGTGACTCAAATATATAAATTCAGTAGGCCACTAATGCAAAATGGCTATTAAGAACCCAACTTTCAAAACTGTCTGTAGTATACAATTTGCGTGCGTAAGTAGGCCTGCAGAGTGGTGTGCCTGAGGTATGCTGTAAACTGAGAAACGGGAGCTGCACCGTTTGTAAAATACCCAATGAGTACACATGTATGTTTTGCTACATGCATATACTTGTAATGCCCAGGAACACTTATACTTTCTCTACCCATTTAAAAAAAATACATGCATAGGTTTGTCACATGAAATCATTGCAACAGTTTTCATGTAGTAATCCAGAATTGACCAGGGAGGCAGGTAAATTCTAACGTATGCACCTCTTCTGCTTCTGATAATACTTACCTGCGGGCGTCCTTGGAGTCACCAGGTTCACTGATAAACTGCCACGATCCACCCTCACCTTCAGCAGTTCACTTAGACCCTCTAGCACAACATCCTGAACCCTAGGAGTTCATGCAGCCCTCCCACCCACAAACTGGAGGCAAAAGAGAAGTCTGAGTTCACTTTCACAAGTCCATTAACAGGTGTAAAAGTTTTAAAATGTGTGTGCGAATACCTGGTTACAAAATAGCAACTTGCTTGCATACTTCCGAAACCCTCCCAGGAACGCTCCTAGATTAACATTTATGTGTGATGCTGCAAGGTTTATAAAATATTATAACGGGTGTAAGTGTCACTTATGCACATCTGTGCTATTTTTACCTGCTCGGCTCCTGTGTAAGGCTTCGAAAATTACCTCCTAAAAAAGAGAACAAAAATGGCAAAATCGCGATAACTGAGGTCTTAGAATTGTTGGGTTTCTGTGAGCCAAACATGGCTGCAAAGACTCGCACAAGTAGTCAGTCTCTTCTGCGTGTAACTAATATTACGGTTCCAGGGATATGCTTAAGCACAGAGTCTGAAATGCTAGGGCCACATCAGGGTAAACGCTGATCTTTACTCTCGGGGATGGGAAAGGAGCATCTCATTTCTGAAGCCAATACTTTTAGTGTCCAGAATTTATCAGGTGCCTTTCCTTTCGGACGTGATCATCGGATTTTGTGGCTTTCAGCTCCTAGGCCTTGACCTTCTCCACCTTAGTTTGCAAACCTTGCCCCGTTTTGCTCCATTTTTCACACAGGGCTGGTAAAAAACTCTGAATCAAAGGTGAGTTTTTCAGCTCACTGAAGTCTTTTTTTTATGGTATAGCAAAGACAGTACTCATAAATCCCGCTGCCATCCTTGTGATCTTGGGCAAATCACTCAGGATCATTTCCTAAGAGTTGCGGTAGGCGTTGCTGGTCAGCTGATGCCTGTTTTACAGTGCGGCACAGGGCCCAGAACCTAGGGCCATTGAAAGGTTCGGCAAGGGGAGGAGGAGGAGAGTTGGAGGCATAGGGGGAAAGTTTAGAAAAAGGGCTGGAGGATGAGAAGGCGGGGAGGAGTCTGCTCTGTGACTGTTTCTTATTGCTTTTCTAATTTTCTTCACTGAGGTTACCTCGAGGGGCGGGAAAGGGGGTTTTGTCACTCTTTGGGAGGGGGAGGTACTTTGCGTACGTGGGCCGTTTATCAAGATGGCAGCCCTGGGCTGTGGGGGCTACTAACCTTCTGTATTTTTCCCAGTGTATTGTATTGCCGGGGAAAATACTGTGACTTAATAAATGGCCCCCTTAGATTGTAGCCCTCTGCAGATATGGAAATGCCTACAGAACCTGAATGTAATCCCCTTACCAGTCACAAAAGGTGGAATATAAATAAAATGAAAGAAAATGAAATGATTCAAATCCTAGTCACCATTTCTCTGGGATGGAATAAAATGACGTAATATAATAGCTTTCATAACAGGATGAGAGTGGATGCTGAACGTTAAATCCCATTTTGGTAACTGGATGTCCAGTAATCTTTCTGAAATGAGTCCATGGTGATGCATCAAGACTCAAAGGGCCAGCATCTGTAACAGCTGGCAACAAAGGACATCTTCATTCCCATCCTCGGAGGAGAGTGAGGGGCCAGAATGGACCAAAGGTTGAATTTCCTCTCTAGACTGGTGGTTCCTCCTTAAATTTCTGTGGCGCCCACTGGTAAGCAGTGTGCGGGCAAACTAGCATACTCCCTGCCCTTTCTGTGCACGCACTGCAAATGAAGGTAGGACTGCAAGTTACGCTGTTGTAAATCTCACCGCAAGCAATACATTCAATGTAAAAATTTAAGGAAAAATGCGCAAATAAATAATATCCGAGCTGTGTAGAACATGACTTCTGTAATTTCATATCAGGGCTCCAGGGACATTGACAAACCATTCCGACCTTCGGTCTCATGGTTTATAGCATCACAGGAAACTCTTGATTGAATTACACCCTCGTTCACAGTTGCCTATCTATTATTCCATGGTATATGTCATCTCATCTATCACAAGACATAAAAGAGATGAAGATTGAACAAGCAAATAAATAGGCAACCTGTTGGCAAATGTACAGTTCCCTAATCGTCCATATTTTTATGGCACACTTAGTTTTGATTAGCTGCCTAACCAATTTGGCCTGCCTGAAAATGTCTGGAATTCACTATTCAGTGGATCAAAAAATGTTTAAATTCACAGTGTTATCTTTGGAAGTCATTTATCTTAGCAGGAACCTTTCGGGCTATCCAAAAGACAGGTTTCCTGCTGCCCACAATTTTTTTTCACTCTTCATAGCTGCAGTTCTTACATATTTTAGGTAGTAAATGTAAGAAATATCTTCTGCTCAAGTGAAGCCCCTGTCCTACTGGTGGACGGGGCTCAGGGGCTCAATGGAGCCACATTCTGGCCCTGACGGGGGAGGAAGAGGGGTCCAGCTTACTGTACAGCTAGTAACATAGCACACTGCATACAGTTAGCAGCTGTTCAAAAATAAATCCTTTTACTGATTACTTGACTGCAGATGAAAATTCAAGGCAGGTACGCTTTTGAACAGTGCATTTCAATGCAGAAAAAAGGGGTCCAGAAAACAAATCACAGACACAGTCACTTATAGATCTGCACTCCTTTTCCATCACAAAAGGTCCTACCAGACATTAACCCAATGATACCTGCAAACTGGATGCAGACCCTTTCCAACAGGAAACGAATTCCTTCAGAAGCCCTAAAGTGATGCTTTCCTGTATGCAGCAGCTGTCTTCCCTCTGATGAAAATCCTCCTTCTCCAAGACACTAAAGACATCTCTGTCAGATAGATGATTCCTTGGAATATCTCAGAAGTCCTCGTAGACCCCAAGACAAATCTCCCAGATCCTTAGGGGCCTGGGGACCCCATCCTTGAATCCATCAGCTGCCTCCTCAGGAGAGGAGACAAAGGAAGGAAGTGAACTGAATCCGAAGCCAAGCTGCCGCATACATTGTGTTAAACCACTCCATGGAGGAGTGTCATGCATACCACTATATACCTCATCTACCAACGCCTGTGCAGACAGTGAAGCCAAGCTGCCGCATACATTGTGTTAAACCACTCCATGGAGGAGTGACATGCGTACCACTATACACCTAATCTCCCTTACCTCATCTACCAACGTCTGTGCAGACAGTGAAGTCAAGAGCAAGGGACACTTTGTCCCTTGCACAAGGAAGGGACAAATGGCTGAGAGAAGCTTGGAGAAGAGACGGCTGAGGGGGGATATGATAGAGGTCTTTAAGATCATGAGAGGTCTTGAATGAGTAGATGTGACTCGGTTATTTACACTTTCGAATAATAGAAGGACTAGGGGGCACTCCATGAAGTTAACATGTGGCACATTTAAGACTAATCGGAGAAAATTCTTTTTCACTCAACGCACAATAAAGCTCTGGAATTTGTTGCCAGAGGATGTGGTTAGTGCAGTTAGTGTAGCTGGGTTCAAAAAAGGTTTGGATAAGTTCTTGGAGGAGAAGTCCATTAACGGCTATTAATCAAGTTTACTTAGGGAATAGCCACTGCTATTAATTGCATCAGTAGCATGGGATCTTCTTGGTGTTTGGGTAATTGCCAGGTTCTTATGGCCTGGATTGGCCACTGTTGGAAACAGGATGCTGGACTTGATGGACCCTTGGTCTGACCCAGCATGGCATGTTCTTATGTTCTTATGTTCTAACATACTTTGCATATTTACTGGAGCAATAAAGCATTAAGGGCATGCTTTGGCATTTCAGGGTCAAACGTGGCCTAGGGGACCTGAGGGTCAGAGCACTGAATCTTCAGCTGCCCATGGCATATTCAAGTGAGTCATTTTGAGACATAAGCTCCTTATTTCCATTATACATGATGGCAAGAAAATAACCACAGGCCTTGATTTCACAGTGGTGCTGTGCACAGGGAGATTTCCTATCCTTGTCAGACTGACATTGGGGAAACATCACCCTTAACCAAAACACGACAATGATGTGGGGCCATTTGCAAGGGTCACTGAATATTCTAGAAACTACACTAGGATGGTCAGGCTTCACCTGTAGTTTTTCAATACCCTGTTCGCACACCATTGCTTTGAGCCTCCAAATTGCCTGCCATCCACACACCAACCTCCAGATCAGCATGCATGCATGAAGTTAGCATTCTAGATTGCACAAAGCACATCCATGAGGACCAGAAATGGAGAGGCCAGAACTGATCTTTAAGTACACGGGTGAAACTTTGAAAGCAAAATAACAGCAATAGGGGGGAAAAAGCACAATTAGAATCCTGTGTACTAAAGTGTGTTAACATTGGCTGTTAATGAGCATTAATTAACTCATGTTAATGCTCCATGTTAAATGATATGTAGATGAGTTTTGTGTTAATGTACTAGTGTTAAGGTTAACATGTTAAGAAGGACATAATTGCAAAAATTTAACTACACCACTGAGGTGTTAGAGGGCTGTGATCACTTTTGTGAGATTTTGCACGCATTATTTCACTATGTGCTGATAGGTAATGAGCTCTTATTACCTTGTGAGCATAAGTATTTGTGTTCAAAACTCTTGTGAGCCAATGAATGTGTGTTAAAAGTGCTGCTGAGTGCTTGCGAGAGTGTGGGTGCTTCCTCTAGTAAGCACGGAGTCCTTGCTTTATCTGTTACCTGAATGCCAGAGGGTGGTGTTTGTGAAAAGGCGGCCACTTAGAATTCATCTTTCAGTTTCCACCTTCCACCGGTGAAAAGAAAAGGTAAAAGTAAAATGCCTAGCAAGTCGCAGGATATTCATGGATGGTTGTTGTTAAATAAACATGATTTATAAAGAATGGTTTGGCTTTGGTTGATTTAAATTGTCTTAGTCATTTTGATCTTCAGATTTTATGCAAAGTATCTCTACAATGTATATTACTTTTTTTGTATTACTTAGGGGGTCATTTATCAAAATGCGATAAGGCGTTTTCGCATGCGTTAAGGGCTTATCGCATGCGAAAAGCCCCGTTAACGCATGCAATAGGTCTTTAACGCATGCGAAAACGTGTTTAATGCATGTGATCGCACCATATTGTATGGTGCGATGCAAATTCAGAAAATAGGAGGAGTTAGGGGCGGAGAGTGGGCTGGGTTAGCCTGTTTGCGTTAGGCTGTGCGATAGCTGCCGTGACTGTGTGGTAAGGTTTCATCGCCATTTGTGATGTCTCCCGTAAGTCCTATTTCAGGTGATTTGATGGGTCCAGAGCCTTGGTGGGGGAGAGAGAGAGAGAGAGAGACTGGCCATAATGACATGGCCCATAGGTAGGTATTTGTATCCCTATGGTAGGCCCACCTAATAACTCGAGGTGGGGATTAGGTAAGAGTCTAGGGGGTTAGGGGCCACTTTGACATTCTACGTGACACTTACGACACTTGATCAAGCTAGGTTGAGAGAACCTTGCCCAAATCTCATCTTGGAGTGAGTTTCCTCACTCCAAAGGTCATCAAATCTTCATGAGACCACTGTTCTGTTTGTAAGTGTCACGTAGAATGTCAAAGTGGCCCCTAACCCCCTACACTCTTACCTAATCCCCACCTCGAGTTACTAGGTGGGCCTACCATAGGGATACAAATACCTACCTATGGGCCATGTCATTATGGCCAGTCTCTCTCTCTCTCTCTCTCTTTCTCTCTCTCTCTCTCTCCATTAACAATGGTCCCCCAGTGGTTAAATGCAGGAAATACAACAGGTCAGCACTTATCACAGAATCTGAAAATGGTATCACAATTTGCACTAACTTATCTCTTCACGCAAATTGCGATAAATGCTATATTAGCATAAAACACACCCCTTTTGCTATCGCATGCGGTACTTACCGCATTTTGATAAATCCAGGCCTTAATTTGTAATGAAAGCATTTTCTTCTTCTGTCTGTGTTTAAAGTGCTATTCCTAAATGATTCAACTGGAGCAGCCAGAATGAATGGCAGTGGACAATGGGAAGTCTTAGAAGTCCTACCAGAAACCCAGGTAATCACACAGCTGGGTCTGTCTGGCAGGATGCAAGTACAGTACTGTTTGGAAGTCCTAGCGGAAATGCAGGTGCTCATGTATCAGAGCCTGTCTAGTAGGTTAGCCGCTCCTTCTGTTGACTGGGTCAGTGTAGCATATTGGCAGTGACAGGGAAAGAGGCTGAATATTTGGGCACCAGCCAAGCTGTTTTGAGTTGTTCTGGGACTTTATGGTTTATTTATTTATTTATTTATTTACTTATTTAACATGTTTTGTATACCGTCATTCGGTTTTGCCATCACAACGGTTTACATGAAAAAAATATATATGAGGACAAAGTAACATTAGGGTTTTTAACAGATGGTATCATAGTTAAAAAATTAGATAACATTGATGGAATTAATAGTAGGGTTAATTATTGTATATAGGAAAACGATCTTGAACAACTATTGTAGGTTTCGTGGTTGAATTGAGATTTAATGGGTGTACCAGGTGGTATCTCTATTTTCTTGGTGTTGTCTGGTTGGGAGACTGTTGGTGTTGATTAAGTGCGTCCGAGAAGGCTCTGGTAAACAGCCAGGTTTTTAACTCTTTTTTGAAAGTTTTGGTGTCAAATTGAATTCTTAGATTGTGGGGTAAAGAGTTCCATAGAGAGGAGCTGGCGATGGATATAGTTGATGATAGATGCGTGGTTTTTGCGTGAGGAATTTTGAGGAGGCCTTTATTCGTTGAGTGAAGGTTCCTTGTTGGAGGAAAAGGGAGGCTAAGGCGTAGAGCATTGCAGTAGTCTAGGTTTGCAAATAATAGAAGTTGCAGGACTGTTCTAAAATCATTTTGTGTGAGGAAAGGTTTAAGACGTCTGAGTGTCAGTAATTTGTGATAACCTTCTTTGATTTTATTTGTTATGTGGGTTTTGAAGGATAATTCTTTGTCAATTGTAATTCCAAGGTTTCTAGCATGGTCACCTGGAGAGTTTGTTGTTTCTGGGTTTTCTGTTTTGAGTGGTTGTATGGGTGAGTCAATGATTTTTTTGACAAGGATGATTAATTCAGTTTTCTTGATGTTTATTATGAGTCTTAGGTTGGAGAGACATTGTTTGATTTTTTTAGAGATATAAGGTTATTTTCTCGTAGGTTTCTTCAAGCGTATTCTGAATTGGATCCAGTATTTGAATGTCATCAGGGTAAAGGAAATGGGTCAGTCTCAGGCGATCCAGTGTGTGACAGATTGGTAGGAGATAGATGTTAAAAAGTGTAGCTGACAAGGCAGATCCTTGTGGGACTCCTGTATTTAGGTTCACCTTATTTGATAGGTTGTTGTTGTTGAATATTACTTGGAAACGTCTTTGAGATAGTTAGGAGGTGAACCATTTTAGTATAGTGCCTGTTATCCCTATTTCAGATAGTCTGTCGAGTAGAATGGAATGGTTGACTGTGTCGAAGGCTTGGAAGGATCTTGCATGTTCATCAGCTTAGAAGAGTGACATATAGAATGAAAGATGACAAAATCTGTCCTGGATAAAGAGTGATATCTATCAGGCAATCACACTTTCTGCTTGGCAACGGGATATATCCCTGGCAATGAAGGCAGGAATAACTGGATAGACTGACTGGGTTGGTTGGTCTATGGTTTGCTTTCCTGTTTTATAGAATACTGTTGACCTAGGAACCATGTTCTCGGTTGCCAGTAGCCAATGCACAAAAACACATTATAGTCAATGCTGAAAGGCTTTTTTTTTGTTAAAGGAATTTTCTCTTCTGTGACATTCCTGCCGTTTCATAGAGTCTGTTAGTGCCGGAGCACTTGACCTATTGCAAAGTTCATGCTACTTCATAAAACTTAAGTTACAAGAATGCTCTGTTTCATGGCAGAAAGGTTAGCAGTCTACAGGGACTTTTCCCCATTCTATGCTTGTGGGAAACATCTTTATGGTTAAGCTCCTACTTCTTCTGCAAGGTCATGTTAGGGCTGCACTGTTCTCTAAGTGACTACTTGTGGCCCCTTTGGAAGGGCATTGAGTATTACAGGAACTGTGAGTTGCCCCTGTTAAGTCTCTAGTTATATAAGTGTTTCTGTGATCTAGATGACCCCTTACAGCTAATTTTTAAAGGGAAGCTACCTGGCTACATTTCTAGTTGAAGATCTGCTTACATGCACATAGGTTCAAAAGAGCAGGTCAGCATTTGCACCTTCTATCTTTATAGGCAGAGGAACGGAACAAAACTTTGCACTTAGATTATTCCCCTGACCTAAACATTCCCTTGGGAATGCCTCTTTTTAAAAAATCCAGCTAAAAGTTCATGCATTGTGAAAACAGCCTAGTGATTAGAGCAGTAGCTGTGAACCAGGGAAGCCAAGATTCAAATCCTGTTGTCACTCCTTGTGACCTTGGCAAGTCACTTCATCCTCCATTTGCTCACATACCAGCTTGTAAATCCTGTGGATACAGGGAAATACCTACCTTCCCTGAATTCCATCTACTTTGAAATGCCTGAAAAAGCAGAATATAAATAAATACAGTGCATGCATATGAAAGCATAGTTTTAAGCCAGACTGAGGGGTGCAGTTTTCACCCTGAGTGATCTAGATGGATAACTTTGTAGTTACCTGGCAAGATCCTTCTCCTCTTTACAATGAGGTAATTCTGATTTTATTGTTGGCAGTACTGAGTAACGATTCTGGCCGCTAGACGTCCCCCCTACCAGCAGAGATCCTCACTGAGTCACACTCTTCCCCACTCTAGCCACCTATTTGATGGCTCCATGACACAGCAAGGCCAGCCCTATTTAGCTCTGCCTGTTCCACAATTCGGTGTCTCTTCATCGAATCACATTGGTTCCTTGCATTGGCTCAACTTGCCTTGGTACTGAATGGCCCCTGTGGTCTTCTTGCCATGTCCTGCTGCCTGCATGGCCTTCTTGCTCTACCTTGTGGCCTTTGGGCCTTCTAGGCTTGCCCTACCTTGCCTTGAGGTCTGCTTAGGCCTACTTGTCTGTTTCTCTCTTGTCTTGTTTTCCATGTATCTTGCTTTGCATTAGTTTCCTATTTGCCTTTGTTTGTATATTCTTTGCCCTGTTCTCGTGATCCTGTCCTTCCCGGTCCTCCTCCTCTTCCAGCCCTTATCTCCATCGCCTGCCTGTCTCCAGCTCCAGGCCTTGCCCCCAGTTCCAGCTCTCATTGCCAGCTCTAGCCCTTGTCTCTAGCTCCAGCCCTTAGCTCCAGTGCCAGTCCCCAGCTCCCACCAGGTTCCCCTGTGCTGCCTTTGCCTTCCCTTCCCTGACAGCCTTTCTTGGACTGATCTTGTTGCTGACTCAAACTCTCTCTACCTTGACCTCACTTGTTCACTGCCTGCCTTGATCTCCTGCTTGGACGCTGCCTTCATTTGAATGCTGCCTGTCCTCATTTCTGCCAGTCATGTACTGCTCCAGGAAAGCCCTGCCGACCACCAGAACCTGCGGGCTCAACCCAAGGGGGAGGTGGCTGGTCAGGCAGAAAACCCTGTCCTGCTCTGCCCAAGTGTCCTGTTGGGGGAATCCTCCATCCAGCTACTTCCCTTCTCCGTGACATACTTTTTAAGACTGTGGAAGGAAAGCATATATATATAAGAGAATGACTGCCTTCTGATGAGTTGCCACCTTGACAACGAAGATGCCTCTCCTGCCAACAGAGGCTGCTGATACCTATGCTATCATATGGTATTTGAGCCCACAGAAGTCTGCTACAAGACCATTCCTTTGGCAAGTCAGCACTCGCTATTTAGTATTTACTCTCCAATCATGCGTCCTGTGAAAGAGAAGACATTCAAACGTCCTACATATGTCAACTATTTACCCGTGATGCACTGGGATCTGAAGCACCCTCACAGCAAGGCATAAATATCTTATGCTGTGTATTAACTCAGGCCATAAATATGCAATAAGCTGGAGTAAAATGCTGATTTATTGAAGAACCAAAATGCAAGGTCACATCACAAGGTAAAATTACTGATCGTCTCTCTTGTCTCTTTTATGATGTCCTTTAAACATAAGGAAGCTGTCACACTATAGAAAACAATTTATATTTAGCAAATTAGGAGACAACACATATATCTACTATTTATAGTCTCTTGTGTTTTCTTCAAAGCACAGAAAATTACATTTTTGTAATAGAGAAGCAAGATACGTGGCCATGAGAGGCAGGACAGATGCCGACAAGAAGGCCTTTACGTATCTTTGCAATGCCTTCTTTGCCTTCCTGGATTTAGGATGACTCTCCGTCAAGGAAGAAGATAAAGAAGGAGCTCCTAATTTCACTTGTGGATTTCCAGATTTATGATAATGGCTAGAGAAATTTCCTCTCAGGTTCCTGTGGGATGTTGAACAGTTGGAACATACCTTCTGAGGGATAGCTTATTTGCTAAATAAGTCAAAGCAGACAGAATGATTGATTTATAGCAGGGGTGGCCAACTCTGGTCCTCAAGAGCCACAAACAGGCCTGGTTTTCAGGATATCCCAATGAATATGCATGAGAGAGATTCGCATGCATTGCCTCCATTGTATACAAATCTGTGTCATGCATATTCATTGTGGATATCCTGAAAGCCAGACTTCTTTGTGGCTCCTGAGGACTGGAGCTGATCGCCCCTGGTCTTCATTCTTTGACATAAGTTTCCTTAGCTCTTAGTTATTTTCACATAGCTACATGAATAAATCCCAAGCCAATCCTCATTGTGGGCTTTCATAGCAGACCAGCTGATTAAATATGAGCCATTGTAAACATTTGGATTACCAAGGTGTAGCCTGCTAACCTGGAGGGGGAGAAACCCCCCAGATTTGTTTTCAGTACTCACCTAGCAGGGGAAGGACTGTGTACCTGTCAGGAGAACCTGGAGACTGTTGTATGTTGGGAAAGGTGGACCTAACAGATTTCTTTCTCCTGGAGTGTGTGTGGGTGGAGAAGGGATATTGGCACATAGTTGAGGACTCTGCCACATCCACCCACAATGCTTTCCCTTCTCCCTTGCTACTCCCCTCAATCAATCATGGCAGAATTTATAAAAGAACTGACCATTGATCTGTTGATGGTTGTGGATAATGTCTCAGTACTTCCTGTATTCCTTAGGATATCTACTACAAACACTGTTTATAATTTCCAGCCTCACAACCTCCTTCAGTAAGTAATATCGTACCTTGCAGTTTAACTTAACATGCAGCGAATATTACATGATATAATATACAGCCATTAGAAATGCCACAAGCTTCCCATCCACCCCTGCTGAACATTGAAAAACCATTGTTGTCATTTTAAAGAACCTTAGAGACTACGGTTCTCTTCCAGTGCAGTATCCCTAGTAGCCAGTCTGGGGCCTTGTTTTCAGTAGCGCTTCTCCCATTCTGTGTCTGAGGCTCACAGTGAACCACCACATTCTAGATGCACAAATGATGCAAAATCAGCAACTGCCATGATATTAAATAAATACAAGAATGATTTTGACAACCTGGCTGCTTTTCCTTGCTGAAGGAACTTTTCATCTGTGCGCTGTCTTAACTAATATGCAAAACAAGGCAGCCAAATTTAAAACCCCTCCAACTTCAATTTCCTTGAGTCCTAAAAGTGTCAGATTATAAATACTATAAGGATGGAGGAAGAAAAGATGAATTTTACCTAGTCCTCGGTGCTCTGCTTATCTTCAAGGGAACAACAACATGCATAATGATGAGCGGAAAGCAATATTCAATACCAAGTCCATTACCCTCGCTGGTTTTGAAGGTAAAAAAGATTAATAGTTGAGGTAAGACAAACAGAAAATGCAATTATCTTGAAAATAGAGCCACTTCGCATGAGAAATAAAGGCGCGGCAAACAGGGAAACCTCTTACCAACCTTCTTAGCATACAGCGTACAAAGGACCAAAGGCTTGACCAACTGCATCTTAAATCCAAAACAATTTAGTGATATTTATAGTGTGCTGTCCTTGCCCACTGTGGTGTAGGAGGCTACTGACTGTTTTCAAGGTCTCTGTGCACATCCTGCATCTTCTCCCCGCCAAAAAAAATCAAAAGTTTAAGAATAAGGACCCAGGGAGGGTGAAACAGGGATTTGCCTGCAGAAATGTTTTATGTACACCACCTAGGGTCTAAGATAGCTTGGTATATATTTTATAAATGCATAAGTGGCTTGTTATAATGTTGTCCACCTGGTATGTAGGTAAATGTATGCGCACATAGCCCATGCAGGCTTAATTTTCCAATCTATGTCCATTGTTTCGTGGCCAACAATTCTTTTGCCCACACCAACAGCAGGTGCAAGGTTTGGGGGCACTCTGTGGACCCTTCTAGACCAGTTTCAAAGGGAAACTGCACCAGTTTCGTTTCCCTTTTAAATTTTGCTACAAGGTTCACAGGTGAAAAATAACTTGACAACTATTTGGACTCATGGAAGCTCCGCCTCCAGCCAAGACAGGGAGCATCATTGAGTAAGTCATAGCTGAGCATATCTAAACAGAAGGGAAGCTTATCATTCTCTTTAATAAAGCTGATATTTCTCATGGGGAATTCACCTGTTTTCTTTGTCTTTCAAGGCAGAGCAAGCTTATTTTTAGAATGCAGGGCAACAGAGCAGGTTCACAAGGTCACTTTTTGTAATTGAACTAAGAGACAATCTATTCCCTTGTTATGGCAGAGTTTGTGTGAACATTGCTGTGACCGGAGATAACTTTCATTTTGTTCTAAACAAGATTTACTAGAAAGAGGGGTGATTTCGGTGTCATGTCCGTTTGAGCATTCGCCATCATATGTGTTTGATCATTCCCTGCTTACTGTCACCCCTAAGGCAGGCATTTACTTGTATGGAAACACTGCCAGTTGGGCAATGCATGCATGGCTTAAATCCTTATTATCGCCAATTCCATCTACAGTTTTACATTGAGCTGTTTTACAGCGTGACTGGATAAGTACATCCTTTGTGCTAGCATAAGTGCTATTTGTTCAAATATTTTTAGTTGCAAAGAAAAATACAAAAAAAACATTTTTTTTTCAAGAAATTTATTTGGTTGAACTGATTTGGGAAGCAGTAAATTATTATACAAATATGTTCAGCTTCAATTAGAGCTAGAGTCCATTGCAGAAAAAAGACCAGTGGCTTGATTAACGAGCACTTCATTTGGCTGATACCCCTTTTGCGAGGGACCAATGAGTGTGTTTTGCACCTCGTCTCCTTCTTCTGGTGACACAAGTAATTTTCTGCCTTGTGAGAGTAAATAAAACCCAACCAGACTTAAGAGCCAGAACACAATTATAAAAAAACCCAAAACAAAGCCCAAACGCTAGCTAAAATGGAAATACTGTAAACTCCACATCTAGTTATTAATACAGGTAAAACTGAATAAAAGAGGTGTAAGAATTTCATATACAAGCAGCATTCACGACCTAATTTGACAGCCCTCCCCTTCACACGCCCCGTAATGTGTCTGCTCACAAGGAAAAAAGCGAAACAATTTTAAACAGCAGTCATTAGATTTGGGCAGTGGGGCATGTCAAAGGCTTGCGTGGATGAAACAGAGAGCAGATCGACTTTTATTGCCAAGCGGGGGCAGAAAACCCAGTTTCTTGGATGCTCATAAAAATGTTATAATTTCGGGAATCAAATAAAGCTTAGAGTGTATTACTTTTGCAGGCTTCTTTATATATAAGAAAAATACCAGAAGTAAGGAAAGTGTAATATAGACAGAGCAACAGCTGGGAGATGTACGGTCTGAGGGAGCAAGATTGATGCCTTTGAGGTATACTATTCATTAGCCCACTAATTCAAAACTGTAAACAAGGTTTGCTTCCATTGATTTTAATTTAAAGCTACCATAGTCTATTAGAGGCCAGAGAAATGATTTGCAGTGCTGGTGCAGTACCCGAGGTCCTGCATTAATGTCTGTATAGGACCGAGGCTGGGATGGGATGGGTGCAGCATCCCCAGCCGCAGCCAGAAGCCAGGCCCAGGAATTGGACCTCAATCTCCGGCTTGGCAGTGCAAGTCAGAAAATAATCTTCTGGATTACTTTGTCCTAAATAATAATAATAAAAAAAACCAGACAGTGAGCTCCAGTTTCATAGGATTCCCCCTTCCTCATCATATCTCTGTAGAAAAACACTTTGGAAGATACATACAATAGTTGGTTACATTGAAAGAAGAGCAGTGGTTCATCGAGTTTAACCTTCTTCCACACTGCCCAGCGTCCATCTCTACAATCTGTAAGATTATTCTGTGGAAGGTAAAAAAACCCCAACAGAAAACAAAAGAAACATTTAAAAAAAAAGAAATGAGACCGAGCTGCTTCACAGAATCCATCACAGCTGCAAAGCATCCTAATGTTTTCAGATTCTTTAGCAGCTTTCTTGTCCTTCACGACCCCCACTGTCTTGTATTGCATTCTCCTAAGAGGTCTACCCTTGGAAGGTGCCACATCTTCTAGGCAGGAAACCATAATGTTTCATACCGAACAAAAACATGAAACATTCATGATGGGCTTTTGATGTTTTGCTGCTACATGCCTTTAACCTGTTGTTGGTGGGGGAGGCAGGGCAGGATGGTTCAGAATATGCTTCGTTATTTTGCTATGCATTTGTGCGACTGAGAAAGGGTATTTACGATGGTTGACAGCTTGCTGCAAGACTCTTGTTCTGACAGCAGACAGACAGCCCACCTCTCACTGCACAGATGGGTGAGCTTGACAGACCCTGACTGGTGACCTAATGCAGAGGGACACTGTCCATGACCTTGATAAGTCTAGCTGCTCCGTGCTGCCCTTTGGTTGCCGCAGACTAATCTGAACGCATTGAAGGATGCCTCCCTGTAGTCATGTGCTCTCAAAAGGGGATACAAATGTTTCTATTGAATTCTGCTCTTGTGAAAAAGTGAAAGATTTGACAGCGCTTCGATTTATCTGCTTCCTGGGCATAGATTCAGCATGACTAGCGCCATGAACTGAGTGTCTGCATGAACCCAGGGGATTTTTGAAGGGGGACATCTGCTTACAGATGTTCAGGTTTTCTTGGTACACTGTATGGACATAGTATTTATTTTTACAGATCTGAAATGCTCCCTGTTCCATGTGCAGGTCCCTAGAGGCAGGCAGAGCTCCAGAGACTCAATGCGTGGATGAGACAATGGTGCAGAGAAGAGGGATTCGGTTTTGTAAGGAACTGGGGAACCTTTTGAGAAAGGGAGAGTCTTTTCCGAAGGGATGGGCTCCACCTTAACCAGGGTGGAACCGGGCTGCTGGCGCTAACCTTTAAAAAGGAGATAGAGCAGCTTTTAAACTAGAACAAACGGGAAAGCCAACAGTCTCTCAGTAGCGCATGGTTCAGAGGGAGGTATCTTCGAAGGATATTGATGAAACATTAGAATTAGGGCATCCCAACAGTGAGGTTCCAATAATAAGAAAAGCAGACCAAGTGCCTATGAGTAAAAACTCACCTGAGCTAAAAGTTTCCAATTTAACCCTGTCAACTGAAAAGCAGAATGTAAATACAAACAAAAAAACAAACTTTGAAATGTTTGTATGCCAATGCCAGAAGTCTAAGAAGTAAGATGGGAGACTTAGAGTTTATAGCATTAAATAATGAAATAGACATAATTGGCATCTCAGAGACCTGGTGGAAGGAGGATAACAAATGGGACAGTGCTATATCAGGGTACAAATTATATCGCAATGATAAGGAGGATCAACTTGGTGGGGGTGTGGAACTTTATGTCCAGGAGGGTATAGAGTCCAACAGGATATAGATCATACAAGAGACTAAGGGTTGGATTTTCTATCTTCGTGCACCTCTCTGAATCCCGTGGTAACGGGGGGCTGGGGGCGAAGCGGGCGGCGGGCCTGCAAAAGCTGGCAGCAATCGCACCACCGTGGTGTTATCGCTGCCAGTTTTCACACCAAATAGCGCCACCGTGAAAGGTGGCGCTTTGGGCTCGCTACTGGCAGCGATAAGTGGTCTTACCTTTTCGCCACCAGCAAAGTTTCCGTGGCGCCCCGATGCTGCCCCAACTCCTCCTCTTCCTGTGCCAAATGCCGCCCTGACTCTGCCCCTATCTAGCTATTGCATCCCAAAAGGGACTTTTTGCATGCAAAAAGTCCCTTTTCGCATGCGATAGGGACAGAAAATGACTCCCTAAATGCTCAGTAGAATCTATAGGGGTAGACATCCTTTGTGTGTTCGGTAGGAGTATAGTGAGAGATTAGGGCTGTTCATCTTAGAGAAAAGATAACTGAGGGGGGATATGATAGAGGTCTTTAAAATCATGACAGATTTAGAATGGGTAGATGTGAATCTGTTATTTACTCTTTCAGATAATAGAAAGACTAGGGGCATTCCATGAAGTTAGCAAGTAGCACACATAAAACAAATTGGAAAAATTCTTTTTCACTCAACGCACAATTAAGCTCTGGAATTTGTTGCCAGAGGTTGCGGTTAATACTGTTAGCATAGTTGGGTTTAAAAAAGGTTTGGATAAGTTCTTGGAGAAGTCCATTAACTGTTATTAATCATGCTGACTTAGGGAATAGCCACTGCTATAACTGGCATCAGTAGTATCGAATCAGTGTTTGGGTACTTGCCAGGTTCTTATGGCCTGGATTGGCCACTGTTGGAAACAGGATGCTGGGCTTGATGGACCCTTGGTCTGACCCAGTATGGCATGTTCTTATGTTCTTATGAGTAGGAACTCTGAGCCATAGGCTTCCTTCTAGCACTTTTCAACTAATGTTAAAAAAAACAAAACCCTAAAATGCTAGGGGCTGGTTCAATCCATTTGTCTATCCAGAGGCACAATGATTTCCATGAAGATTCACTAGTTGGATCCAAACCAGGAGGGGAAGAGATGGAGCTTGGGCCTGCTGCTTACGCATAAGAACATAAGAACATAAGAAAATGCCATACTGGGTCAGATCAAGGGTCCATGAAGCCCAGCATCCTGTTTCCAACAGTGGCCAATCCAGGCCACAAGAACCTGGCAAGTACCCAAAAACTAAGTCCATTCCATGTAAAGTGGCTATTCTCTAGGTGAACTTAATAGCAGGTAATGGACTTCTCCTCCAAGAACTTATCCAATCCTTTTTTAAACACAGCTACACTAACTGCACTAACCACATCCTCTGGCAACAAATTCCAGAGTTTAATTGTGCGTTGAGTAAAAAAGAACTTTCTCCGATTAGTTTTAAATGTGCCCCATGCTAACTTCATGGAGTGCCCCCTAGTCTTTCTACTATCCGAAAGAGTAAATAACCGATTCACATCTACCCGTTCTAGACCTCTCATGATTTTAAACACCTCTATCATATCCCCCCTCAGTCGTCTCTTCTCCAAGCTGAAAAGTCCTAACCTCTTTAGTCTTTCCTCATAGGGGAGCTGTTCCATTCCCCTTATCATTTTGGTAGCCCTTCTCTGTACCTTCTCCAACGCTATTGAATATGACCTCAGTCTAATAAGGATCAAGTCTTAATAACATAAGAAATTGCCAGGTACTTGGGTACTTGCCAGGTTCTTATGGCCTGGATTGGCCACTGTTGGAAACAGGATGCTGGGCTTGATGGACTCTTGGTCTGACCCAGCATGGCATTTTCTTATGTTCTTATGTTCTTATGCCATGCTGGGTCAGACCAAGGGTCCATCAAGTCCAGCATCCTGTTTCCAACAGAGGCCAAATCAGGCCACAAGAACCTGGCAATTACCCAAACACTAAGAAGATCCCATGCTACTGATGCAATTAATAGCAGTGGCTATTCCCTAAGTAAACTTGATTAATAGCTGTTAATGGACTTCTCCAAAAACTTATCCAAACCTTTTTTTAACCCAGCCACACTAATTGCACTAACCACATCCTCTGGCAACAAATTCCAGAGCTTTATTGTGCGTTGAGTGAAAAAGAATTTTCTCTGATTAGTCTTAAATGTGCTACTTGCTAACTTCATGGAATGCCCCCTAGTCCTTCTATTATTCGAAAGTGTAAATAACGGATTCACATCTACTTGTTCAAGACCTCTCATGATCTTAAAGACCTCTATCATATCCCCCCTCAGCCGTCTCTTCTCCAAGCTGAACAGCCCTAACTTCTTCAGCCTTTCCTCATAGGGGAGCTGTTCCATCCCCTTTATCATTTTGGTTGCCCTTCTCTGGACCTTCTCCATTGCAACTATATCTTTTTTGAGATGCGGTGACCAGAATTGTACACAGTATTCAAGGTGCGGTCTCACCATGGAGCGATATAGAGGCATTATGACATTTTCCGTTTTATTAACCATTCCCGTCCTAATAATTCCTAACATTCTATTTGCTTTTTTGACTGCTGCAGTACACTGAGCAGATGATTTTAAAGTATTATCCACTATGATGCCTAGATCCTTTTCCTGGGTGGTAGCTCCTAAGATGGAACCTAACATCGTGTAACTACAGCAAGGGTTATTTTTCCCTATATGCAACACCTTGCACTTGTCCACATTAAATTTCATCTGCCATTTGGATGCCCAATCTTCCAGTCTTGCAACATCCTCCTGTAATGTATCACAATCCGCTTGTGATTTAACTACTCTGAATAATTTTGTATCATCCGCAAATTTGATAACCTCACTCATCGTATTCCTTTCCAGATCATTTATATATATATTGAAAAGCACTGGTCCAAGTACAGATCCCTGAGGCACTCCACTGTTTACCCTTTTCCACTGAGAAAATTGACCATTTAATTCTACTCTCTGTTTCCTGTCTTTTAACCAGTTTGTAATCCACGAAAGGACATCGCCTCCCATGACATTTTAGTTTTCTTAGAAGCCTCTCATGAGGGACTTTGTCAAACACCTTCTGAAAATCCAAATAAACTACATCTACCGGTTCACCTTTATCCACATGTTCATTAACCCCTTCAAAAAAATGAAGCAGATTTGTTAGGCAAGACTTCCCTTGGGTAAATCTATGTTGACTGTGTTCCATTAAACCATGTCTTTCTTTTTTTTTAATTTTATCTTTATTAATTTAAACAAAATTTGCAAAGGATAATCACTTTGTACAGAAACAAGAAAAAAAATCAGCTTTATCTCACAACTTTCACAGTTATATTACAAAAGAATAACAATATCAATTAACTTGACCCCAAACATAGAGAGAGGAGGGTTTACTGCCAGGACATATGAGGAGATAATCTTTTACAGAAAATTCTAAAAGGAATAAGCTTAGCATTTAACAACTATTCTTTTCTTTTCTTTATGACTCCACAATAGAAGCATCCTGGACTGAAGGATTGGGGAGTAATCTTTTTCTATTTTCCAGCAAAACTTTCATTTGTTCAGGTACAAAAAAACCATAGGTAATATTATCTAGCTTTAGTATACATCGACACGGATACCTGAGTATAAAGCTCGCCCCCATTGAATGGGCTTCCTGTCGCATTGACAGGAAGCCCCTCCTTCTTTCCTGTGTAGCTTGGGCCAAATCAAGGAAGGCCTTCACAGTTTTACCCATGAATTCTGCTCTCATATTTAAGAAATAATTCCTCATTTTTAGACCAAGATCTTGCGAATAGATAAAAGAAACTAAGAGAGTAGACCTCTCTATTATTTCAAAAGTTGAAGTCTCTAGAAAAGTTGTTAAATTTGCCAGATCAAGTACTGGAGCAGCTTCTTCTCCTCTAGGCCTTGCATGGGGCATGAAATACACTTTATTCAAAGTGGGAATATTCTCAGAGCTATCTTCAGAATATCCACCATGTATTTCCTCAAAGTTGTCTCGGTTGTTCGCCCATAACCTTCAGGAAATTTATAAACCTAAGGTTTAAATTCCTTGATTTATTTTCCAGCTGTTCCAATTTCCTATTAGTGGCGACACGGTCTTTCATCAAAGCTGCTTGCACATCTTGAGACTTCTTTACTTGTTCTTCTAATCTCTGGATCTTTTGTTGTTGTTCCAAATATTTTGCATTATATTCATGTGTAAAACTTCCAATTTTTGAGGACACGTTTGCCTGCTGTTGTGCAAATTTAAATAATGCCATCCCCATTCTGGTATCAGCTCCCAGAGAGCGTCCATGGACACAACCTCAGGTTTAGGGAATAAGGCATTCCCTGCTTCAGGCTCAAACTTAAAGAAATCTTCGCCATTGAAGGCATTCAAAGTGGAAACAAAGTCCAAGTTTAAATTTGTCGTCGGCAGCCCTGCCATCCCTTCTCCTGTCCCCTCCAGGCCTGCGTTTTCTCTCCCATTTCCCGTTGTGGTTCCTGCAGCTGCATCCAACGACCCTGCCGGGACCGATACAGCACTCACCGGACTCGAGGAATCTCTGGGGACCGGCACTGGAGTCTGGAGGGCTCAAGCTGGTTTCTCCAGGGTCTACCACGGCTCCTCCCGTGGTCACCTCCGTGGAGCGCGTCACCTCAACTCTCGAATAGTTTGCAGCCAGCTCCGTTATCGTATGCTGTCCAGTTGGAAGGGATGGCGCTGCAGGATAAACGCGGACCTGACCTTTCCTTTTCAGGGCCATAATTCAGCGGCTCTCACAGCCTAAAGAAACAATTGCAGTTAGTTGGGAAACGGACAGCATCGGAGCAGTGCTGCTATACTGCCGCCATCTTGGCTCCGCCCTCGGCCTGTTTTCTAAACCATGTCTTTCTATATGCTCGATGATTTCGATCTTGAGAATAGTTTCCACTATTTTTCCCGGCACTGAAGTCAGGCTCACTGGTCTATAGTTACCCCGATCGCCCCTGGAGCCTTTTTTAAATATTGGTAATACATTGGCCTCCAGTCTTCAGGTACAATGGATGATTTTAATGATAGATTACACATTTTAACTAATAGATCAGAAATTTCATTTTTTAGTTCCTTCAGTACCCTAGGATTCATACCATCCGGTCCAGGTGATTTGCTACTCTTTAGTTTGTCAATCTGGCCTACTACATCTTCCAGGTTCACAGTGATTTCGTTCAGTTCGTCTGACTCATCACCCCTGAAAACCATCTCCGGAATTAGTATCTCCCCAACATCCTTATTAGTAAACACGGAAGCAAAGAATTCATTTAGTCTTTCTGCAATGGCCTTATCTTCCCTAAGAGCCCCTTTAACCCCTCGGTCATCTAATGGTCCAACCGACTCCCTCACAGGTTTCTTGCTTCAGATATATTTAAAAAAGCTTTAACATGGGCAGCTTGCACTTCCGTGTCCGTCCCCCCCCCCGCCTCCCCCGTCCGTTTTACCAGACCCCAATATATTACACAAACTCCGTTTTGGTGAAAACAAGGCCGCAGCATTTATTAATTTCATTAACACAAATTAACATATTATAATTTCCGGCACCCGAGCCGTCAGTGTTCACCGATCCTGTAATCCGGGCTTCCAAACGGGCGTCCGCCATGATAAGCCAGTCCGCCCCCATCTTTCGGCCCCCTGCCGTGCCATAGCCGGGGGGCCATTCCTCCGGGCTGCCCACGCCCAACACACGCCCCTTTCTTTCCCGAGGACTTCCGGTCCACCCCGACCTTGTCCTCGAAGTCCCCCTCCACCTTCCGGCTCGGGTACCCCCGCCCCTGCTGCGACTAATGTCAAACATATACAACATTTTATTAACATCAACCTCGCCCCTACTGCTCCCTATGCTTCACGACCCTCCCCTTTGGTCCCTTCCTTCCTGCTCGTCTGGGTGGGTGGGTGGGGAATCTTGCGAGCGCTGTCCCGGAAAAAGACCGGGCTCAGCGCTCGCTGCTGGTTAAAGGGGGGCCCCAGCCTCGCGATATCCGCGAGGCTGACGTCACCCACGTGATGACGCGGCGGCCTCGCCGTGCCGCGCGCGTCATCACGCTCCTCCCCCCCCCCCCCCGGCCATGCGATGCGGCGGCCTTGCCGGGCCGCGCTTGCCATCGCGCCCCTCCTCCCGACCCGTGTCGCCCTCGCGTCGCTGCGCGGCCTCCCGGCCCCTCAGGTAAGCGCCATCGGGAGGGAGGGGAAGGAAAATCGGCGGGGGAGGGCCCTCCCCTCGGCAAGCGCCATGTTAAAGGGGGGCCCTCCCCGCATGCCGCGACTCGGCCCCGACTTATTATGAGTTTTTGCCTCTATGGCCAACTTCATGTCAAATTCTCTCTTCGCCTGTCTTATCAATGTTTTACACTTAACTTGACAATGCTTATGTTTTATCCTATTTTCTTCAGATGGATCCTTCTTCCAATTTTTGAAGGATGTTTTTTTTTTGGCTAAAATAGCCTCTTTTACCTCACCTTTTAACCATGACGGTGATCGTTTTGCCTTCCTTCCACCTTTCTTAATGTGTGGAATACATATGGACTGCGCCTCTAGGATTGTATTTTTAAACAATGTCCATACTTGTTGAACACTTTTAACCTTTGCAGCTGCACCTTTCAGTCATTTTCAAAAGGGTCAAAGTTGAAACTATGGCTTTCCCTTCCTTGTTATATATATATATTTTTTTGTTTTGCTTTGCAGTTTTCTTCTTGCTTCTCAGTCAGGCCCCAACTTGGGCTGCAGCATCATGAGCCTTCATTCCCTGCTACCCAGGGTGCTTTTCCTATCCTTCTTCCTTCTCTCCCCCCTGCTGTCTAACCCAGCAGGGAGCACACAGCTTGAACACTCCCCTTTTGAACTGTGACAGGGAAATTAGGGGCAATTTTGTAGAAAAATTGGTGTAAAACACGAAACTAAGGAGATATAGGTCCATCGCCAAGGCCTAAAAATAATGCTGCCTGTCCATTCTGTGACCTTTCGAGATTTTTAGATTTGTGCCTTTACAGGTAAAATGCAAGATCAGTGAATGGACAGTAATCTGGCTGGAAGCCAGTAGAATTGCTTGCTAATTTCCTGCCATCTTAATGACGGGGATTGGTTCAGACCCTGTTCTCCCTGTGCCTGAACTCCCCTCCAGTGATGACAAATTGGAAAGGGCCTCTCTCCTGTGCTGGTCACAGCCCTGACTAGAAAACAAGAGTGCTACTCGGGAATAGAAAGAACACAAGGTCGAGCTCTCGGAAGTGTTTGGTTATTTTTCCATCCTACAGTGGAAAGTTTAGAGATGAGAGGCCTTCAACTCCTACAGGTGCCTGCAATGTTCTCTTCTCTGCAGTTTCTGAAGGGAGATGTAGCAATAAAGCAGCAGCATTAGTAGAGGTTTACAGGTGCCTGGCTTGTTTTTGACATGATTTCTCCTTGTCTCTTTGTTTGCATCATGGGCAATTACTCATTCAAGGTTATGACCCAGTGAACTAAGCTCGAGTTGAACGGTGCATTTTACCGAGCAAAAAAAACCACAGAGATTTTCAGTTCTTAATGGGAAAACTGAGCAGACGAGACTTGGAGGCACCACACGACCAGGTTTTTACCGAGTGATACTTAACGACGCACAATCATAGCTGTGTGCAGCTGTCCTGGCCTGAATCCTTCAGCTGCTGAATAGAACGGAACCCCTTCAAGGTCAAGCTATGTAAATCTGGGCAACAGCAATACCTCTATTGGCTACCGTTTAGGACCCCCCTCGCTCCTCCTGCCTTATAAATAAGCAGCAGGGTGGTATGTACAGATGGGGGCCTTCAGTCTAAGCTGACTGGGAGCAGCAAAGCCTGCTGTGTCACAGTCTACTGTCCTATTTCCATTTCAGCAGGCCCATGTATCACTTATGACATGTAGTGGGGTGGTTTTAACTGGTGCGTTTCAAGGAGCAGGATGCTTTATATCATTTGCTTTCATGTCCATTCTGTGGGGCAGGAGATCACTATCAGACTAAAAAGTTAAACTTCCTTTGTAGAGCTCTGCACCAAAAAACATGTCTTTGTTATAATTTCATTTGATGTTTATTTCTGTTTGTTTTTTTTTATTTGAAATGAAATAAACATCAAAAGAAACAGGAATAAAAGAAAATAAAAGAGTAACTCAAAGGAAACTAAGGGGCCATGTTCCCACCTATCTGCACTGAAAGAAAACTCAGTACTCCCAAAATTAAAAAAATCAAAACCCTAAGGCCACTCTCCCCCTCCCCCCTGCTCCTTATTGAGGTCAGCGCTATTTGCTGTACCGCCTGCACAGGCACCCAGACTCCAGGCCGACTGGCGCCATTTTCAAGTTGGGACCCAATGGGGCAGAAGCAAGTGGGGATCATTTGGGTGTCAGAGAATCCATGGAAGGGGTAAGAGGCATGAGGGGATGGGAGCACTGCAGGTGAGAGGCGGTAGGGCTACAAGGAAAGGCCAGGATATTTATTTATATTTAATTTTGCTGGTGTTGAATTTTTTGCAGTGAGTGCCTACTATTTTTGAAAGAAAACGAAAACCCCGACAATATCGTTGCGTGTTTCATATCGATTCAAAATGAGTGCAGCCCCGGTTCCTTTGTTCCCATTCCTCCCCTCGTTAAAACAACAGAACCTCAATGTGCCTGTTCCTGAGAACACCCATGTCTGTGTTCTTGGCTTTTATTCTTTGCTTATGCCTGGCCGTCCTTGGAATTTTGTTATCAGTTTATTTAGGTGTGCGCCTTTCGCTGGTGCAATTAAGGAATGCTGAACACTGGGGACCCTATAGCACGGCCAACGGTTTCCTACAGTTCCCAGAATTCTTAGCACTTCTTCTCCCCACTTCCGGTTTGAAGAAAACGGAACTTCTGGAAGAGGAAGTGGACGTGCCTCGCGGATCCCTGTCTCCTCTGAACACAGCTTCCCTCAGTCTGCAGAGCGAGGGGCACCTGCCAGATAAATTCTCACAAAATGAGCACTTTTTTTTA
Source organism: Rhinatrema bivittatum (assembly GCF_901001135.1). Taxonomy (NCBI): domain Eukaryota; kingdom Metazoa; phylum Chordata; class Amphibia; order Gymnophiona; family Rhinatrematidae; genus Rhinatrema; species Rhinatrema bivittatum. The sequence goes on along the minus strand of NC_042626.1, from coordinate 8,336,742 downwards.
GATAGGGTAGGCTTTACCTCCTGCCTAACTCTCATTTACATTCCAGACTCCAAATCCATGCACTCAGTGACTAGAAAGAGAGACTAACGTACCAGATAAAAAGGAAAACATGACTGAATGGATCCAGTCTGTTCTGTTTCCTTCCTTTTGCACTACCATAGACCCCATTGATCTCAGGCTTTCCCTTCTGCACTACAAAGGGTCCTCTGGCTTACCCTAGGATTTCCTGTTCTAGCCTGCACCATCTCCCCTGGAAGGCTCTTCCATTCATGCACCCCCCTTTCTGTGAAGAAATAGTAAACTTCCCCCTTGAATCTCACAGTGACCTCTCGTTCTATCCACAGCCTCCTTTCTGCTGGCAAAGTTTAGCTTTTGTGCCTTATTGATACCGCTCGGTTATTTGACTCTCTGTATCGTACTCCTCCCCCAGGACTGGCTCAGTCGCACTGATAATGCAGAGCTGCTTGGTCCCCATACCACTGAATCGCATACTTCTAAGACAAATCCTCTTGAACCTCAGGCAGACGGCATTGGCTTTCACCTTTCTGCCAAGTCCCTCTTTATTCTCCCCTGCCCCTGATGCACTGAAGCAGCCATCGGCAGCCATGTCCCCTTTGTTCCCTGCTTCTCTGCTCATTGCCGTGATTCCACGCCTGGGCAGAGGGGCTTGGAGAAAGAAAAACGTTTTTATGTTACCTACATAGGCAGCAGATTTTGACAGGGGGTTTTTGTTGACAGTCAATATGTTCATTAATTTATAATCATCCAGCACGATTCCAGAATTGGGATTAGTTTCACTGCTCAACCCCCTCCCTTGTAATTAGAAAAATCTATCTTTGTTGACCCTATCTAGTGAATCCTGCGGCACTGCAGGAGTACACAGCACTGTGTTTTGTGTAATTGATGTATTGTGGTGCCCGGGCTGTGAAGAGGCACTGTTAACATTCCTAGAGGCGCTGGACTTTACCCCCTACTGTGGCTCAAAGTCCCTAATCTTCACTGGCTTAGTGGAGGAAGAAGGGTTTGTGTTTGGAATAATAAGCAGGGTAGGAACCTTGCATGAAAATTCATGAGAGACCCTCTCTCTCTCTCTCTCTCTCCCTCTCGCTTTCCCCATCTCTTCCATGTTATATCAGGGAGGGATGAAAAAAAAAGTTTCTGTCAGGCATCCGTGCAAATTTCACTGCTGATTGCATGCCATTACGGCTCACATCCCTGGCTGTACTTAATTTCTATAGCTTTCCCCCAAAATGTTCAGTGCTCTTTTGCATTGCACGCTTGATGGCTTTCCTACTTAACGATCCAGGGTGAGGATTTTTAACAGCAGCAGTAACCTTGCAGCCGCCAGCTGATGCTGAGAGTTTTACTTGGTGAATGCTTGGTGAATAATCCGCACCCTAATTGGGTTTTGTTAGGTTAAAGAGAAAATCTCAGGTAGGAGAACAAAGTCACATTGATCTTTCATAGAGATATGTACAGCAGGAGAGCTGCGGACTTGCTTGGAAACAAAAGTACTTTTTGTCTTTGTTAGATAGATTTTTTTTCATTTTTTTATCTATAGACATAGCTATATTCCCTTCAGATGTCAGGTTTTAATTTTCCTCCTTTCTCCTCAGGGATTCAGGCTGAAATCTCTGAAGGGCATGACCTCAATGGGTTTGTAAAGCAGAACCCAGCTTGTATCCCATGTTAAGAGCTTTTCAGCTGCAGGGCATGAAATTTCAACCAGGGTCTTTAGTCAAAATTAAGAGAATTTAAAATGTAGCCCCCATTCACTTTGCAATATGAAAAATCGCACCAAAGTTCCCTCGTCAATTAAAAAACAAAACATAGGGCATCTTTTTCTAAACCATTGTGATGGTTGCTGGCGGTGGTGGTGGCCACAATCCAACATGTGATTTCAGAGCTGGGAGAAAGTGACTCCACAGTGCGATCAGGTGCTTCCATGTTCAGGTCCCCCAGAGACATCCATGCAGAGCTGGCTTTGTGCTGGGCCGAATCTGGTTATGCCACTGAAACAGCACGACCATTGTACAGATGTCAATCTGTGGAATCTTTTCCCTTTACATCTACTCCTTGGCATTACCCATGGAGCATTAACCCAGCTTATGTCTCTCCTTCCTGCCACTGCTCACGCAGTGCAGAGTGAGTAAGCCAATACACATTTTGTGGACAGCATGATCAAGGAGGAGGCATTGCTATAGTAGAAGAGGAAGGAATCTGCGGTAGCTGATGTGATTTAATGACCAGAACTCAAAACAAAGGAATTGGGAGAATATTTGAGTGCACGTTCCAAAGCTCGTCTTCGAAGGTGACCCAGGGTAAGTCACTTTATTGTCCCGCTCACTTGTAATCAGCTAACAATACTAATAACCTTGTTCCTGCTCCCCCACCACCTTTGTGCAGTTGGGGCATTGGAAGACACATTCCGCCATGGCTATCCACCCAAGAGATGGCTGTGTGCATGCTCCTGAAGTAACACCGAGTAAAGCTTTATTTGGTTTGGTTGACAATTCCAGATTATTAATAAAAGATACAATATGCCCGCATGATTGAGCAGTGCACAAAAGCCATTGCAGCCAGGCCTGTATTTAGGCCCAGTAGTGCAGGGGAGGGGCGTTGCAGCAGTCCCGGAAGACGTGCCTCTCCTCCTTGGTCCCAGTAGTATTTTCTTGAGCAAAGGTGCCTATAATATCTACCCACTTAAGGGCAGGGCTGGCGCGACCATTAGGCGGGACTAGGCGATCCCCTAGGGCAGCAACAGTGGGTGGTGCACCATTGGGATACGCAGGGGCACCATTTTCCAAATATGAAAGAAGAAGGGGTGGCAGCAGTCATGGAGCACTTGCTACGAAAGAGAGAGATAAACATAACCCTATATATCTCCCACTGTCAGAGTGCACATTCAACTCAGGGTGGGTGTGGGAGGGGGTCTGCCTAGGGCACTACAAACCCTTGCACCGTCCCTGCTTAAGAGCACGGTGGGGGCTGACAGCTTTTCTGTTTTACAGTCCTATTGCCGCATGCTTGTGAGCTCCTGCACCTTTAAGGGAGCTGGTCCACTGCCATCGGGTGCCACCAGGAAGAGGTTCCTCTTGTTCCATGGTGCCCCCTAGGAGGCTTCCCCTATTTTGTGGAATATCTCTGGGCTTGACCTCAGTCTCTGTCGCCACCATTCTTATTCAGGAAATCTTCTGCGAATGATCCCTGTCATTAATGTGGGCAGATTGGTTTGTATACCAATTATTGTAGAAGTATTGCAGCAGCTTTGAGTATTTTGTCTGCCATTAGTCTGTTCAGCGATGTGTGCAGTACATGATACACCTCTGCAGGTTCCCCATTTCTGCTCCTGCTGTGATATTTGGCTTCTCAGTTATTGAACGCCAGCATTTTGCAAACCTGGTAGGTACAGCCATCAGTATAAAATGTACAGTGTAGCTCACCGAATCCAAAAGGGACTAGACTGGACACACTGCTCATAATATAATATCAATTAAAAATCAGTTTGCCATTTAACATTAACATGGTTAATGGCTTTGTTTTCGCCAAGTAAACAGGTAGTGTGGTAATCTAGCTCCAGTCAGCTCTGCCCAGTTCTCTCTCTCTCTCTCTCTCTCTCTATATACCGAGTGATCTCGTTAGCTGTGCCAGGAGTTTACCCATCCCTCTAGTGTTCTTGATGGTGCTCACAGGGGACTGCTTTCCTAGCCGAGGATCTCAAGCTTTCCAAATTTCTCCCTTCCAGGGAAAGAGACTCCCTTTTATTGAACTAAAGAATCAAATTTGCTTTTTTTACCTCCTTCCATCTAAACCAGGAGAAGGCAGCTCCAGTCCTCGAGTGCCACAAGTCCTTCGGGTTTTCAAGATACACACACTGAATATTCATGAGATGCAAATTTGTATGCACCGTCTCGTTGCAGACAGAAACATCTCATGCATATTAATTGTGGATATCCTGAAAACCTAACTGGCTTGTGGCCTTTGAGCACTGGAGCTGCCTTCCCTGTCTAAAGCATCCTTTAGCCAGATGTGAGTTTGGGAGCCTCCCTTGAGCATTTCTGAGTGCTAATACTGTTGGCATGGATGGGAATTCAGGACCTAAATTTGCAAGGTCTTTGGTTACAAACCCAGATCCCTCTCCCTGAAAGGACACCGCACACTTGGGCGCTCCACAGTAAGGCATCAAAAATCAGCTCTGATTCCTCGTTGGAATCTTTCCCATAATCTTATCGCCCCCATTTCCACTTTCTTCATAAGCTTAACACCATTGGCATGCTTTGCAGGTCCTCGGATGTTTGGATGGCCAGCATCAAGGACCACCATGAGCCTTCCTTTTCCATGTCCCAAAAATTGCTGCCCCTTTTTCTATCCACTCCCAATCTATTTTTTAATCCAGTCATTGCAGCAGGTGTCCTCAGCCAAGAGGTCATGCATCGGGGCTCTTTCTGGAGCATCTTCCTTCCCTTCCCCTCCCCTACACTACTAGGCCTGGCTGCAATGGCTTTTGTGCGCTATTCAATCATGCGGACACATTGTATCTTTTATTAATAATCTGGAATTGTCATCCAAAACAAATAAAGCTTTGACTCTTTGCTACTTCAGGAGCATGCATGCAGCCATCTCTGAGGAGGAGGGTTTGGGGGGGGGGGGGGGGAGATAGCCATGACAGAATGTTTCTTACAAAGCCCTAACTGCATAGGGATGGGAGTTGGGGAGCAGGAACAAGATTCTTAAATCATGGGATCTGAATTCGGCCACTAGGTGTCGCCTTAGAGAAACGATTATGACTCCCTCCCTCTTGTGGCTGTGAACGCTGCTGCCGCGGCATCCTCAGCTGACCCAGGGAGCTGAAGACCTGAGCCAAGTATCTAGCCAGGCTGGCCCTGCAATTTTCTTTGATCGCACATTCTGTGTAAAATATTCTAGACAATTTAAGGAAGTGCAAATGTACGTAGGTGGGAGCTTATTTTGAAGGCTTTTCTAACCACCCCCTTCACTAGTTTATGATGACTTTTGACCTTTTAATAGACTGATTCATATTTTCGACCCTCTAAATAAAGCACAGAGAAAGTTCATCATTCTTATAACCTGAAGATCATGAGTACTATAAGTTACCTCCTGATGTCAGCATTGAATCCTGCAATTGCAAAACAGAGATACAAATGTGTAACAATGAATCTTTACTGAATTATTTAAGTAGCATCCAGAAACCTGCAATCCATGCATTGTGGTGCAACCAAGCAAACATTCTCCCAGCAGGTGTTCTGAGGGTAAATACAAAACCTTATCAGGGATAATTTTACCATTTCTCAACATTCAGTGGATTTACACAAAGGAAAAGCTATCTCGGAGATTGGACTTGAAATCCAATTGAGTTTTGTAACTTGTCCTCTCGACTCTGCAGTTTCTGCCTTTGTAATCTTTCAATTAAGAAACTTCTGATCCTTTTGTCTCTGTGTTTTATAGAATTTTTTTCTGAAATTCATTTGTAATGAATAACTGATTTCCAAGTGCACTGCTTATGCACATAGTCATTAAAAAAAAAATCTTATCTTATTACATTCACTGTAATAAAACAGGGGGAACATCTTCATTTACCCCAAGAGCTCCAAGCCACAGGTAATTTGAATAAATGCAATTGGGTGAAATTTGAAATAAAGTTTTCCACTAATCTTTTCATAACGGATAAAATTGACATTAAAATTTAAAATGTATTGGGGCAAACTTCAAGATAAAGTTAACTTTTTTTCTCTAGTAAGTAACAGATCAGCTGTGACCTTCCATGAAATGATATCTTTGAGAAAAGCCTACATTCTATCTTGCAGTTCCTGAAAGCTAAAAAGCTGAGGTGGGCTAGTGTTCTCCTGAATAAGTTGGAACATATATTTCACACCTTTGTCAGCCCATACTTTAAATAAGGGTTGCGTCATTCCGGGAGAGAATTTTGAGTATCCTCGTATAGGCAGGTATGCCGTAGATGACATTTGCAAAGAGAATATGCGACAAAGGAGACGCCACATCCGGCGAAATGGACGGACGACCACACTACGAGCAATGTAATTAGGCAGAGAGCAATCGTCAAGATGTAGTACTGCCCCTGGCGCAAACGGTGCCAACCAGTGATGGTATAAATCCATAGGAGAGTGAAACGCTGTACCAAGGGTCCAATCCCGTACGTGTTGAAGGAGGCTGGCTTGGTTATAACGTTCAAGATCAGGACAGTTAAGTCCTCCTTCCAGTTTAGACAGCATTAAAGTCTTTAAGGGGATTCGAGCTCGTTTGCCACTCCATAAGAATCGGCTAATCCCCTTGTTGATTTCCAAAATATCCGCTTTTTTAAGCCATACGGGAAGCATGTGAAACAAGTACAACCACCTAGAAATCTCCATCATTTGTAGCAACAGGATTTTCCCTGATACAGAGAGCGGTAGAGCCCTCCACAAGTCCAGACGTTGGAGCATTTTCCGCTTGAGAGGAGTGATATTTAAATCATAAAGGTGACAAGGCTTAGCCGGTACATAAACCCCTAAGTATTTAAGAGCTGATTGGACCCATCGCAACGGAAAGCTACCAGGCCAATTTAACTGCAGGGTACCAAGGACATCAAGAGCCTCAGACTTATCAACGTTGATTTTGAGCCCTGCAAACCGCCCAAACTCAATTTGGATTTTTAATACCAATGGTAAGGAAACCACAGGGTTTGTCAGAAAGACAAGCATGTCGTCTGCAAAGGCTGCAATCTTAAATTGGCCTTGCTTGTACATAAACCCTTGAATAGACGGGGATTCTACTAGCTTTCGCAACAGTGGGTCCAAAGCCAAAATATACAGAACCGGAGATAGGGGGCAGCCCTGGCGGACTCCCCTCCTAATAGGAACTGCCTGTGAGAGCATATCATTGGCCCTGATATAGGAGACTGGATTTAAATACAAGATAGAAATAGCCTGAATAAAGGTGGGGGGAAACCCAAAACGGTGCATTACGGAGAACATATATTCCCACGACACTCGGTCAAAGGCTTTTTCCGAGTCAAAGCCTACTACCAGGGATTCAGTGTGGGAGCTATGAGCTGCTTCAATCGCAGAAATTAACCTAATAACATGAGCCCCAGCGTTCCTGCCGCTAACAAACCCTGCCTGATTGCTGGATATTATCTGGGGTAAGATGGTATTCATGCGCAGAGCAAGTATTCTTGCATAGAGCTTAAGATCGCAGTTTAGTAAGGATATGGGACGAAAGGAGGCAGCTTGTAAGGGGTCTTTCCCAGGTTTGGGTAATACCACTATGTGGGCATCAGTAAAATGAGGAGGAAATTGGCGCTGCTCCCAAGCACAATTAAAGAAAGCAGTCAGAGGGCCTAAGAGACAGGGACCCAAAATCTTATAATATTCTGTCGTTAAACCATCGGGACCTGGGGATTTACGAGTTTTACTGGTTTTTATAACGCCGTTAAGCTCCCCCGCCGTAATAGGGCGACTAAGAAGGGATCGTTGTTCTGCGGACACCTGTGGTAAATGTAGGCTCTGAAAAAACTCCTCTTCCTCCGCCAGCCCTCCCAGTCTATCTTCCTTATACAGAGTTTCGTAAAATTGGCGCAAAACTTCACAGATTTCCGGACTTTTTGTAACCAACTGACCCCCTGACGTTTTAAGGCCGCCGATAAAGGGTTTTTTTCTGCGGATAGCAACTAATCGAGCCAACAGTTTCCCAGATTTTCCCCCATATCTGAAAAAATGATGCTCAGAAAATTTTAAAGATCTCTGGGCTCTTAAATGCAAATGGCTATTCACGGCCGCCAAGCATGCCCTGTAAGATTCACTGTGCTGAGGGGAGGGAGAGTCCGCCAACGCCTTCTTCGCTAGGGAAAGCTGAGCTTCAAGTCTGAGAATATCTGCATTTAACCGTTTCCTCTGAGCAATGGAATAGGCGATGATATCCCCTCTGAGAACTACTTTACTGGTCTCCCAGAATAGTACTGGGTCCTCCCTATGGGGGTGATTATTCTCCACATACTCTTCCCATTTTTGCCGTAAATACTGATGGAAGTGTTTGTCCTCATTCAGATTCCCAGGAAACCTCCAAATTCTCGGTGGTTTACCAAGATCCGAGAGCCAAAACTCCACCCATATCGGCGCGTGGTCCGCCACTACGATTTCCCCAATCTCTGCTCCTTCCACCCTGGCAAACAGGGACTCTGAAATGAGAATGTAATCAATCCGAGACAGGGTGCAGTGGGCCTTAGATACGTGAGTATACTCCCTCAGATCAGGATGTAGTACGCGCCATATATCCAAAAGGCCTAATTGCTTGCAAAAGGTGGGAACCCTTATGTCAGAGGCAAAATTATAACTGGGAGGTAGGCGTGATTTATCTAACTCAGGGTCAGAGATACCATTGAAATCCCCAGCAAGAAACAATTCCCCTTGTATATTAGTGAAAAGCAGATTAACGATACGAGTGACAAAAGAAGGGTCTGGACGATTTGGGGCATATATATTACAGATAGTAATAGGTTGCCCAGCCAAATAGCCAGTAAGAATGAGGTATCGGCCCGCATCATCCTTAAATTCGCTAGTAAGAGTGAAGGGCGTATTCTTATGTATTAAAACCGCTACGCCCCCCTTCTTCCCCTGGGCAGCAGAATAGTAACAAGCTGTGGCCCATTCCCTACATAGCTTTGCGCTTTCTACTGCGTTCTGATGGGTTTCCTGAATGCAGGCTATATTGACCTTCAGGCGTTGTAAGTGTTGGAATACTTTTTTTCTCTTGATTGGGGACCCCAACCCATTTACATTCCAAGAAATTAGACGGTATTTATTCCCCATCTAGCTATGAGGCAGTAAACATTGCCAAGTCAAGGGGTCACAGAAAAGAAAAGGGAGAGCAGGCCCCCAGCCTAGCCTACTCTCAAGCTTGTACACCAGCATCCAGAGCAAAATAAACATCCCAGCAAGCTCACCCTCCAAGTACATACCAGACACATACATCAGACATATAAAGGCAGCAATACCAGCACTATCCCTCCCCCCCCCCTCCCCCCACCCCCCAAAACAGCAAACCAAACCCCAACAAACCCAGACTCAACGAGTCATGTAAGGAGATCATTTAAATGTGAACAGAGGGCACAGAGCCCTCACCCACCACCATTGTAATTTGACATGAAAAGAAGGGCTTCCAATCCTGCCAGAGATCTTATTTAAGAAGGAAGTCTAGGGCCCCCTTCGCCGCTTCTGCCGACTCATAAGTAGTCCATTTCCCTCCATGATTTATGCGGAGTTTCGCTGGAAATTGTACAGTGAAGCGAATATCCTTTTCAATAAGCTGACTACAAATAGAGCTGTAGGCTCTCCGCATGGCCGCCACCTTTACTGAATAATCTGGAGCCAAACGAATTTCCTTCCCTTGAAAAAGCAGTGCCCCCTGCTTCCGGGCTGCCTGCAGAATAAGGTGCTTGTGGTGAAAATTAAGAACCTTGGCAATCACGGTGCGCGGACGGTTTTGGTCTTGTCCTTTAGCGCCAATTCTATGAACTCTCTCAAATTCCAGTATATCCGTGAGATCAGGTAGGCCTAAAACGTCCGGCAGCCATTTTAACAGCGTGGGCCGCAAAAGCTGATCTTCCACTGTTTCCGGGAGCCCTATAAACCGGATATTTGATCTTCTTGCCCGGTTTTCCAGGTCTTCCATCTTCTCTTCGTGGTCCTGTAAGGCTTTTTCCATGCTAGACACCTTCCCCTGCAAAGCGGTTACCTCATCTTCGAGGGTCGAGGTCCGCTCCTCCACCTGGGAGAGTCGAGGTGCATAGTCCGTAAATGCTTCCTGCAACGAAGTAAGTTGCGCCGAGATCCCAGCTAATTTTGCATCCAACACTGCACCGACAACCTCTTTTATTTCGGCCGTGGTCGGAGGGAGGGAAGGCGCTGCCGGCTGTTTTAAATGCGCCGTTGCCTCCGGTGACGCGGCTGCCATTTTGGGCTCCGGCCCTCTCGATTTTTCTTTGTCCCGTTTAGCCACTTTCGGAGGCATCACAGATGGCGATTTGGACATAAAATTTGTTATCGACATATGCTCTGCACTCATACAGGAGGAAACAGCGATTCAGCAGGATTTTAGCAGGCTGATGGAGGTGAGTAAGAGATGCGCCGCCCGGAGCGAGGAAGTCTGCGACCGACCTCACTCACCACATCACGTGATCTCCAAGCCCACATTCTAATTAGTGGTAACTCTTGTAAATGACTGAGGTACATTTATTTAGGAGCTGCCCTTCTTGCATAAGGAAAAAATAATTTCAGGCTTTAAATGGCCTTTGACCTATTTAGAGACGGGCAATTAAAAAAAAGGGGGGGGGGGCTGTTGTGCTTGTTTTGCTTATCATTTGATTTCTTTTTAGTTAAGACCAAAATTTCCCATATTAATTTCAAAATACCCATTTATTCTGAATGTTTTTGAAAGTGTAGCTGCATAAAATTGAATTTTATGACCATATGTTGTGCTTAAGAGCATAAATGAAAATGTTATGCGTGTAGAAATTGTACATGTACACCCCTATTGTTTTTTGGGCTTTTTATTTTGGTCTGGCATGTGGGAATATCCAGTGCCTCCATATCTCAGTCGCTGGATGGATCCCAGCTTTGCAGGGTGTTTTGGCATTCTGATTTCTGGCTTACTATTCACCATGTGGATAAACGGACAAGGAAAAGCAGTAGATCAACAAGCCAACATTTTAAGCAAACTTATGAATGCTTTATACATTTTGTAGATTTTAACCATAAAATATCTGCCTGGTGCACCAAATACCATGACATTCATGGATATATTTTGTACTTCTTTTAGAAATGTGTATATTACTTTAGGTTCTGAATTTGGATTTTTAGATACTAACTTGGAGAGATGAGAGATCTAAATGGTGCAGTTTTATGAATGACTTTCCACAGGCCACCATATGACCATTGTAACTCCATGACATCATGAGATGTTGGGGTGCCTTAATTCCAAAAAACAGATCTGGGTTTTGCTGTTGCTTTTATTTGATGTATAGCCTTGCTATAGTACTTCATGTACAGACTATGCTAAGGAATATATAAGCACCAATAGCTCAAAACTTGTTTCTCCTTTATTAGAATTTCTGTCACATCTTCTGCAGAGTGAAAGTCCATAGCTCAATTAAAGCAAAGCGCCGTTTATTTAATCTTTCATCTTGATCTCTATAGTAGGGTCAGAAATTTGTTGAGTATGTTAGTATCCCCAAGACCTCCTTACAGTACTCTACCTTGAAATAATTTGACTGCCCTCAGCCAAAAGTGATGAAAGGATAGTGTTATGATTCTCATGGAGATATGGTTCTCAACCTGGTCCTCTGAGCCCCAACAGCCTATCTGGTTTTCAAGAATTCCACAACGAATATCCATGAGAAATGTGTGCCTATAGTGGAGGCTTTGCTTGCAAATGTATGAAATACATAGTCTATTCATTGTGGATATCCTGAAAACCAGATGGGCCAGGTGGGATCCAAGGACCAGGTTGAGAATCACACCTATTGCAGTGGAAGATTCCATGAACCATTGCCCTCAAAAGGTACAATACTATGAACTCAGCTATTGTAATAGTCATTACTTTTGGAAGTGTCATAAGAACATAAAAAATATCATGCTGGGTCAGAAGACAGAGCATAAGAACATAAGAAAATGCCATACTGGGTCAGACCAAGGGTCCATCAAGCCCAGCATCCTGTTTCCAACAGTGGCCAATCCAAGTCACAAGAACCTGGCAAGTACCCAAAAACTAAGTCTATTCCATGTTACCATTGCTAATGGCAGTGGCTATTCTCTAAGTGAACTTAATAGCAGGTAATGGACTTCTCCTCCAAGAACTTATCCAATCCTTTTTTAAACACAGCAATACTAACTGCTGGGGCACTCCACTAATGACCTTTCTCCATTTGGAAAACTGGCCATGTAGTCCTACCCTTTGTTTCCTGTCTTTTATCCAGTTACCAATCTACATGGTCTTGGAACTCTTACCCCATTTTCTAATATGCTATTTGTTACATGGAAATGAAAATTTCTATACATATGGCACAGATTAAAGTGAGGTAGGAGGAGTGCCCTGCCTTACTGGAGTCCTAATCTACATGTTTGTTAAATCTCCTTTGCTCAAACCAGCAATATCTTAATACATGAAGCAACTCATTTAATTTTCAATAGAACTTCTTTCCGCCATCTTGGAATTCAAGGAATCTTGCATCATTTGGGAACACTTCAAAAAATATTTAAATCAGGGCAATGTTTATGCCTAATATATATGACTTGGCTCTTCATTTTTATCAATTTAGAGGGTTAATTGCATTTTGCTCTCATCGTTCTAAAGCTCAGTCCATGGGGGAAACTTAGAATTGCATGAATGGACCTCTTGAGGCTGCTGGAAAATGGAAAAAATCTGTCAATAGTGTTGCTACTTGAACTACTCCAGTGAAACAGAACACCTGGTTAGGACGACGGTAACATAATCACCCACTGGAAGTCTTTATTTATGGAAGTGTGCACAATACTTGAATAAAAAAGGTGCAGAAAGCCTTTGATTTAAAAGATACTGGCCTGCTTCCCCAACAGATGGTCAATCTATAGAAAATGAGCAATGCATAGAGAATTTGCTAAGATTATACAATAAATCACAATAAACTGATCATGTGCTAGCAGTATTATTCATGAACCCAACCTCTTGGGCTTATGATGGGTCCTTCCAGTATCTGCTCACAGCTAATGAATTAATCAGCCTGAACTTCCCTTATTGTGCTTGCTCCACTGATAGACCAAGGTGAAATGTTACTAATTGGGTTTCTTGAGATTTATGTCCAGTTCTGCCTTTTACATGAATCTTTCTTTTCTTGCAGGTGACTGCAGAGTGTCTCTGTTTAGAATAATGGGGTTGCTATGGCTTTTTTTATTTTGGGGGCAATATTCAAAGTGCCCAAGGAGGTTACAAGATTCCTGGTACTTTATCTCTATGAGCCTGCAAGCACAATTTCAAAGGGAAACTCCCTGTGGGCTGGCTGGCCCGTGGATACTTAAGTTCCGGCAGGTTTAAGAACAGGTACAAAGTCTGTGCCCTAAATCATGCACCAGGATTTCAAAATAAAATCTCCACAGATCATCTGCCAGCTCAGGCCTCTGATTTTCTATATTGATAAAAGAATCTACCCTGTTTTGCAGGGTGGGCTCTTTACCCCATGAAGGGGACTGAGTTATCTGGGTAAAATCTTTTGAAAATTGACTTCCTCATATACTGTGTGGCATAAATGCTGAGAGGCCAGATAACCAGCTACACTACAAACCATCTAGATTTATGCAATTTTTGATCCATAACCTAGCTGGCTAGGTCCAAGCTTAGCAGGCTGTAATGCAGCTGGTTAACATGATGTCCATTGTTTGTGCATTTTGGAACAGTTGGCTGAACTTAGCTGGTTAGCACTGAAAATTTGAGTTTCTCTCCCACCCCAAACACGCCCCCAGGAACGTCTAATTTGCTGTTTAGTTGCTTTGCAGGGAGGAAGATTTTCAGCCATTCGAAACTAGTCGCCTAACTCTGTAGTTGGGTGGTTAGATCCTTTGAAAATCAACCAATATATATTGGAGATCATAATGCACAAATGTATAGGTTTGTTGCCAAGCAGTGACCTGTGAGGGAAAATGGTACTGAGCAACTTAAGAGCAATCCAATCATTGATGCCATGCCATTCAGATAATTAGGAAGACTCCCTAATTGGGATAATGTGTTGCAAGTGCGGGGTGCGTTACTTGCTTGAGAGAGAATGAGCCCTTGGATCATGGTACAACCTCAGGGCAGAGCACCAAGGGAGGCGAGCGTACCCAGGCACAGGCTGGGCTTGGAACATAGCTTGGGCTTGGAACATCACTCTCAGAGCTCTGCTGAGCCTGTACACATAGCTAGAGACCCAACAATGCAATGCTGGTCTGTAGGGTAGCCCTCCGGTCACTCAATAGCACTTTCAGACCTGCTGCCTGGAACAGCGAGTGCATCAGGACAGACGAAGGCTGAGGACAGGACATAACATGACAAGGAATATGGACGAAGACACTGAAGGCTTGGCACTTGAACAAAGACTAGGAACTTGGGCAAAGAATTGAATCCGAAGAACATGGATGAAGACTCTGGAAACGAGGAACAAAGACGAAAGCTCTGGAGATGAACATGGATGGAGGCTCAAGTTCAGGTTAGAGTTCAGCTTCCCAGGGCACTGCACTTCAGCACACTCTATGCAGCCTGCATAGAGTGTGCTGCACTTCACTGCACTTCATAGAGTATGCTGCACTGCACTTCAGCCACACTCTATGCAGGCTGGTCGCAGACCACGCTGTCCCACTGCAGGCCCTATACAACCTGCCACAGGTTGGTTGTGGACCACGCCGGGAGTGAGACAGACTCAGGACTGAGATTCAGACGAGGACAGGAGCCAGGACATCCCTTGGAATGAGGAACATGGCGTGGAACGAAGAATCATGGCTTGGAACGAGGAACAAGGAGATCCACTGGCTGGACAAGGAACATGACTAGGAACTCGAGACTAGACTAGGAAATTGACTCGATCCAATGAAGATGGACTTGGAGACAAGCCTTCTGCCAGGAAGTGCCCTACACAATCCCTCATGGGCTGGTCATGGACCACGATGCTGGTACACCTGAAGGAAGGACGAGGGAGAACGATGAGGGAGACTAGAACGATGACCTTGGAACAAAGACAGGAACTTGATTGCAGATTCAAATGAGGTGAAGATTCAGAGGACTTGGAGGAGGCACTGACGAAAGACCAGGAACATGAAACATAGAATATGGAGGAGCACCGATGAAGAACAAGGCGACCAGGAACATGGAAAACCAGAAACTCTAATGAAGACCATCAAGACAAGGAGATGACTACGGGAAAACTCGCAGAAAGAAGAGCCATGGACAACCATGAGGATCCAACAAAGTCCCCAAAAAACTGGCAGAGAAGCCCTTTTATAGAGCTGCTGGACTGATGAGACGATAATATCATCAAGGAGGATCACAGGGCCTTTTCCGCCGCAGATGCTTTAATTGGAGAGCAATGATGCTCATGTGCCTAGGGACACTGGATGCAGGAGAAAGTCGGCAGTGTTCCAACCGTGAAGAAAGTGTGGTCGGTGGCTACCCAGCCGCGAAGATGATGGCAGCAGCAGCAGCTGACCCGCCACAAAGAACAGAAAGTGGCAGCATCGGTGGCACAGCAGTGTCAGGGCTGCCTGCTGGCTGCAGCTTCCGGTGGTGCTGGGGCTCAGCAGCATGGCGTCGGGCTGGTAAGTGGAGCCACTCACAGGCACAACATAATGCTAATGAAGGCGTAAAAACTGTTCTTCTCTTTCCATTTATCACATAGTAACATGGGATCTGTTGGTGTATAAAGTCTATTTTGTTTCCGCAGATCTTTCCTGATCTCCAGTCATCTCTCTCCTTTCCCCTTACCACTGCCTTCTATAATCTGTCCCTGGTAGGCTTTAATTCTGTCACCAATTTGGTTGCTACCACATCTCCTGGTAGGAGACCCCAGTAACAAAATATTCCTTCTCACACTATTTCCAGGTTCATATCCTGACCCTTTGTCCTGAGCACGGGAAAGCTGGGTTCCAGGGAGTGCATCCAAGCCGGCTAGTGAGGAGCTAAAGGAACAATGACAAAATATAGAGACCAAGGTTTCTGACTTTTGCTTCAATACTTAGACAGTCATTAACCAAAGGTTTGCAGAGCATCGTGGCAACCTATAGAAGCTGCTCTCCATGTGCCTCCTCCTTCTTCTCGCTGGAATTTATTTTGGGTGTTTGCACGAGAATTTGAGATGTATGCACCTATCCTGTTGGCTGTTTGTGTTTTCCAGTTAATGCTACGCAGCACTGAAATGGCTAAATTGTATATACTGCTCTGTTCTTATGGAGCATCAGTGGTGAGACGAGCCTCACTCAGTTCATTACTCATAAACTGAAATTCTCTCTCAGATCTTCCTCAGCTCTTAATAAACTAGAAATACATGACTTTCTATGTCTGTCAGATAATAAAATAAAATAAAAATGGGTGCTAATCATATCATTTGAAGATGAAAGGTTTCTGGATGTCTGCATGTTTTTGAAGGTCCCATAAAGTGCATACAAGAGCTGCTAAATACAAGATCCATTTCTGTCTCTTTATATGCGTATTTATATCTGCATTAATTAAATCTCAATAAATGTGTGTTAACATGCAGTATACATGTCAGGTTGACACAGGGTAAGCTAAATGTTTCCTGCAGACTGCAGATCACTTAACAGTCCGTTCACAGACTGGTAGTGCATGAATTCTGCTGTCCAGAATTGAGGCTGGATGAAGTGCATCTGACACTGGTAATATGATTGAATCCCAGTAGGGAAGGCAGGAATGCGTCAGAGAAAAATATATTTCCAATATTTGGGGAAATTATGTTTGTCTATTTACTTTTCAGAAAGCAATTCTCTCAGTCCAGCTTAAAGCTAGCCTGGTCTGGGGGTGTGCCACAATCTTGTTACAGAAGGCTGCTTCTCGGCTGGAAACGTAACAGCTCCTGTAGCATTTGCTTATCAAAATCCCAGGTTTCAGGAAAAGCCATGGGCAGTAACGCATTTCAACCTTATGGATACAGGCTCTAACCTGTCATCTTATTACATTTGAGCCTGCTGTTGTATGAGTTCTAATGCCACATAGTCTTTTCAGCTAGGATGGCAGTTTAACCTGTTACAGTTTTCCTTTTAATGGCAAATTTTGTTCCTCCACTGCTTTATTTCCCCCTCTTGGTTTCCTTTCGGTGTTGTCTAAAAATACTGGGGGAGGGTGCCCCCAGCTCGCCCAGCTGCCAGAACAGGGCCATGGGGGTAGTTTACTGCATGGGCTGTGGAATGGCCGAATCTCCTGCTCACTCTCTGAAATTTGGGATCCAGGGATGAGGGTACCCCAAACTCCCAGTTAGTCGTCCATGATTTGTTTTGGCTCTGGATGGGGCAGACTAGATCAGCCATAATGGTCTTTTTCTGCCAGCATGTTTCTCTGTTTGTGGATCAAGGTTCATGGTCCAGAAAGGGTGGAGCTTTATAAAGGGGTTTGAGCATTAATGAGAATAATATGCTGGGGGTGGGAGGGGCATGTACACTCCTTTACTCTCCTTCCCAGTATAGGACAGACATTTTCATCACCTAAAGCAAAAGGTTTGTTCTGAATTTGCCAGGGTTTTATATCAGTGATGAATTTAGCACATAGAGTGGAATGCATAAAGCAGGTACAGGAGAAGTGTGAATGAACTTGCAGGAGCTTTTTCAATTTGCATTAGATAAAAGTTGGGTGAAGAAGTGGAATGTCCCTTGTCCAGTTGTTAAAATGCTGAGGAAGGTAAAATTGAAATAGCTACTGCCAGTCCATGAAAGCTGAAAGAAATCGAGCCCATCAGTATTGAGCCCTATATCACATAGGCTGGTTTTGCCTATGTGATATAGGCTCAACCTGCTCAACCTGTTACACCCAAGAACCTAGATGAGCTGGAACCTGCAGGAAACAGCAGGCACATTAGACACCTCTGTGAATATTTTTACCCATAGTAGGGGAAGGCGTTCACAGGGTTGGGGGTTTGCAGAAAATCACCTGCACAAATCAGCAGGTGGAAATGAGTACGGGTAATTATGAACGTAAAAACTTTGCATTGCTTTCACATAGGCAATAGTAAAAAAAAAATGCGGCAGGTACAAAATTACCCTGAATCATTCGTTAGGACATCCTCCAGTGAATCTGGTATTTTAAAAAATCTGGCAATGAATTAATTAACCTATGCGGAAGCGAGTTAATTAAGGTATGTTGTTGAACAGCAATGAAATACCCAAACATGAAATTATTAATTTCTGAAATTATTTTGGAGTTAATTACATTGAACTTAGCCTTATGTTGCATATCCTTGTTTCCTCACTGGGCAGGAAGTGTTAATTTAACAACCAATATTTTTAACCTAGATATAAGTTATTAAGTCTTGGGCTCAAGATAGGTGTTAGTGAATGGGTTGCGTGGGAGGAGATTTTGTGTGCTTGAGAACACGACCAACCTCTTCAACTTTTCTTGGCTTTCTGGGAGTTAAGGTGGAATTAGTTCAGGTGAAGAGGAGAGGAAGGCTCATTCTGTTGCCAATAAACTAATTAAAGTGCCCAAGAGGATGTTCCTCTTAACCACACCCAACAGTGTGAATCTACCCCTCTGTGTCATCCAGCCTTGGAAGTCAAAGGCTGTGCCAATAGACCACCCTGCCGCCTTCAGAGTTGCTTTTATTCAGTTTGCAAACAGGGCTGAGACCTGAAGACTTTAATTGAAGGGAATTGCTTTCATTCTCTTCTTGTCTACTGTGACCGAACTGAGAAGACTTTTAATTTTCCCTGAAAATCAAATATTTGTCAACAGAAATATAGCCTAGCACTTACTGTGCCACGATACCATGCTGTCATGAACATGGTCTAATCAATGGTAGTTTCTGATTGGACGTTTTAATCAGCTCAGAATGCATGACTTGAACTGCCCAGCTGAAAGCCTAACACCATCCTAGCAGCAGAGGAGGAAGACATGGCCCATGCACTGCCCCCCTAATGACAAGCCATGGGGTGAGGAGGGCAGAGATGTGCCACTGAATATATCGAGGCTGATATACAAAAGGATTTGTCCTACTGTCTTTTAAGTTAGCTGGATAAACCCTGAGCGGCAAGATTTTACCTGGACAAGTCATTACACCACTGAAATTTGACCGGATAAATGGAGGCACAGGTTGGGGCGGCCATGCGGGGATGTAGCTAAAATTTATCCAGCTAGAGCTGATATTCAGTGCTAGTCAGAGACACCAAGACGGTAACTTTTAAACTGGCGCAAGGGTGCACATGTGTGCAGCTTCGTCGGCCCACACACAGGAAGGTGGCTATTTTATAACATATGCATGTATGTGCACACGTTATAAAATGCATATGTGCGCTGAATTTTGTGGGCGCGCGCCTGTGTGTGCAAATCCCACTTCTACCATGCACTGGCACATTTGCCAGTTTTACCATTTTGTTCCCAGTTTGCCCAGGTAA
This sequence comes from Rhinatrema bivittatum, assembly GCF_901001135.1. NCBI lineage: Eukaryota > Metazoa > Chordata > Amphibia > Gymnophiona > Rhinatrematidae > Rhinatrema > Rhinatrema bivittatum. The sequence continues at coordinate 8,317,612 of NC_042626.1, read as the reverse complement.
CAGCTAGGTCCTCCAACCCCCTCCCTGGTTTGATAGTCTATATACCCTCCAGACCCTTTAATCCCCTCTGAAATGGCTTTTTTTTTAAATTTACATGCCATTCATAGCAGAAGTAAAGTTACGCAGCAGAGGGTCTTGACTCGCGCCGGATCGCGTACGTATTTACGCGCAAATTTCTGGTTAAAGTCCCGAATTGCCCACATACCGCCCATGCCCTGCCCAGACCCCGCCCCTATTTTTTTTAGAAGTTCTGAGATGTGCGCATATCCGGGCGGCTTCTAAAATACACTTGGTGTGCGTGGGCCCGATGTATTTGCACATCTCCTAATTTTGGTGCACTTCGGGCTTTTAAAATTCACCTCATAATCTGGTCAGGGAAAACACTGCTCTAAGTTTATCTGGACAGAGTTATCCAAGCATATTCAGTGGCAGGCTGTACCAGGTAACCACCGGATTAGCATTCAGTGTAGACGTAGGGCCTGCCACTTGGTGAGCAGCTTGTAAAGAAAACCCACTCTAGGCACCATTGGGCACTAACTGGCTTAACCCACAGGCTTATCTAGTCCTGATTTTACCTTCCCTCAGCCCACCCCACCTCCAGTTCATGCAGGGATTTGTACTCTTGCTTCCCTTAGGGACACCTGAACCGCACCTTCATGTGGAGCAGACATGTACAACCCAGGACCTCAAGGGCCACGACAGGCCTGGTTTTCAGGCATCTTGGCTTTGAGCAAGTCAGACCCCATAACTTGGTTACCTGGAAAACCAGACTGCTTTGTGGCCCTGGAGGAGCAGGGCTGTGCACCTCTGATCCCCAGAGGGTATAGGGTAAGTTTTGATCTGTCGGGAAGTGCTCCCTTAAAAAAATCTGCACGGCTTTTATGTGATGCTCTGACTAGAGTGCCCTGCAGAAGGGGCAAGTATGTTTCTGGAGTATAATTCTGCTGTTCTCAGAGCAGGAATGCAATAAAGCACCTTCTCCAGGAAGCCTGGCGTTTGTTTCCTTGCTGAGGGGGTAGCAAGCTGCAGGACTGCTGTTTTTATTTCCACATTCATGGCTGGCTTGTCAATTATTTACGAGGGACAGAAACCTGCCATCAGTGTGGGACCCGAGAAAATGTTTTCGTATGCTTGACATGTGCCTCCTTGTACTGAAAATGTTTGAAAATAAAAAAGGGTTATTCTTCTGCATCCACTTGCCTCTTTCTTTTTTACTTCTGGAAATACTAACAGATTTGATAAGGCAGATGGCGGTCGGATCCCTGATCGGAACAACGTTCACACGTATAACCAGCGTGCTCTGGGAAAACTGGCTGCCGATCCATTTCCATTGTGGCTGGGGCCTCTTACTTGTTCCTGGCTCTGACACGGAAGAAGAAGCCTAATTCTGTTATTAATGAGAAAACATTAAACAAAGCCCCCCCCCTCTTATTTAGAATTAATGATGGTGTCCCTCCGGCAGCCTTTCCATAAAGTTCACACGAGCCCAATTGGATCCATGTCCCTATGTGTAGTTTGTTGCTGGTTTAATACCAGGGATCAGAAGGATATTTTGTTTTTCTCTTACTCCTTTTGCCATGTCACCAGATGTGGGATCCAAAATCCTCTCCTGCATGCCCTCCCATACGTGAGGTGCAACCCTGTCTGCTCAGTGGGCAGAGAGGAGGATGCCACTCCACATGAAGTTACTTAGAGTGTGGCCCTTTGGATGGCCACCAGATGTCACCATAAATGCAGTGTTTGAAGTTTTCTTCAGTCCTTCCTCCCCCCCCCCCCCCACAAAGCCTGGAAAGTGGAGAGCCCGAGCTGCCAGTCTGGCTGATCCTGGCAGCAACTGTTCTTGGGCCAGCTGGGGATGCAGTGGAGGCAGCACTTGGTCCCTGGGGGGAGGGGCCAGACCTAGGGCCTGAGATTGCAGCATTCCAGAAGAAGCCCTGATGCATTGGCCCCCGGCCCAGGACTGTCGCTGTGATGATTGGGACTAACGTAAGTTGAGCAGGAGACATAAAAATTCCCCATGTAATTTTGAAAGGAGGTTCCTGGTGCCAGATCCCAGTCCTGCTTCTGAAGGCACTGGATGTCCAAAGGAACAGGAGGAAACTTCCAGGTCCAAAACAAAACCCAAACCTAAAACCAGTCAGTTGGGACAAAAGTTCCCATGTTAAAGATGGGGAGGGTAATAATGAAACCTGCTGGGTAGCTTGCAGGCCTGCTGGCACTTTGTATTTGCTGGCTTGCAAGCCAGTTTTCAAAAGGAAACTCCTGGTGGAGTTTTCCTTTGAAAATCTGGGCAGTATGCATGCCACAGGTGTTTTTGTGTGCAGAGTGCAAAGTAGGTGCTGGAAAGCAAGTGTGGCGATTTGATCAATTCATTTCCTTGCGTACTCTCACTCTCTCTCTCACACACAACCCCCGACCGAATTGGCCACTTTTTTAATTGGGTAAAAATAAGAGTGTAGGGAGGAGGACGGGGGGAATCTTCAAACACATGTTTGCCGGTCAAGAAATGCAATTATTCCCGGTTTCTGTTGCTAGGGGAGATTGGTCCCGGTGGTTTGGGACAGTTTCTCTCCCCAGCTCTACCTTTCCTGGGCTGATGGAGGGTGGTGCGATTAGTTGGAAAGATTGCCATTCCACCTCCTTTGTGCTTCACGTCAAAGAAATCGCGGCTGCTGTTCTACTTTTCCCCTTCTATTGATTTTCTTTAAAGGTGATCTGCAGGCACATCACTCCAGGTTTTGTAATCCTTCTTCTCTGAAGCAGACGATGCTTTCTGCAGCTGTTTAATGTGAAAGGAATCTGAATTCACCATTGCACGATGGGGGAAGTTTTGTTTTCTCTTCCACCCCAGAGTGCAACTGACCTGGACGGTTGCTGCAGTTACCTGCCAGGCCATTGCTGTCACCAGATATGCTCAGGATATTTCAAGATTTGGATTTTGGACCAGCTCAGTGGCTCAGCCTGCAAGTGCTGTGCACCGCTAGGTGGGAGGTCCCTCATATTCATCCCTGAGTCAGATCTTTCACTCCCCAGGTTGACTGAGGGCTTCATATGCTGCGGAGTTAGCACTCACAGCCCCCCGGCACCGTTTCTAAATACAGGGGTGGGTGAAGTGCACAGGTCACTGGGACACTGGTTCCCAGTTGACAATAACTCATCTCATCTCTATTTCTGCCGAATGCTCCTCGTAGGAGCTGTGACTTTCCAAGTACCCAAATGAGAGTTTACCCCACAGTCAGCTAATGGTCTTAAAATGTCCTTTGGGAATCGTACCCTGTTATCACTGCTGAGTTATCAAACAGGTTATGATAAATCCCTTTCCAGATACAATCATTCAGCTGGCAGAAGGCTTTTCTATTTCTGCAGTCACGAGACGTCTCCTTTCACATTGTCTGCCGGGTATTGTTTGGGGATCTTAAACCATGCCACTCAGCCACATTTCTTCTGAGTTTATGGGTGTTGCTTGATTTTCCAGAGTGCAGAGCTAGGAGAGTAGTGCATGGCCAGGTTAATCTACAGTGATCCCCTTGTAATGGGCCCTCTGAACAAATTTAAAAGTAAAATACTTGTTACTGGGTATCTGCATCTATTCTCAGAAGATGAGATAGCTAAACCCATGGGGTTGAAAACTGGACCACTCATTCATTGGATTTCTTTAAGAAAAGCTATGGATATTGATGTAGTCATTGCTCAATTGGCTGACACACTGCAGCTAAAATTGCTGTGGTCTGTGGAAGTGAACGAATGACCTTTCAGGTGGCAAACTCATCACTGATCATTTCACCAACTACCTTTCCTTTATTGCGTGGTTGTTGGTAAAGTATTTGCTATACAGCTGATCAGCTTGAAAGATGAGCAGAAGGCCACCCAGTCAAAAGTCTAAGCTCTCTTCTAAAGTCTAACTCTTGACTGGTGATTGATAAGTGGGGATCCTTTGTGATTATCCCATGCTTTCCTGAAAAAAGGCCTTTTCTGGTGCTTTCAGATACCAATTTTTCCTCTAGAAGCTACAGTGTAATGTGGCCTGGATTATAAAATCACAGACTTCACCAGAAGGGGAAACCAGATTTTTTCTGTATCCTTGTACATGGAACGGACTTAGAGAAGATGAAAATAGAAGGTGTGTTAACCATGGATTTACCCATCCCAGTTCTTGTTGCTTCAGAAACCAGCCTATTCTGGAGAATCGTCCCCTAGGAACTAAGTTAGATTTTCATTTAGGGAATTTGCTGTGTGCATCCTCAGAGTAATGTGCAGTAAATTGAGGAGAGTGCCAAAGGGCTGCTGCATTTAAAAGAGAATATGTTGCCTCTCTCAGCATGGACTGGAGAGGTGCAACAGCTGCAGCAGCAAATTGAACATCTCAGTGTAAGTTTAGTGACTCCTTTTGAAATTGTTCAGTAACTTTTTTGTGTTTCAATTTTTATTCCTTTACGCTGAAGGCTTGTGATCATAGAAAACCTCAGAGGAATTAGTCTTGAGGAGTACTTTTTTTATCAACATTCTAGATACTACTAGGTAGTGGCTTATTTTAACTTTCTAACAGTGCTTATTGCATTTTAAACTTCGGTAGAGAAACTTTCCAGCAGGGCCAACGTTCTGTGAAGGTATTGTTCTGCCCGTTCGATAAACCGGCAGGAACGTTCCTGCCTAGATTGGAACAGTGCAATCAAGACCCACTGTGCTCTACTTTCTACCTGAATTGCAGATTATTGTGGCAGCGCTCTCTAGTGGTCCTCTCCACCAGGCTCCTGCAGCTGCTCTGAGCAATTCTTGCTTGCCCTTGTATTCTCCCTTGCTTCAGGGCTTCTGCATGGAAAGCCGGGAACATCTGTGTAATTTTGCCGCATGTTACCAAGTGTTAAAATTCAAAAGTATAATATTATTCACTTTGCTTTCTAAGACATGAGGAAAGACCTAGGTTGTGACTCAAGTGGAATGAATTGTTCTTGGTTTATGAATGAAAATATTCAAAAACATTTTGCATGGGGGAAAATGACTAGTGTAAAACTGACTTGGATAAGGAGCAGTATCCTGCAAGTGGTCAAGTTTGTATGGCTGACTGCTGGGAGATATCCTTAGTTTGAGCAGTATCAATGAGACTGGGAGTGTAGGGTGGCTAATTGGTCTTATCTGCCATTATCTACTGTGTTAAAACTGGAGCAAATTGCACTAAAGCAAAATGTTGAAAAGTACCTTCCAGAATAGTTAAAAATTGGAAGGTTATAATCTTAGTAGAAGGGCATTCATTCTGCTCTCTTTTAGCAGAGGAAAATGGAGGGGTAGACTAGATGGGCCATATGCTGTCATGGTTTTGTGTTAGGTTACACAAGAAAACACTGATGTTCTTAGAGGATGGAGGGGAAGAGAGGGAGGAAAGTAGATGATTATTGGTTGTGAATTTTTTCATTGCTTGTTTTACTCCTGAAAGAATCTGATAGACAAGTCAATCTGTGACTCTATCTGTATCTGAAATAGGAATATGCTCTATACCATGGAAAGGATTCTTTGTGGTTAGAGGAATAGATGCTTGCTTATGGTTGTAGGCACCTAGAGTCAACTCCATTACTTTCTTGGAAGTGACTCACAGACTCCTACATATATTGATCATTTTGTAGAATGCATTGCACCCTGGTGTTGGCTTGCTATGATTTCCTTACATGAAGAACAATTAAGAAAATAAACTCAGTAGAGATGGAGACTCTTGATTCCTCTTACTGTCCACTCACGTTATTGTGGAGAACCAAAATATTGCAAGTGATATTGAGTTTACTTTGTAAGTTTTGGAAGCAAATTCTGCGAATGACTGGATTAGTTGTGGCGTTTCCCCTTAAACACAGGCACTTAGCTCCATAATGACCAGCCATCTGGGATGCCTAGCATTTGATAGCCTTACGTGATCTGCTTAATGCTTACATTCCTTGCCACCTGTTTTCATGATGTTCTGCCCACTTGCTTGTTGGCTGCACCACAGCACCTAGGGCACTGTGCCAACCAGCCATTGGATGAGGTAGGCAGGCTGTCGAAGTGTATGAATTCCATCTTTTGTACAGAATGTCTTTGGTGCATAAATGCATGGTTGGATGGCTCCATGCACCTTTGTATGGCTACCTGTCTAAATGTACTGTGTGCCAACCTCATTATCTGCAATAGTGTAGTAAAGAAAGGCATGGCATTTTGTAATTGCTTGTGGCAGCCAACAAAACAGGTTGTTCGGCATCTGGTGCTCAGAAAACCCATTAGGATCCCTCACTTTTTTGCAGTAATGGATGAGAGAGTACTGCCCCCAAACACTTACAGAGTAATACCATGGAACATGCTGTCAAACTACCATGAATAGTCCAAGCTTAAAGGAACTAATATTAATGTATTTGACCTGGAAGTTTAATGACTATAACTAACTGACATAAGAACCTTGAAAAAAATTGTTATTGGTAATAATTATTTCCATTCACCATGGTGAGTGTTAATGCAGCATTGTCAACATTATGAAATGTAGCCCCAAAATGTGGTATTATAATAGTGCCTGATGCAGGGGAAAATGACCCCCATAATGAAACATGAGAGGGACTGGCTCTGGAAGGAATGATGGCCCTGTGCAGCATCCGCTAGGAAAAGTGCCACCCCCTGAAAATATTTTAGTAACTCCTACTACTAATTATTTATGTACAAGATGTACACAGCACTGTACAGACACATACAAGAAGCAGATTCTACTCCATGGAGCTTGCAGTCTAGACTGGACACACAGGAATAAGAGGAACCTTGCGTATTATAGAAAAAGGGTAAAATTAAAAAGTTCCCTAATCAGGGAGAATGCATAGAAACATTGAAAACAGAGATGTGTTCTGCCGACAATGAATTCTCAGGTGCACCAAATGCAACATGTGGAAAACCAATAATGAATGTTTGCTAACATATATCTCTTAATTTTTCTTCTTTCTCCTATAAAAGCAGATCCTAAATGAGCAATTGATTTCACAGTATGTGGGATCCCAAAGACTTGAAACCACTGCTTACAACTAATACAAAATGCTGCCACTCGCATGATCATGAGTGCACACAAAGACCACTCCAGATCCCCAATGCTGAAAGGTCCCCACTGGCAGTGGTTGCCAACTTTAAATTGCAACAGTTTCAAGATCCTGTCCTCTGCCTGCAAATCCCTCAAAGATCTGACACTCAACTTACCTTAGCAGCTCACTTTTTCCCTAGAGCCCTCTCCCCTCCCACTCCTGCTCACTATGTTCAACATCCCAGACCTGCCTGGTGATACCTTCCCCAAGAACTATGTGCTCCATAACTACCAGAAGAACATTCGCAGGTTCTGTCCCCCACTTTCTGGAATGCCCTGCCCCAGTACATCAGAGCCACCCAAGACTTCCTAACTTTCAGGAAAGCCATAAAAACCTGGCTGTGTGAGACAGCGTTTGGCACTAGTGAACAGGGCCCGCTACACTCAATTCTCTCCAGACTGGAATCCTACCCCCACCCACAGGATAGCCATCCAGTGTCTCCCACTAAGCCCCACTACTCAAACTGAATCCTACCTCAATTCCCTCCCCATCCCTGTCACAGCCAATCAGCTGAAACACCTGCCCTTACCTGTACACTGCTCTTGACTTCCTTAGCCCTATCTCTGTAACAGATCTTGATTACTCATGAAATAACTGATTACTAAAAATTTGTTGTAACTGGCTTTGATCTCTATGTGGTGAAATGTAATGACCGATAATGGAAAATTTGATGTAGCTGTTGGGAAATAAATAATTGATGATGATGAAAGTTTTCAAAAGATCTTGCGAGGCACCTACTCTAGATAAGATATTTTATTTATTTATGTATTTTACAAATGTCTATTTCGCTGAGCCTCAAATGTTATAAGAATGTGCTGATTGCACGCATGTGATTCATAAGAAGACACATCACTGGATGGGCAGGGCATTCCTATCTGAAGGAGGTAGAGACTTTTTTTCTCCTCTTACAAAACATCCCCTATGGTATGAGACAATAAATAAAGCCAGGAGGACTAAAGTACTGTTTTAGGGCATCTTCCCATACTTTGATGTCATGGATGCAACACTATCTTCAGTAGAGCCTTGGCAAAGATTTTGGAGGAAAGGGATTGGTAGGTCTGGTGATGGAGTTTGCATCTAGGAGAAAATGCTGAGCCAGGGAATTCATCTCATAGGTGAGAAGACTTATCATACTGGGTCAGGCCAAGGGTCCATCAAACTCAGTATCCTGTTTCCAACAGTGGCCAATCCAAGTCATTAAAACTTGTTTATCAAAGTAGCTAGGATTTCTCAGTTGTCATAATTTGTAGCACCACCATTGTGCAACCTGAATGGAGCCACCCACCGGTGTATCTAGGCATGAAACTTTCAATCTTTTCCAGTTCCTTACAGATTTTCTTTATGTGATATGTATGCTGCATTTCAACTAAATGCAGATTTAAGTAAATGTTCCTCAGTTTCGCGTGCTCATATTTAGTCAGCTAGTCCTGTTTTAAAGTGGCAAAATAGAAGCAGCTGCAGGGGGAGGTGTTTTCTGCCAGCCAGATCTAACCAGCTAACTTCATACTTGGGCAGCTAGATCCTGCTGGAATAATTTGTTGATGTTTTTTCAAAGAACAAATAGTAGGGGGACATCCTTCCTTCTGCAGCTCTGACACTCGGGTTCCTTTCCCTTCCCAGCTATTATTGTGTTCGGCATTTGCTAACAGAAGAGTTATGACCATGCCTTCACTGATGAATCATGTTTGCAGGCAAGTCGAAAGAGATTCTGGACTTTACAAAAAAATACATGATAGGTTGAAAATGAATAGAAACACAGGGTTTTTAAAAAAATTATTACAAGTACTCGTATAACATTACGCTGTCCTTATCCTATAGAGGAGGAGGCCCAGGAAAGGGTCATAAGGATCAACCCAATGCAGTCCTGAATTTGGAAGGCAACACAGATTTTCATAACAGGAACCGAAGAATGGAACATTTTAAATTTACATTATTGTACAAGGAGAAATACGAGAAAATACCGTCACTGATTTCGAGGCATGAAAGGGGGAAGGGCATCTGGGAAAAATCTGCATATTGTAATTATGACAGTGAAAAGAGAGAGGCTTCCATTGCCTGTCAGGATGTTAATGGTATGTTCAGTCTACAAGCTTTCTCTTATTGCAAAATATATATATATATATATATATATATAGAAAGCCTCAAGAGGGTATGATTTTGGGGGGCTTAGTAGCAGTAGGATTCATGGTAACTGTCTACGATTGGTACAGGCACTGACACGGAATGTTTTCTACAATATCTCTGTGCTCTGGACAGTTAATGATTTCTGTGTTCCTTTGTGTTAAAACACCAAATATTTATGGGTGCAGACATAGGATCTGTTGTGCTGATTCCTGTTATTCATTGCCAATATCTGCAGGAATGAACTTCTGGGCTTTCAGTTTTTATAATGATTAAGATGGATGAAACGCCTTTCGTTTCTCAGGGTCGTGTGTGGAAGCCTCGGGCTTTGCTGCGAAGTAAGAGAAAAAATGCCTTACTCAGTAACCACCGCCCCCCCGATCACCGAAGGAAATGCCAGTTTTAAGGGAGGGCTTCTGAGCTTTTCCCTATTAACACATAAAGAGTAAGCATGCAGTATCGTGGCTTTTCTCCCGAACTCTTTAATGGTGTCAGCCCACAAAGGGTCTAACTCTAGGCCAGGGGGAAGCAAAATCAGATTTCAGGTCTGATGTTTTTGTAATTCATTTCTAGATATTTGACTTACTGTGTTCTAATGCCACATATGCATTAGTGCCGGGAAACTTGAATAACGGGATTGACACAACAGGATTTCATCCACAAACAGGATCCCTCCCTTTTTTTGGCTGTTTCCTTCCTTCCTCTCCCCCCCACCCCCCCCCATCTTCAAAACTCCCTCTCTAGCCTTCTGGAGAGCCCTCGCCAGTCCAACAGCAACATGGTGGCAGCAGCTATCGCCCCTCCCTGGGCCCTTAGCACCCCCACTGCTGTGCCCTACCAAGGCCCAAATGGCGACTCCCCCCCCCCCCCCCACCAAAAGCAGATTCTTCACACTGGAGCCGGTGCCAGCCCCGCATGTTATGGTTTTGGCTGGATGACCTGGCAGCTTCTGGATGGGAAAAGGTGGAAGATACAAAACGACGATCTCTACTCATTTCTATAATTTCCAGAAGTGCTGAGGGACAGTTGACTGTATCAGTGCTCCAACCAGTAGACCATGTATGTATTATGTCACAGTCCTAGAGTATTACCACTGGAAAAATGATTCTATTCACTTTTTATTAACAAATGGCAATTTATTGTAGCACCTTTTTCTAGTCTTTGATTTGTTTTACCACCATAGATAGATTGGAGGGGAATAACTTCTAGTTAATATTGCAGGGTTGAGCAAGAAATGAGGGATTAACCTTCTGTGTGAAGCTATGGATTTTTCAGCAGTAATTTGTAAAACATTGCAGTGCTGATAATTTACAGTAGGCGATAGGTAACCAGGCAAAGGTGCGGGACATCTATTTCTGGAAGCAGGCGCAGGGAGGCCTGGGGCAGAAAAGCCCAGGGACATGCTTCAGATCAGGTGAGAGTTCACCATGCCAACTATCGGGTTGACAGATGTAATAAACCAGAGCGAGCAACGGCTGCCACTGATAACTCTGGCTTCTTTATCAAGTGACACAGAACCTCATGCTGCAGATTTTCTTTTAATAGGGTTAAGGCCTCTGGTGAAGATCTTGAATGCTAGTAAAGATTGACTCATTTGAGGAACCAGTGGAGGGGACAGCCACTACCCCAGCAAGAAGGGAATGGGCTCTGAAATCAAATTCCTGAGTCCTCTTTTCAGCCACCTGTCTAGGATTTCTGCTACAAAGCACGTTACCTACCAGCAACTGCTGTCATGTCTATTCCCGCAGGCTGTCGAAAGTCTTGATAGAGCTAATTGTGCTGTCCGCCAGCCTCGGAATAATTACGTGGGTGAGCTCCTGCTCTGTATGCCCAATTTTGTCCATGGAAAATTCCAGAAACCACACACACTTACTAGTTTTGCCACGATGTGCAATTGGCGGCGGTGAAATTGGCGAAACACGGGCATTGTGGGATTTCATAGAGCAGAGTTCTAGGAGCTGCATTTGACCAGGAGAGAACTGGCATTCTTTGCAGGCTGCGGTAACATTTAATTGGGCCAACATCCAAATTATCCAAAGTTGTCATACTACCTGAGCGTTAGCGACCACATCTGGTTTCATTACAGACAGGATCTTTCAGGAGAAATTGGGTAGTAGTGTAAAGCTGGAGACTGCCTCCCCCATTGCTATTGAAACTGTAATTTATTTATTTATTTGCAGTTTTTATATACCGACATTTGTTTAGTAACTTCACATTGGTTTACATAGAACATAAACTTGCAACCGTGCTACAAAACAAGACGTAATGTATAGCAGATGATTAGAGAGGGTGAGTAGGACTAAATGATCAGTTTTATCTAGTGCCGTGCCCCAGAGATCTGTACTGGGGCCAGTGCAGTTTAACAGATTATTAATGAGCAGGTGGTTAAATTCACAGATGACACAAATATATCCCTTTGTTCTTGCATCTGCAAGGGGTAAGGGTTCTTCAGACTTGAGGGGCCATCATCTACCCCAGTTCTGGGAAAGCACCACTCACCCTGACTTACTCTCCCAAATGCTGGTGTGGCTTCCTCATCTCCAAGACATTTTTATGGATCAGCTCCAAGACTGCCTACAATGACTTGCTTGGTGTTCCAAATATAAGTTTTTACTGGGCAGTTTCAAATAACAAATGGCTAGTCTCAGATTGTAAGCTCTCTGGGGACAGAGAAATACTTACAGTACCTGAATGCAATCCACTCTGGAGTGCCTGACAAAGCGGAATATATATGAAATGAATAAATACAGTATTTCAGTACTGAAAATCCAAAAGCACCTGCTGACTTTACAAGCTGGGGGAGGGGTGGGGGTGTGGAGGTTCTAGTCCCTGCTCGGGTACTCCCCTGGAATCCATCCCCCCCCCCCCCACACACACACACACACACACCTCTGCCTTTGGCTCCATTGCACAGATGCTGGGTTCCTTGACTCCCAAAGACCCTTCTTAGTATCTGAGTCTCCAATGCTTGAATCTTTCTCCTTGCGCACTTTTCTCCTTCTTCGTTTGGATTCCTGATCAGCTCTCTCCTTCATACCTTCATTTCTTTTCCAGACAGCTGGGCCCCCAAAATAAGCTCCTGACACTTATGTCTGACTGCGCCTGTGCACGTATTTGGCTCATACACAGGACTCGGATCAAGATCCTCTTTCTTCCATAGAAACACTGACCCGGGGTGAAAGGTTTACTATACTCTCTCCATCCCACTGCTAGATCCCTTAAGAACAGCCACTTCTGTGAGACATCAGAAGCACATCCACAGGGAATTTTACGTACAATGGGAACCCAAAGAAAGGAAGATTGCTTCCTCCCTTCTCCAGTTCCTAACTTCTCCCTCACAACTCCCCAGAACATTCGTGGGCTTCTCTGACCAATTTTCTGGACTCTACTATTGTGGCAACTTCTAGAGGGAGTGCCTCAGCAAGTGGTTCAGTCCAGTCACTACTCTGACAACCTCTGGTGGAAGGGACTATACTCAAAATTATTTAAAATTAATAAAACAGGAGCAGACTGTGAGGAATTACAGGGGACTGAGCTGAAATTTCGTGTAGACAAATGCAGTGACCACAATTGAACACAGGAAAGTTGTGGTCTCACCATGGAGTGATACAGAGGCACCACCTCTGCCCTCTAGTTCTTATAGGGTGATACCTGTAGTGAAACAGCAGATAGTTTCTGGTGAATATTTGCAATCAGTGTGGCAAATTCTTGTATCCAAACTTCAGCTGCCCCAGTCCCCCATCTGGGTTGCCAACTGGCTCCACATTTTGTACCCCATTGCATGCTGGGACTTATTCTGATTTCTCTATTGCATTCCCTAAAAAAAGAAAAACTATAAGTACCTGCATGCAGGGGAGTAAAATGATCAACCAGTTGGCAGCCCCATTTCCCCATCCTTCTACTCCTCATTCTGAACTTTGAATGTGCTAAGAGATAATGAGGTTTGGAAGGCTGCAATCCCTGCTGTTCCCCATTAAAATGAAGAAACCAAAGCACTGTTATCAGAAAACTATAAAGTGTTCGTGTTAATTAGACTAATTTTGGGTAGTGATATCCATTTATGGAAGCAATGTGAAAAGATATACAAGAATGTTGCAATTCTAAAGGGGATGCAATGAGGCTGGAGCTGAGTTCCATGTGGGAATTTATCTACTTTGGGTAAAAGCACATAAACTCATTGCTGGGCAGACTGGATGGGTCTTTTGGTCTTTATCTGCTGTCATTTACTATGTTGCTATGTTAGTGTGTAGGCAATGTGGAGTTTCAAGACTCCCATTGGCCCCCTTCTTCATATGTTAACCTCTTTGGATCACTTCTGTTGGATCAGTAAAACCTGCAAATTCCTGCAAAGAATCCAGTTTTCTCCAGGACCAACATGAGCACCTAGGGGCTTGGCCATTTTAATTAGCAAAGATGTTTTGAAGTCAAGCTACTGGCAGGCCTTTGGAGGGCATGGAAGAACTGCTTTCTTCATCCCCTCCAGTGCACGACCAGAAATAAATTACAGGGTTCAGTTTAATTGAAAGCCAACAAATTGAAACCTGTAAAATGGATTTGAGATGAGCAGCTCCGAGGTCAAGCTTATCTGGAGGTAAAAAGAGGGAAGAAGTGAATAAAAAATAACAGCTAATTTGAAAGGTTTGATATTAATTAGTATGCAAGCCAGAGAGAAGGAAGGAACAATGTTTGCTGCAGGGCAATCCTTTTACTGAAGTGAAAAACATAGACAAGTAGCAAATCTTTTCTCCCTATTGGCATCTCATAGCTCAAAATTTATTGTTTTGGTGAGACCTGTGGGCCAAGATAAAGTCTGCAACATTAGGAACTGCCAGAAAAATGAGTTTTATTTTCTGCCTGCTTCTGCAGAGTTCTCCTCCGAACTTCACTGTCAATGTCCTTCACAAGTGCCAGTCCATGGCTTGCTGCCCAGAACGATGAGCTTCAGGGATGCAAGTGCAGACGGCATACAGGTAAACAGCAATTTGGCCACAGGAAACCTGCAGAAATGCCAGTATGATCAGGGAAGCTGTTCATGAGTTTCATGTGGCTTTGTCATGGCAGACCCGACGACATTTTAATGGTCACCAATTATTTTACCCTTTGCTGCATGATACATTTTATCAGCCCAATCGAAGCACAGTCATGGAAGTCCCTTCTTCTTAGGTGTCATTTGATCTTTGGATTATTCACATGTTGACCCAATAGACGGTATCACAACAAGACCAATATGGCTGCTAGAATGCTTAACTCCTCTCCCAGAAGGGAGTTGGAAGGCATTTTGATGATGCCGGTTGAGAAGTTCCATCTTATATTTATACATTCAAAAAGAAAAAAAACTGTGATAGTATCAGGAAATGGTGGAATGGGATTTAGTCATGTCGTGTGTGGTTCATGGTTTCAGAATCTTACATGTGGTGCTTTTACAACTTCTGCTATGCTCTCTGCCCCGCCTGGTCTGGGGATCAGATTCAGGGTTCAGCTAGTTGCAACTCGGTCACTAGGCCAGGCCAATATAGGGTGATAATGCAGTCAGTTCCCATTTTTAAATGAAGCACCACATTTTTTTTTTAGATAGTATAGCTAATTTTAAAAATCTACCAAAAGAAAATATAATAAAATTGGCCATTAAACACCACTCAGATTGCTTGTCATCCTTTAATGTTCTTTGGGTGAACTTTGACTTCGGTACGTTTTATGTTTTCCAGGTTCTGGTCATCATTACTGTGGCTAATGGAGTAGCATCAGAGTACAGTACAAACCTCCTTGCTCATCTCACATGCCTTGGAGGCAACATTTCAGCACTTTGCTGATCAATCCTACTCAATATTTGTCTTTGGTTTAGCAAAAAAGACAGGCGTGGAGTGGTACCTTATAGTCTAACTAATTTATTAAAGTTAGTCTATAAGGTGCCACGTGACTCCTGTCGACTAATGTGGCTATCCCTCTGAAGATTTTTCACCACATGTCTGAGGTTTGTTTATGTGGATTTCCTCTGGGGGCTGTGGGGCTTAGGACAAGAAGCTGTATAATGTGGGTCCTCTTAGCATATTCTTTCTCTGGAGGCCCTTTTCATTGTTAACCATCAAACAAAGAGATATGATGGCACATGAAGAACACCTGGGCCCATCTTGTCTGTCCATTTTCATTTCCTTCTGCAATAACACAGACTTTACTTGATGACACTATGTGAAGTAACATATGGTTATTATTGGTTATCCAAATATGTTTAGTATTCACAATCACTACTTAGGGATTGGTTTACAAAGGCTTTTTTCTCATTCTCTGTCCATGGGGTAAGACCTTGATGGATCAAGCCCTTAGCATTCTGCTGTCTTTTCTGCTGGTCGTGCCTCTGAGATTTGCCCCTTGCTTTCCAACTGCTTGCTCTGTGATGTCCCAGGCTTTCTTGAATTCTGTTACTGCTTTCACCTCCACCACCTCCCTCAAGGTGAATTATTTTTTATCAGAACACTGTATTTGCATGGGGAAGTAGATTAGTCATTGGATGTGTGGGAACACAAAGAAGGATGGTCCATGTTTGCAAACCTTTGAATGTTGTGAGCAGGAAAATTATCAAAGCTTCGGCTTAATATTCATCTCTCATAAATGCTCCATTAAGGAATTAAGGCAGATCGCAAGGTGCTGTTGGATGTGGCCTGGGGGAGTGGAGATGCTGCAAGAACTGCTGTACGATATGGAAGAGCGAGGGGATGAGAGTGTCAAGAAATAGATTTATAGAATTGTGATGTTTGAGGTTTATTGATTTTTATAATAGAAGGATCACTTTTCCTGCTGCAAACAAAAGTATCTTCTGTTCACATGCTAAGAAAATAGTGTTGCCTTCATCAGTTTACGGCTGCCAATGAGTGATCCGGCTGACTGAGGCAGCTGTTCAGCGCTTATGATCTATATTAATTGATTAATAATTAATTCAACACATTAATCACTCAGCAAATGATACATTACTGCATCTCTCACAATAAGAATGGAAACTAATGATAACTTCAAGTTCTCTTTAAAATTAAAGCAATGTCTGTTGCCCGGTGCCTGGAATCTTGCTAAGGTAATGGAACGCAGCTTGGGAACATTTTGGAGTGGGCTGCAGACGCCCTTAGTGCCTGCCTATATTAGCAGGTGGATTAGAATTAAATGAATAGTGTGCACAGGGAGCAGATCACTGCACAAGGCACTGAACGCATGTTTTCTTCTTAACGCCATTGGTGACCCTTATTCCTGAGTGATTTGCTGTCTGCGATAATGAGTGAAATAAACATACACTTAGAATTCTTGTAATTCACAGATTTCCATTTATTTTATTCCTTTATGTAACCTGGGCCAGAAAGCTGTTTCTTCATGCTTCTTTCGACTTCCAGCTCAGTCAGAACTGGCCTCCTTTGGTGCCATGAGCCTTCATTTGCAGGTAACCGGGGGGAGGTGGGGGGGGGTCTTTTAAGCTTATTTTTAGCTCGGTCTAGCCATTATAATGAGTTCTCAGCCAGGGCTCACAAACCATGGTTGCCTCTAAATCATGTGGACCCTAAGTCTGGCCATTAGGTGGCAGCTTCGAACAATGGCCAAGATTCCCTCCCTCCAAAGGGACTTTGAATACAATCGTGATAACAAGCCCCAGAGCCAGCTGGCTCAGGGATCAGAAATCTGGTATAGGAGTTGAATGCATGTCCTCTACATAGCAACAAGCACTTGCCACTAAGTCTTCAGGCCAGCTGCTTTCCTGCTATTTTAGGGGAGGTGAATAATAGGGCTTTGTGATATATAGTAGAATGGCTGTGGGGACTATTTCTGATGATGTGATATGTTATATATTTTTGGAATGTGCTAGGGGCTGCTCCCCTGTTTGCTCTGCCACTCCTATTCATTTATTGCCCTGCTGGGGCCTGCGAACCTCACCAGCACTTTGACTTCCAGCACCGCCACAATCGCTGGCCCCTCTATGCCAATGGCACTACTCCTCCCTCACTGCCTGCAGCCCCTCCCACTGCGGCTGGCATCATGATGCATAAGGCTGCTCAGAAGTGCCATGATGCTCAGCCAGAGAAATAATATATATAATATGGGGTGAATTTTAAAAGCCTGACATGCATTAATCAGGGGATGCACGAAGAAGTTGGGCTCGTGCATGCCAAATGGATTTTAAAAGCTGCTGAGATGTGCATATCTCCTGCAGCATGCAAATCTCAAACATTTTCAGAAAGGGGCGGGGCATGGGCGTTTGAGGGTGCAAATCTAAAATGTGCGAGTAAAAACTGACGTGACTGGGCACATGCCGAGGCCCCCTGCCGTCTAACTTTACTTCTGCTATGGATGCCATGACTGTGCACCTGGGTTCGAGCTGATGTATGTGCACATGTGCACTGGTTTGAAAGTTACCATCCTTATATGTATACTTTTTGTAAGCTGCCTGGAGCTGTGAAATAAAATAAATACTTACACACATGTGTGGAGAGATAGGTATAACCTTATTTCAAAGCTAGGACACATTGAACACAGCCAAGATTTGATCTGTCTCTCCTGACCATACCCTGTGGCCCCTTGGATTAAATAATATGAAGGTAGACTGCTACTCAAAAGTCAGGGAAGTGTGATAATGTGTTATCTCCAGCCTGAATCTTATCTTGAAGTAATTTGTGAAGACATCATTGTGAAATCCTGCTCAGACTGGGGGTGGCCTGCATGGCGTGGCAGTTGCTGCCATTGCCAGAACGCATGGGGAGGGCCTGCGCAGTGCAGTAGTTGCTACCATGGGCCACTTGCTGGGCAGACTGTATGAACCATTTGGTCTTCGTCTGCCAACATTGCTATGCAGTGTTGCTAGGTTAGAAACTTACAAGAGCATGATAGACTGAATAATAATCCGGAGGGGCCTTTTATTTATTTATTTTATTCCGACATATAGCTATATAATTGATGTAGAGGATTTTAAGCTTTAAGCAAGACTCGCCTGAATAGAAGATGGAGCATAGCTTGGAATAAAGTTGCCAAGGAGATATTACAAAGACAATCCATCCTGTTCCATTACTAGTCAGAGTTTACTGTGCTAGCTTAATAGAAATGAATACAGATACTTTTTCCTGTCTTAGGAAAAATTACATTTCATTTTGTCTCTAAAGAACACATTATATAACTTATAAAATATTTAATCAAAGTAATTTTCTTTGCTTATTTTTTTCCTGTGGTCTGGAATCAGAATGGTCTGTATTTTGATCAAGCTTTGTTTCCTCTTCCACATAAAATTAATCAAAGGACGATAACTGTAAATTATTCAGAGGAAGAGTGAAGGTAGCTGGCAATGGCTTGAAGCAAGTATAGCTCCAAGTTCTTTCATGTACCGTAACAACTGAAGTTCTTAAAAGATTATAGAGAGAACTCAGAGATGAAATATTGCAGTATGGCATTTTGAATTCCACATTGGCTACTAGTCCAAAAACTACTATGGTTGGCCCAAACAAGGGCAATTCACTCAACAGTGATGACCTGAAAACCTTCCTTTCTTTGACCTATCTCTTGATCACCAACCAACCAAAGTAGTGGTTCCCAACCTAGCCCTGGAGTCATACCTAACCTACTCTGGTTTTCCGGTCATCCATAATGAATGTGCCTGGATATATCCCAGTGTCTGCAAGTATATGAAATACACATTCATTGTAGTTAGTCCAAAACCCCAAGCAGTTGGGTAAGATTCCAAGACCAGGGTAGAAAATGCTGGGGTCAAGAGCTGCATGCTCAGTCATATAATATTACTTAAAATATGAAGGAAAAGCCAAGCTCCTCTTTGTAGTGTAGACACCAAAATGAAATTGAGCATCTTCCTAGTGTCAAGATCAAAGCAAACATCCTGTTCATCATGTAGAGAAATCCAAACTGTAATCAGAGAAGGCTTTCAAATCAATTCTGAGGCAACCTCATTGCAGTGAAGTATCCCAGAGGAGCTTGTCAGGCTTCTTTTTCTGTATCCCGCTTGCTTTCAGTAACTGAATCTAGAAGATTGCATGCTGACCTAGGAGTGTAGAGAATTAAAGCATTAAAAAGTGTTTGGCGTCCCTTGTCGGGTTCTCGGCACATGCCAGGATCTGAGAATCCATGTACGTATTGCTAAGTTTGCACCATTGAACAGTCAGTTTGGATGGTGTTATGAGAGCTAAGCTGTGTCATCATTGGGCTGAGTTGCTGTGAATGATATCAGTGAAGAAGATCTGCTGCCCATGAGCTTTCAGACTTTCTCAAATGACTGACTGAGAGGCACAGCCTGGACAAAAGCAGGGTTGGAAGATGTGGCAACACTCAAGCAGTGATAGAAGGAAAAGGGGACGGGGGAGGGGGGGGGAGAGAAATTGATGAGACCGGGGCAGGGAAGAGTGAAACTAATGAGATGGGTTAGAGGGAAGAGAGAATCTGGTGGGAGACTGCTGGGTCTGAGGAGGGGGAAAGTGAGAAATTGGTGGGGGCTGATGGGGTTAGGGAGGGGAACAGATAAGCCTCTGGGGGGCTGAGGGGGAGAAGCTGGTGGGGCTGGGGAAGGAGGATGAGTGAAACTGGTGAGGGACTGATGAGAAGGAGGTGAGAAGTGGGGGGATAGAGCCTCTGAAGGGCGAGAAGGAGGAAAGACGCTCTGAAGGGAGGGAGAAGATGAAAGCATATGGATCAGGGACTAAGAAGAGTGGAAGAGGCTCAGAGGGAATGAGAATGGAATTAAGACTTTGAAGGGAGGAAGAGGTGATGAGGGGGAAGAGCATCTGGACAGAGTGGGTGAGAAGGAGAAAGAATGTCTGGAGGGAGAGAAAGAAGGATGGAGAGATGGTGGGATTCACCTAAAGGGGCAGGGAAAGGGCTGAGAGTCCGTATAAAGAGACAGAACTGTGGAGATGGTGCGAGAGAGAGGAAAGGGGTCCAAAGGTGGTGAGAGAGTGTGGAAATGGGGCTTGGGGGGGGGGGGGGGGAGGGGAGTTAAAGAGACGGAATGGGAAGCTGGATGGGGAATAAGAAAAAGAAGAAAGGGGCTGGATGCCAGGAGGGGATGAGTGAGAGTGGAGGAAATGGGGCTGATGATGGAAGTCAGAGAAAGGAGGATGAGCACTGGGAAAATGAGTAAAAATGGTAGAATTGGGAGACTAGAGAGTAGGAGAAAGATGGGGTGGAGGGGAAAAGGAGACTGGAAAAGGAGAGACAGGGTAGTGGGAAGGCTGGTGAGGGGGGAAATAAGAGACCAGAGTGAATGAAAATCAGAGGGTGAATAGGATGCTGGGGTAGCAGGAGAGCAGGGGATGTGGTGAGAGTGGGAGTTGGAATGGTTAGGTGAAAGGTGAAAAGAGGGAGACTACAGACTGGGGTGAGAAAAGAGGAGAATGAAAGTGCATGAAGAGACAGAGAAATGGAGAAAAAAGATGGGAAAATCAAAGTCAGCAACAGATGTAGAGAAGGAAGGGAAGAAGACAGAAGGAGAGAGAAAAATGAATACTATAGAAACATGACAGCAGAAAAAGACCATGAGGCCCATCCGTCCAATTTATCTAGCTCTTACAATCCTTACCACGCCCTCAGAGATCCCCCTCCCCCATGCTTGTCCCCTGCTTTCTGTCCTCGTCGCCACCACCTCCACAGGGAGGCCGTTCCCTGCACCCACCATCCTCTCTGTAAAAATGACTCCAGAGTCTACTCCCTTTCACTCTCAACCCATGACCCCTTGTTCTAGAGCCTCCTGTGTATGGAAACCTTTGCGATATATAAATGTCTCTGCCATATCTCCCCTATCTCATCTTTCCTCTAGGGTTTATATCTTTAAGTCTAGCCCCAAATGCTTTAGAACTTAGGAGAAGACCAACACCAGGAAAGTAGAAAAAGAGAGACAGGGACCAATCCAATTAAAAAAAAAGAAATGTCCAGACAACAAAAACGACAACAAAAAAATGTATTTTCAAATTTTAGAGATTGGAATATGTCAGCTTGGGATATGTGCCTCTCTTCTATTTTTGTATTTCACTAAGTGCAGGAGAAAATGAATTTCTGTTTCTCTTTCTCCAGTATTACACTGCTCACAGAAAGCTGAATTTTAAGACCAGCGTGCAGGCGCATATGTGCGCACGTTTGCCGGCTCGCACACAAGGACGCAGTGATTCTATAGCATTACTCGCGTAGATACGTCAGCCATATACGATTTTATATTGATGCACATGTGTGTGCAAATGCCACCTCCAACACATAAGTGGGGGGATTTTAGTAGACGCGAGCCAATGCAATTACCCATTTCCCCAGTTTGTTCCCAGTTTGCCCCAGTAAAGGAGAGGGCTTCCTAAAACCCGTAATTAACTTGCCTCCCTTTTACCCTATTAGCCCCGACCCCTAAAACCCCACTGACTAGCCACGTTTATTTTATTTTAATACTTAGATGCCGTCATTAGCAGAAGTAAAGTTACCCGGTAGGGGACCCTGGCGTATGATTGTGCATGTAAATACTTATGCACAGACCTCATGAGGCAGACCTGGCCCACCCATGACCTGCTCCCCATGCCACGCGGCCCCGGAAGAAAAATGTTGCCGGAGCCGCACGGGCAGGAAGGAGGAGGAGCATCAGCCGCATATAGAAGAGGAGTAGCGTGGCCCGAGAAGACCAGGGCTGCTGCAGAGCCCATCCTGCAGCGGCTCTGCAGCAGTGTGGGAGTGAAGACCTGAATGTTTGCAGAGACAGCATGTGAGAGCCTCTGTGTGTGTGAGAGAGACAGCATGTGACAGTGAGAGCCTGTGTTTGAGCAAAACAGCATGTGGGAGTGAGAGACTGTGTGTATGAATGATTGTATGAAAGAGAGCATGTGCCAGTGAGAGACTGTGTGAATGAATGATTGTATGAGAGAGAGCATGTGCCAGTGAGAGACTGTGTTTATGAATGATTGTATGAGAGAGAGCATGTGGGAGTGAGAGACTGTGTGTATGAATGATTGTATGAGAGAGAGAGAGCATGTGAGAGTGAGAGCCTGTGTGTGTGTGTGTGTGAGAGAGAGAGAGAGAGAGAGAGAGAAAGCATGTGAGAATGAGAACCTGACTGCGTGTTTGAGGGAAGAAGACAGATGGAGAGAAAAGAAATAGAAAAAAAGGCAATATAAAAGGAATTGGCAAAAAAATAAGAAAGGGAAAGTGGGGGGAAAAAAGCCTGTGACCAACCGATCAGAAAACTAAGATCAGACAGCAGATGTAAAAAAAAATAAATTACTTTTTAGTGATTGGCACATGTAATCTTTGGGAATGTGCAAGAGTAGCACTTTCTCAATGCAGATCTCACAATGTACGAGATCAGCATGGAGGAACTGGAAGCCATGGGGCCTGCACAGAGGAGGCAGCAGAATGGGCTTCAGTGCCAGTAGCAGCAATCAGCACCTCCCCAATAGCCACGCGACAGCAGTGACAGTGGCAGCAGAGGAATGAGAGAGGCTCTGAGGTTGTGAGGGAGCCAGTGAGAGTGAGAGCATGAGTGTGTATGAGAAAATCCAGGGGAGTAAGAGAGTGTGTGTGTGGGAGGGGTGTGTGGAGGGGGAGAGAGTATCTTACAGCCTGAGAGTGTGTGAGAGCGAGAGGTTATGGTTGGGTATAAGAGCATGAATGTGTATGTATGTGACAGTGTATGTGTGAGAGAGAATGGACATGTGAGTATGTGTGTGAGAGAGAGGATAACCTCCTAATCCTCGACAATATCAGGGTGACTAGAAATCAAGAGCTCCCATGTATGGACAGCAGGGGCTTTTTAAAATCCTTATTAGTTTTAATTATTGGGTGTTATTTGATATATGTGCTGTTTTGAAATATTTCATTGGTGTTTGGGAAATTGTAAAAAATGTATATGATTTTAATTAATAGAAATTCTATTTATCAGTAGTTTTAAAATATTCTTTTATTAGTATGGTTTTACTATTATAACTGATGCTTTATGTTTCTTGATTTTATTTGTTTTATGAGGAATGGTGGTTCTGTTTTTCCATTGTTAATACACAGAGTCTGGCTTCTTGGGGTTTCCATTTCAGTTTTTTCTAATTTGTGCTCCTTTATTTTGTATTCTGTATGTGGTGAGGGTCTGTCTCTGCTCTGTGTGTGTGACCATGATGAGAGATTCTACTAGCATAGGGATCTATAGCAATCGGGTTTGTTTTGTTTCCTCAGTAGGTGGTGTATTGATATTCTAGGACCCAGTGTAATATTTACCCATGCTTTTTCACAGGTAGGGTTATTGTTGTTTGAGTCCTTGGTGTTATTACTGTTATGTTACAATGGGATTGCAGTATAGATTTTGAGTGTCTTTTTTGCGAGATTTTATTTTAGTTCACAATGTGTCTGGCAGTGGAAGCTGTTTGTGCTGCTGTTACTGTGAGGTGACACCAGCATTTGAAAATATCTTTTAGTATGATGAGCTGTAAGGGAAACATTCAAGCTCCATTGTTTGGGGGAATTTCAGTGGATGCACAGAGTTACAGAACTGGAGGTGCAGGATTTATAAATGTCATAATTTAAATAAGTATTCACTAACATCCAACCCCATCCATAACCCCGCCCCCATATGTCCAAAGCCCCGCCCCTGCCCCACCCCCGCCCCACCCTGCCGGGCCATGGAAAAATGGTCTTGCTTGAAGCCGGTCCCTGGTGCAAAAAAGGTTGGGGCCCACTGATTTAAAGGAACAGGGCTGGGATCTGCATAACTTATCACTTTGGCTTGCCCTCCCCCCACACATGCTTAGCTTGGCTCCCTGTCACCCCTCTCCCCCAAATACTTCTGCTAGAGATGCCATGGATGCTCAGGAATGAAATAAAGGTGATGACGTTTCTCTATACTGCCACCTAAGATCCACTGCCAGTACTACATCTTCCAAATATCCCTGGCACACAGAGATTAGATAAGCCCTAGGCATTTGGAAATGCAAAACATCTGTTCATTGACAATAGCAAGCTGAAGGAACGCAGGCTCCTCTAACAATTTCATATTGTCTTTGGTTAGAAATATGCTCCCTATCTATTCAAGAAGGCAGAATTGGTGTCGCACCAGTGAATTTCAACCATGGGTCCTTGAAGCCCAAATTCCCCCTCCCTTCCCCCCCAAAAAAACAGGATCTGGTTTTCCAGATAACCCAGACATTTGCAAATTATCAAACCAACATGTATGCAAAAATGGTTGCTGAATATTCATTGTGGATGTGCAGCAAATTAGACTCCCCTGAGGGCTGTGTGGGACTGAAATACTTTTTCCTGCAATACAGACAGTTCCTCTCCCACAGGAATTAGATTTTGTGCGCCAGACTGGGGAGAGATGATTTCTCATCTATAATCAGCTTCAAAAATACTCTAGCAGAGAATCCCTCCCAGATTATTGTGTTTGAAGTCTTCACCTTTAGGGCTCAGTGCTTTGAGAGTAAATTGTACCTCTTAATCACTACTTCTGGAAGAACCACATGGCAAGCTAGGCTCTGGGCAAGACGAGAATGTCTAATTAGGGATGAGCCAGTGATAAATTATCCAGTATCCTTCATTACCCTCCCCTTGTGTGGTGAGTAGCTGATGGACATGGCTATTGCAAGAAATGATGGTCTTGGCAGGTCATAGTTGTGCTGCAGATCAAATGACATGACTGTAAGACAGTGATTAGGAAATTCTTGGAGGCACACTTAACTGATCTGGTTTTCAGGATATCCATGATGAATAAGCACGAGCCTCCATTTGATGCATATTCATTGTAGCTATCCAAAAAGCAAGCCTGGTTGGGCATTTCTCCAGGACTGAGCTGGGAAACGCTGCTGTAGGAGTCACTTTTCATCTTTTACCACATGTATGGGGGCAGAGAAAGGACAGTTTTTTTTTCAGTATTACGGTCCAACATAACGTAGCTACGTGCTTCCGGTTTGAAAGTTTATGACTATACCGGTTTTGAAGAATGGAGTGGTTTAAATATACTTAAAGGTCCCGGAATGCATTTAGCTGACGAGTAAGGCATCTGCTTAATTTCGCAGCTTTTTGGTTTGCATATGGGAAAGTGATTGTATTAAAGAATAGATGGGATAAGTAATTTAAATCTCCCCCGATGAAGCCCTTATTAGATAGGGTGAAATGAAGAATTCTTTGTCGGAAATAATGGGAATCACGCATGGAGGATACCCTCGTATGAATAGAGGAGTGCTAGTAGAGGAGTATCTTAATGGGACTCGTGCAAAGAAGATAGCTTGGTATGAAAATTCCACAATATAAAACTAGTGGAGATCGGGTGTACATATTTTTCAGATATAAAACTGAAGAGAATTTCTGTCAGATAATTTTGAATAAATTTTGTCAAATATTTTAGTGGCTTGAGGCTAGCCCATTAAGATTTCTACATGATATTTGGATTAAATGCTTTGCTCTGGATTGCATGCAAGATTTAGGTGTGTGTTACATTGTAATACTGTTATAGTAACTTTGTAAGATTGACACTTTGTTACATTGGTTTTTTTTTTTTTTAAATTATGTGTGGAGGAGTGAACGTTGTATAGCAGGGGTCAGGAACCTTTTTGGCTGAGAGAGCCATAAACGCCACATATTTTAAAATGTAATTCCATGAGAGCCATACAATATGTTTAAAACTAAATACAAGTAAATGTGTGCATTTTATGTAAGATCACACTTTTAAAGTACAATAAGTCTCTGAAAATATTACACCAGGCCATAAGACACCAATACATCTCCTATCAGGAAAACGGACCAAGTCAGGCTGCTATAGAGTCCTACACAGAAACTACACGCCAGCAGAAAACCTCACCTGAATCACGTGCTGTCCCTCACCTAACATAGAATAAAGAGACCAAAACGCATAACAAGAAGCATGCAGAAAAAACTGAATTGGAAACTGCAACAAGCCAGAGTCTCTGTATGCAGTGTAACAAAGGAAAAAAGAAACATCACCCATCCTTATAAAACAAATCAAGAAATATAAAATCATCAGCAGTAAAACTGTACTAACAAAAAGAACATATTTCGAAACAGCTGATGAGTGGAATATCCAATAATTAAAAACTCATATAAAACATTTCCAGATACCAACAAAATATTTCAAAATAGCAGACACAAAGACCCAATAATGAAAAATAATAAGGATACAAAAATTTTTTTGCTCTGCATACCTGAGAACGTTTGATATCCAGGTGTCCTGAGATTGTTCTGAATTAGCAGGAGGCGGGGTGGTTTGCTTGGAACCTTCTCCTCTCTCAGTCACATACCAGCGCTCTCTCTCACACTGGCTCTCAATGACACACCTATACACACATGCTCTCAGTACTCACATATACACATGTTTTTTCTCTCTCACTTATATAGGCTCTTAATTACACATTTACACACATGCTGTCTATCTTTTCACGCTTACACACATACACAGGCTTTCAATCACATAAATACATGCTGTCTTTTTCTCTCACACACAGACTCTCATTCACATGCTTACAAACATGTCCTCTCTTTCTCTCATTTACACACAGGCTCTCAATCACATACTCACATGCTCCCTCACCTAAATCAGCTCTCAATCACACACAGACACACATGGTCTCTCTCTTACTTATACACTCAGGCTCTTAATCATACATACACATGATTTCTCTCACACACAAAGGATCTCAATCATACACACATACTCTTTCACACAAACAGGTCTTCAATCACAAACTTACACATACAGGTTCCCAATGGTAAACTTACATTCATGCTCGCTCTCTCTCTCTCACAGGCAGGCTCTCAGTCACAGACATACTCTCTTTCACATGTACAGGCTCTCAATCATTCACATACATGCAATCTCTCACTCACACACACACACAGCCCCCCCCCCCCCCCGGCCCGGAAGAGGAAGTGGAGAGTATCCGGTGCGCGCGCGGCAAGAAGAGGCCACGCTAGAGCGCTCGGCATCGGCCCGAAGAAAAGAAGACTGTGCAGCGCGGCTCGGAGGAAAATGAAGAGCTTCAACCGCGGCCGATGGGACTCCGCCTCCGCGAGGGCTGAAAATGAAGAGGTTAGCATTGGGAGGAGGCTGCTGCTGCTGCCGCGAGTTCCCGGGGTGGGGGAGAGAGAGAGTGAATGAGTTTGCTCGCTCATTCACTCTCTCTCTCCCCCACCCCGGGAACTCGCGGCAGCAGCAGCCTCCTCCCAACGCTAACCTCTTCATTTTCAGCCCTCGCGGAGGAGGAGTCCCATCGGCCGCGGTTGAACCTCTTCATTTTCCTCCGAGCCGCGCTGCACAGTCTTCTTTTTTTCGGGCCGATGCCGAGCGCTCTAGTGTGGCCTCTTCTTGCCGCGCGCGCACCCGATACTCTCCACTTCCTCTTCCGGGCCGGAAGAAGAGAGCACGCCGGTGCCGCTGACTCCAGCTGTCCTGCCGCGTTCCACCCGGGCTGACAGCATTTTAAGCCCGGGCGGAGGAGGACCGGGCAGCAGCTGGGTCAGCGGGAAACTGTGGCGAAACTTGTCTGCGAGCCAGATGCAGCCCTCAAAAGAGCCATATCTGGCTCACGAGCCATGGGTTCCCGACCCCTGTTGTATAGGGTTTGGAATGAGTGTTGGTGTAATGTATGATAGGAAGTTTTTAATGTTCACGGATATGATGACATATGAAATTGTTTTGTATGGTTTGTACAAATTTGTATAATTTAATTAAAATTAGTGTTTAATTATTATTTAAACAATTATTTTCTCTTTTTGTGTATCCGTTGTATTGTGCATCTGATAATGTGCAAGGACTGAATCATAAGAGATGGAAAGACCACATTTGAGTACTTGGGCCAGGTTCATGAATACTTCCTGTTGAC
This sequence comes from Rhinatrema bivittatum, assembly GCF_901001135.1. NCBI lineage: Eukaryota > Metazoa > Chordata > Amphibia > Gymnophiona > Rhinatrematidae > Rhinatrema > Rhinatrema bivittatum. The sequence continues at coordinate 8,289,600 of NC_042626.1, read as the reverse complement.
AGGGGTGGGTTGACCATTCAGGCCCACAGCACTCTCCCTTAGCCTCAGATGGCTGAATAGGGGCCAATAACCCTTAGGTCTCAGATCACTTTCAGTGAGCCCTGCCTATTGCTAATACTGCAACACAGTACACAATGATGAATGCATTAGAGCCAGTCTCTGCTTACCACAATCATCTTAGAGAAGAGATCTACTGGGTAAAATGATTCCAGTGTAAATCAGCCAATTAAGTCATGGTAGAAGGAGACAGGTATAGAGTGATCTCATCTTGACACTCGGCTTTCTTTAATATTAAATCTATCCTTTTTCTCCCCGGCTTTTCAGATTGATGGAGATGTTCTTTTCTCGGGGCTTTAATCCAAATGCCGGAGGCAGGAAAGGCAAAGCAGAATATGCACCATCTCAGTATTCTTGTCATACTTCTCTTTGCCTATTTGTCTGTTGTTTTGTAAACCCACTAAACCACATTCAGTTGAGATATAGAGCCTTTATTTTATCTTATTTAAGAAGTTCTCAGTCACAATATTTACCCCCATAAAATGACCGTAGCCAATAACTCCTAACTGCACCTGTTCTTGCATGTAGCCATGGTGCTTGGAATATGTTTCTTTGTTGAGGTAAAGTTTCTGCTTTCTTTTGCTTTTATGTGTTTCTTATGTATCCTTTTTCTCTTCTTTTCCCGTCATCTTCCTAAGATTTGCTGTACTTTATGTTTAAAAAAAAAAAGCTATGGCCTGATCAGTTTTGCCAGGTTGGGATGGGGCGACTTGATGACAAGGCTCATACTTGTTCGAAGTTGGGTGGTAAAGGGTAAAGAGAAATGTTTTCCAATGAATTTACAAATCAGGGCTTCATGGGGGGAGCCATGAAAGGGATGTGAGTAGAGTTTTTTGTTAACTGCATTATTAATCTGTAGGTGACGTGAGGAAACGATGTGTCAGTAGATGCTGTCATGGTCAGTGATGGATCTTGTGCTAAGGGAAATGTTGTCTCATATTGGATGAGGCTAGAACTCCCAAGCCAGTCAAAAAACAAATTCCTCTCAAAACCAAATGTTGTAAAGCATCTGTGAATTGTATGTCCATGGGAGCTTTTTAACCCAGGGAAAAGATCTCTCCAGAGCCTCAAGGTTAGGGAAGGGAATGGACTTGAGTTCTAGTAAAATACAGGATTTAGGCACAAGCTCAGGACCTCTACATTTCTATATTTCCAGTCTGACATTTTTTGGTGATGCTGTGGAGAATGGGGGAAGGTTGTGGAGGTGCGCTCTCTCGTTTTTCCATGCTTATCACTTATCTGCACTATATGCTTCCAGAATGGGGCAGATTTTCACCACTAGAAACCTGTAAAGCTGTGGCCTTGCCATGCAATAAGCACTGACCCCTCAAGAAGGGGGAAAGCATCAACAGATGATCAGATATTGTCTCTGTATGGAAATACTGCATTGGGTGGTAAATACCCGCAAAAGTATTTATCCCCTCCATGAGGCAGAAGGGTTGGTCTAATGGTCTCTGTTTATCTTATGCAGCCATGCTCTAAGGAAAAAGCATTTTCATTTCCTCATGCTCACCTTTGTGTGCACTACTGTAAGGGATGTGGCATGTAAGGAGGTGAGGGTGATGTACCCCAAAGAATTTCAATAATGGCATAAAGTTGGTTTTTTTTTTTAGTTTATCCAGTGTACTGCTATTTATATCATGCACACTTTCCAAAATATCCAATAGAGCCTGATGTGAACAGTTTTCCATTGCACCCTCCTGAAGCATCTTCAAGATATTAATTTAATCTTTGGGATTGTTATTCCTCAGGACAGCTGTTATCAAGCTCTGCCATTGTTTTAAGTGTTTCCTTTCTGGGGGATTCTGGGGAGCTGGAGAGCTTGGGCCATTAGACAGATGGCATACCTATCTGCTCCGCTTTCCTCGGTCAGATTGTTTTTTAATAGGGAAGCTCTGTGTGGGGTTGGCAAACAAACACATTAGAGGAAAGGAATGCAGACCAGTCTCCCAGCTTAGATGCTTTTATGCGCCTCTTCTGAGCCGTGAGCGCTCACCGACTTCTTTGGGGTGCTGCTGTCGGTCAGAACCTGATTCCTTGTATTATTTGGAGAAATGAACTGTGAACTGGTTCCTGGTGTACGTGAATTGTAGTGGGAAGTCTATTAGTTTGTATGTGAGGAAGGAATTCCAGGGTCTATGGCGTCAGGGCCTTCTGTTTATTCAGTGCCTTCCTGTCTGCTCATGGGCCCTTCTGTATCATCCAATCTGACCACGGAGGGTCTCTGAGAAGGGAGCTTTGATGAAAACATCTTTATCTTCCACTGAAGCACACAGGAGCCCAGGAATTTTAACAAGAGGGGAACTAAAAAGGAAAGTGAGGCTTTTTTTCTTCTAACCGTGCATGAGATCATGACATTGTGAGCTCTGAGGAGTAGTGCCTGCCCGTTATGTGAATTCTAGCATGCGCTATACAAATCATGATAACGGTAATAATCTTCCTCGACGGAGAGCTGGGAGGTTTGCCCTGCCTTCTGTTTTCTGCTTGCATATTTGGCTCTCTGACCCTGTCACTGTCAGCCCGTAGCTGTGCCCAGTAATTCTGCGTCAGTGGGCACGACCCTCTACATTGTGTCTGCAGCTGCAGCTGCCTGTGCCAACCTCCAGCCTAGCAGCCCTCCCCATCTGCCATTCCCCCCAGGTAATGCCAACTTGTGGCATCATTTGCAATAAGATGCATAATAAAGGAAACCGTTAAAGAAGCACCAGGCCAGTAATGCAGAGAGCATGAGAGAGAGGGGGATGGGGGACTGCAATCCATCAGATGCTCCAGATGAGCATAAAACCAGCTGTTCTTTCACACACCACTGACTTCCGTTGCTTCCCTCTCTGGTGAAGGGCACATGCTTGGTAGAAGGACATTAGATTTCAGGAATACATTTGATATTGTCGAGATAAAATGCAGATGGGGAAAGGGTCGCCCACAGATTTAATCCCTGTCTTTTTTTTTTCCTCTCTCTCCATAATAATACAAGTATAGCACACAAACTTTCAAGTTCCACAACGTCTATTAATTTTGTTGGTCCTCACAGCCTGGAGAGACTCCAGATTTCCCCAGGACCAATACAGCTACTCCAACCAGCTTTCAGTAACACCACCATGGTCTAGCTTCACCAACAACCCTACAACCCTACACAAGCTACACAGGACTCTGCTTTACCGGCTAACGCCCCGCTATGTTTAGACATTATAATTAAGCCGCCGTTTCTTTTGTTCCATTGCCTTTTCTAGTTCTCTTCAGTTACACTGTCCTATACCTCTGACTAGCCTAGCCTCCAAGTTTTCTACCCTTGTTATATGTAACTTCCGCTTCTAGTGAATTGTTCTTGTTTAAGTTATACCCTTTGTTACATGTAAACCGATCTGATATGAAATTTTTCATGAAGGTCGGTATAGAAAAGTGTTTAAATAAATAAATAAAGACACATTGTGATGAATACTGTAGGCTCCATTTCCCCTAAAAGAACAAAAAATGTGCTTGTGCGATTGGTCCCATTGCAGGGCACGCTGATTGTTTCCGCCAAGTGTGTGCAATCTTTAAGTCTGAATAGGTCCACGGCAGTAATAAAGATGTGCTCTTGGCACCAATGGCCAAGATAAAAGTGTGGAAGGAGAGCCAGCTTTGAGGGGGCTCATCTGCCTCTCGTCATCTTTCCAGTGCATGGGCATTTCTTCCAGCATCTTTTTATTAGCAGAGCGTTGGAGCTCTAGCTCTGATTCCCTTTGGTGGAGGGAATGTTTACAGTGCTATTCTTCTATTATTTTGATTTTGTTTTTATTTCTGTTTAAGTGAAATGACCTGCTAGCAGAAATATCAATTTTTTTTTAAATCGGATTTACAATCGATAATGTATTAAGTGGTTTGGGACATTATTAATCATAAAATTGGTTGGTGGCTTCCTCCCCCCCACACATGACCTTGGAGCCCAAAAGTCATCGAATTCCCAGAACAAAATGCACATGAATTGCTTTTTTTTTCTGTTTGAAGATGTTGAAAAGATTGACAGTTTGACACTGCCAAACTGATGACCTTGAAGCTGAACCAAGACATGCTGGCCAGTCTAAGAAGTATATCAAGAATACCCAATAGCAAAATACAAAATTTAAATGAAACCTAGGTTTCAATATCAAATAGCAGAATAACACACACCCAACTGGATTTTTTGAGAAGGGGATTTTGCTGATATTTGTGAATGTTGGCAGGATTACTCTGGGTGTCAAGAGTATCCTTGAAATGGATTAATGCTGTAGAATGTATGTACTGAGCAGCGTTCTTTCATTATATCATAATTACTGGGCCTGTCTCGTGACATTTACAAAAGTTGTAAATACTATGAGATTGTTGAATCTAATCAGAGATTAGTTAATTTCTGGATGTGTTATCCTGCTGGTCAAGCAACACAATGCTCAGCTCTTCTAAGGGTTACATTTAGTAGATAAGAATACAGCTCATTAAATATAAGAAATGCTTGTAGACATGATAGAAAGCTTAAGGGTTAACTACAATATAGCAATAAATGCTGAAATCAGAGTAACTTGCTGTAAAGCACTGACAAGATGTAGCTTTAGCTAGTATACAGCTGGGATGGGATGTTTGTGATATTCTTGTGATTTTAGCTAAATGTCTTGCTTGGAAGAAGTGAGGGTGAGAAGTGCTAACAGGTGTGCCATCTAGCAGATGAGGTGAGATGTCAAGCTTGGTACTGAGGAAGACAAAGATAGGAAGACAAAGATAGAAAGGTGTCCGGGATGTCTTCAATGTGTTTGTCGCCTAGCATGGCGGTGAGTGACCTTTACCTACGCAGGTGGAAAAGATCACTATGCCTCCGACGTTCCCTTGTGGGTTTTGTTTCACTTGGGGAATAAGTCTGTGGTTTGTGCACCTGTAAGTTACCAAGACCTATGTAAGATTATGTTAGATTTGCGAAATGCCACTATTGTCCTGTATCCTATATATTCTGTGTGATTCTCGTCAGTATTTAGACCTGGTCAGAGTCCGGCAACTCTCCTTTGTATACAAAGCTTGTTATTATTGTGGTCAGTACTCCTGCCTCTGGACCTTTGTCTGTTAAGCCAGGAAAAAGGGGAGGGCAGCTCCCGGGATTGTAAATAATTTTGACAAGACACTGAGGTTTGTGGTGTTCCCGCAAATGTGTCCTGAAGAAGCCGGGGCTTTTGATATGGTGGTATGGTGTTTCAGCAGATCATGGCATGGCGCAGCTGAACGTAGATCAAGTCACACTCTTGACCTTGACTTCCTTGGCATGTTGGAACCATGTAAGTTATCGGTGTGGTGCTGCTGGTAAAACAAGAGCAGAGATTATTGGGGATTGTTGGGCTGCGCTTGTTAGCATGACGCCAGCACTCTGCTAAAGGGCCATGGACCACACAGGCACCCTCCCCCACTCCATAACATTCGTAAGGTAGACAGACAGACAGACATGATTTGTTGTAACAAAAAAATCCAAAAGTCTTTGAGCCACCTTCTTTTTTCCAAGAACAGGGTTTTTTCCTCCTTTTTGAGATTCTAGCTTGGTGAACTTAGAAAATTAATATTTAACAACTGCAATCCGTGTCATTAAGATCACATTGAAGGAGAAGCGCACATCACTGGTGGTTCTGATCCTCCTTCTGACCTGGGGCTATGAGAGAAAGGGACAATACATTTCAGTACTTCCAGATTTCTCAATATAAAACTTGAAGATTAATCCCCTTCATCCTGTCAGGAAGCTCCTCATGAGTTAAATGGAAGAATATTCTTCAAGGTATAGATACCTTGGGAAATGTTTTAAAATATTGGAATTCCATCTTTCTCTCTCTCACTTGCTCTCTTTCTTTGATTGCAATTTCACAAACCATTGGCTTGCAAAACATAAATTGATCAATCTTTCTAATCCTGAATTTTTCAAGTCACATTGCATTCATGCAATGGGTGCTACAGGATGCTATTGCCCCACTCCTCATACTTTTTCAGACTGCTTTAGGGGGGTGATTCTAGACTTGCATATGTTTTTGATGACAGCCACTATGGCAGCGCTCAGTTCTTGATCGACAGTGGGTAGTGGATGTGGCCAGGTAAGAGGAGCTTTCGAAAAGTTGAAACATTCATCTTGAGTTTGTGGGAAAAAAGTTCTCTTTTTTTTCTCGGCAGAGAGAAAGATTGGGAGAAGATCTCAGCACTGCTGCTCTATTTATTGCTGTGTTACCATCTACTTCCTTACTGGAATATAAGCTAGTGTGAAATTGAATAAGGGTATTAAAGATTGATGCGTCAATAGGAGCTACAGGCTTGGCTGTTCAGAGTTTTGTATCACCCCTGCTGATCCAAGCCATTAAATTTTAACCACCAAGTCTTCTAATGTCAAGGCACTACAGCATGTGCTGTGTACACTGCATACAGAAGTTAACATCTCCATCTTTTTTTGTGCTCTGCATATTGGTGAATGTAGACACATTGATCTTTATTATATGTGTTTATTATATGTGTTATAGTTAGCAATGCATAAATAATTGTATTTCTTGGCAGAGCTTGTCACTGATGTGTCCGAGTGGTAGATGCACCCATTCACGTAATGCGTGGAGGAAGCAGTGTCATCTACCTGAATAGAAAAATGACCCTGAACATGCTCAAGGACCATGTTCTGCTCAATGGCCTTTTCTGTTGAATTAGGTCCCAATATGCGGTTTCATAGTAAAGGCAGAAACAGCATCTTTTGGCCCCTTATTGGGTTTTAGGAACTTTTGGTTTTGGGGGGAGATGGACTGAAGCTTGCACTTCAGCTTTTAGATAAGAAAATACTGAAAGATAAATTTTAGTTTTTTGCGAAAACATGCAAAAAGCCGCTGTCAGTTGGGTTGCACAGTGTTGAAACAGAGTATATTTGCTCCAGGGTGTAATTTCCTGCAGTTTCAGGAAGAGAAAAAAATCTTGCAAGCAAAAGCTTGTGCAAAATAGAAAAGCCCTGCTCTATAACCAGGGAGGTGATAGGGCCTGGGCGCCCGTGGACATTGGTTCAGGACTGCACTGGTGCACTGACTCTGCACGTGTCCTTGGATAAGTCATTCTGCTGGGAAGTTTATTTGTATTTATTTTATTTATTCACTTTCTGTATACCGGTATTCATGGGGACATCATATCGGTTTACATGAGCAAATTAAATACGTTCATAAAATATATAAATCATTATATTCCATCCTTTGTAACATTGCGCACAGGTTAGTGGCACGCGTGCGCATAGATTATGCCAATTTTTGAAGCGGACTTATGCAAATAAGTCTGTTTTAAAAATTATCCTGGCAGAATTAGGCGCACACAATTACACCTACTGTTTGGTTGAAATAGATTTGTGAAGAGAATTTACCCGGATGCTTTTTAAAAGAAAAAAGTATGCACATAACCCCCCGCCCCCCACCCAAACTCCACCCTGTTCTCCTTTCCCCTGTGTGCATGACAGCACTGGCGCACAGTGTGTGTGTGTGCACACATTTTGTTCTCCTTTCCCCTGTGTGCATGACAGCACTGGCGCACAGTGTGTGTGTGTGCACGCATGCAGCTTTACGCACATTTTGTTCTCCTTTCCCCTGTGTGCATGACAGCACTGGCGCACTGTGTGTGTGTGTGCACGCATGCAACTTTACGCACATTTTGTTCTCCTTTCCCCTGTGTGCATGACAGCACTGGCGTACAGTGTGTGTGTGTGCACGCATGCAGCTTTACGCACATTTTGTTCTCCTTTCCCCTGTGTGCATGACAGCACTGGCGCACAGTGTGTGTGTGTGCACGCATGCAGCTTTACGCACATTTTGTTCTCCTTTCCCCTGTGTGCATGACAGCACTGGCGTACAGTGTGTGTGTGTGCACGCATGCAGCTTTACGCACATTTTGTTCTCCTTTCCCCTGTGTGCATGACAGCACTGGCGCACAGTGTGTGTGTGTGCACGCATGCAGCTTTACGCACATTTTGTTCTCCTTTCCCCTGTGTGCATGACAGCACTGGCGTACAGTGTGTGTGTGTGCACGCATGCAACTTTACGCACATTTTGTTCTCCTTTCCCCTGTGTGCATGACAGCACTGGCATACAGTGTGTGTGCACGCATGCAACTTTACGCACATTTTGTTCTCCTTTCCCCTGTGTGCATGACAGCACTGGCGCACAGTGTGTGTGTGTGCACGCATGCAGCTTTACGCACATTTTGTTCTCCTTTCCCCTGTGTGCATGACAGCACTGGCGCACAGTGTGTGTGTGTGCACGCATGCAGCTTTACGCACATTTTGTTCTCCTTTCCCCTGTGTGCATGACAGCACTGGCGCACAGTGTGTGTGTGTGCACGCATGCAGCTTTACGCACATTTTGTTCTCCTTTCCCCTGTGTGCATGACAGCACTGGCGCACAGTGTGTGTGTGTGCACGCATGCAGCTTTACGCACATTTTGTTCTCCTTTCCCCTGTGTGCATGACAGCACTGGCGCACAGTGTGTGTGTGTGCACGCATGCAGCTTTACGCACATTTTGTTCTCCTTTCCCCTGTGTGCATGACAGCACTGGCGCACAGTGTGTGTGTGTGTGCACGCATGCAGCTTTACGCACATTTTGTTCTCCTTTCCCCTGTGTGCATGACAGCACTGGCGCACTGTGTGTGTGTGTGCACGCATGCAACTTTACGCACATTTTGTTCTCCTTTCCCCTGTGTGCATGACAGCACTGGCGTACAGTGTGTGTGTGTGCACGCATGCAGCTTTATGCACATTTTGTTCTCCTTTCCCCTGTGTGCATGACAGCACTGGCGCACAGTGTGTGTGTGTGCACGCATGCAGCTTTACGCACATTTTGTTCTCCTTTCCCCTGTGTGCATGACAGCACTGGCGCACAGTGTGTGTGTGTGCACGCATGCAGCTTTACGCACATTTTGTTCTCCTTTCCCCTGTGTGCATGACAGCACTGGCGTACAGTGTGTGTGTGTGCACGCATGCAGCTTTACGCACATTTTGTTCTCCTTTCCCCTGTGTGCATGACAGCACTGGCGCACAGTGTGTGTGTGTGCACACATTTTGTTCTCCTTTCCCCTGTGTGCATGACAGCACTGGCGCACAGTGTGTGTGTGTGCACGCATGCAGCTTTAGGCACATTTTGTTCTCCTTTCCCCTGTGTGCATGACAGCACTGGCGCAAAGTGTGTGTGTGTGCACGCATGCAGCTTTACGCACATTTTGTTCTCCTTTCCCCTGTGTGCATGACAGCACTGGCGCACAGTGTATGTGTGTGCACGCATGCAGCTTTAGGCACATTTTGTTCTCCTTTCCCCTGTGTGCATGACAGCACTGGCGCACAGTGTGTGTGTGTGCACGCATGCAGCTTTAGGCACATTTTGTTCTCCTTTCCCCTGTGTGCATGACAGCACTGGCGCACAGTGTGTGTGTGTGCACGCATGCAGCTTTAGGCACATTTTGTTCTCCTTTCCCCTGTGTGCATGACAGCACTGGCGCACAGTGTGTGTGTGTGCACGCATGCAGCTTTAGGCACATTTTGTTCTCCTTTCCCCTGTGTGCATGACAGCACTGGCGCACAGTGTGTGTGTGTGCACGCATGCAGCTTTAGGCACATTTTGTTCTCCTTTCCCCTGTGTGCATGACAGCACTGGCGCACAGTGTGTGTGTGTGCACGCATGCAGCTTTAGGCACATTTTGTTCTCCTTTCCCCTGTGTGCATGACAGCACTGGCGCACAGTGTGTGTGTGTGCACGCATGCAGCTTTAGGCACATTTTGTTCTCCTTTCCCCTGTGTGCATGACAGCACTGGCGCACAGTGTGTGTGTGTGCACGCATGCAGCTTTAGGCACATTTTGTTCTCCTTTCCCCTGTGTGCATGACAGCACTGGCGCACAGTGTGTGTGTGTGCACGCATGCAACTTGACACACATTTTGTTCTCCTTTCCCCTGTGTGCATGACAGCACTGGCGCACAGTGTGTGTGTGTGCACGCATGCAGCTTTGCGCACATTTTGTTCTCCTTTCCCCTGTGTGCATGACAGCACTGGCGCACAGTGTGTGTGTGTGCACGCATGCAGCTTTACGCACATTTTGTTCTCCTTTCCCCTGTGTGCATGACAGCACTGGCGCACAGTGTGTGTGTGTGCACGCATGCAAGCTTTACGCACATTTTGTTCTCCTTTCCCCTGTGTGCATGACAGCACTGGCGCACAGTGTGTGTGTGTGCACGCATGCAGCTTTACGCACATTTTGTTCTCCTTTCCCCTGTGTGCATGACAGCACTGGCGCACAGTGTGTGTGTGTGCACGCATGCAGCTTTACGCACATTTTGTTCTCCTTTCCCCTGTGTGCATGACAGCACTGGCGCACAGTGTGTGTGTGTGCACGCATGCAGCTTTACGCACATTTTGTTCTCCTTTCCCCTGTGTGCATGACAGCACTGGCGCACAGTGTGTGTGTGTGCACGCATGCAGCTTTACGCACATTTTGTTCTCCTTTCCCCTGTGTGCATGACAGCACTGGCGCACAGTGTGGTGTGTGTGCACGCATGCAGCTTTGCGCACATTTTGTTCTCCTTTCCCCTGTGTGCATGACAGCACTGGCGCACAGTGTGTGTGTGTGCACGCATGCAGCTTTACGCACATTTTGTTCTCCTTTCCCCTGTGTGCATGACAGCACTGGCGCACAGTGTATGTGTGTGCACGCATGCAGCTTTACGCACATTTTGTTCTCCTTCCCCTGTGTGCATGACAGCACTGGCGCACAGTGTGTGTGTGTGCACGCATGCAGCTTTACACACATTTTGTTCTCCTTTCCCCTGTGTGCATGACAGCACTGGCGCACAGTGTGTGTGTGTGCACGCATGCAGCTTTACGCACATTTTGTTCTCCTTTCCCCTGTGTGCATGACAGCACTGGCGCACAGTGTGTGTGTGTGCACGCATGCAACTTGACGCACATTTTGTTCTCCTTTCCCCTGTGTGCATGACAGCACTGGCGCACAGTGTGTGTGTGTGCACGCATGCAGCTTTACGCACATTTTGTTCTCCTTTCCCCTGTGTGCATGACAGCACTGGCGCACAGTGTGTGTGTGTGCACGCATGCAGCTTTAGGCACATTTTGTTCTCCTTTCCCCTGTGTGCATGACAGCACTGGCGCACAGTGTGTGTGTGTGCACGCATGCAGCTTTACGCACATTTTGTTCTCCTTTCCCCTGTGTGCATGACAGCACTGGCGCACAGTGTGTGTGTGTGCACGCATGCAGCTTTAGGCACATTTTGTTCTCCTTTCCCCTGTGTGCATGACAGCACTGGCGCACAGTGTGTGTGTGTGCACGCATGCAGCTTTACGCACATTTTGTTCTCCTTTCCCCTGTGTGCATGACAGCACTGGCGCACAGTGTATGTGTGTGCACGCATGCAGCTTTAGGCACATTTTGTTCTCCTTTCCCCTGTGTGCATGACAGCACTGGCGCACAGTGTGTGTGTGTGCACGCATGCAGCTTTACACACATTTTGTTCTCCTTTCCCCTGTGTGCATGACAGCACTGGCGCACAGTGTGTGTGTGTGCACGCATGCAGCTTTACGCACATTTTGTTCTCCTTTCCCCTGTGTGCATGACAGCACTGGCGCACAGTGTGTGTGTGTGCACGCATGCAGCTTTAGGCACATTTTGTTCTCCTTTCCCCTGTGTGCATGACAGCACTGGCGCACAGTGTGTGTGTGTGCACGCATGCAGCTTTAGGCACATTTTGTTCTCCTTTCCCCTGTGTGCATGACAGCACTGGCGCACAGTGTGTGTGTGTGCACGCATGCAGCTTTAGGCACATTTTGTTCTCCTTTCCCCTGTGTGCATGACAGCACTGGCGCACAGTGTGTGTGTGTGCACGCATGCAGCTTTACGCACATTTGTTCTCCTTTCCCCTGTGTGCATGACAGCACTGGCGCACAGTGTGTGTGTGTGCACGCATGCAGCTTTAGGCACATTTTGTTCTCCTTTCCCCTGTGTGCATGACAGCACTGGCGCACAGTGTGTGTGTGTGCATGCATGCAGCTTTAGGCACATTTTGTTCTCCTTTCCCCTGTGTGCATGACAGCACTGGCGCACAGTGTGTGTGTGTGCACGCATGCAGCTTTACGCACATTTTGTTCTCCTTCCCCTGTGTGCATGACAGCACTGGCGCACAGTGTGTGTGTGTGCACGCATGCAGCTTTACGCACATTTTGTTCTCCTTTCCCCTGTGTGCATGACAGCACTGGCGCACAGTGTGTGTGTGTGCACGCATGCAGCTTTAGGCACATTTTGTTCTCCTTTCCCCTGTGTGCATGACAGCACTGGCGCACAGTGTGTGTGTGTGCACGCATGCCGCTTTACGCACATTTTGTTCTCCTTTCCCCTGTGTGCATGACAGCACTGGCGTACAGTGTGTGTGTGTGTGTGTGTGCACGCATGCAGCTTTAGGCACATTTTGCTCACACACTTTTCGGAAGCACTGCTTTACCCATGAAAGTCCCTTTCAGAACTGCCCGCCCTAGTTCCCTGTGCCTCCACCACCCAGATGAAAACCACTAAATTTGTCTTAATCTGGCTGGCTATCTGCATTAACAAATGATCTTTTTTTTTTTTTTTTTTTTTAGAGAATGGGTACTGGCTCGCTCGTCTGCACCACCGATGAATACAGTTTGCCCATTCCTCTCACATGCCAGTTAGAGCTGGGTGAACATTCGCCATACAAACTTAACGTGGGCTGTACAGTCAGGGCCGGTGCCCTAGGCGACCCTTGCGCTGCCGCCCCCCCACCTGTTTCGGCACCAACTGTGTGCTGCTCGCGGCCCTGAGAAGCGCACAGTCTCTCTTTCTCTTTGCCGCGAGGGGGATAGGCCCCGCTTGCGGCACCACGTGGCTGCTCTTCGGCGCCCCCTATGGCTCGGTGCCCTAGGCGACCGCCGAAGTTCTCCTAATGGACGCGCCGGCCCTGTGTACAGTGGGGCTTGGCTTTCTGAGAAATAAAGCAAAAACGGTTCCTGTCAGCAGTGTGTGTTCACCAATTTCCTTTCACAGTGAAAGAGAAGTGTTAGCAAGAGAGAAATGGCTCCCATGTCTTCTATTCCCCTGTCCGTGCTCTTTGGATATTTGTGCTCGCTGCTTGTAGTGACTGGTCCAGCATGGGGGGCCATGTTCCCAGTGGCCCACCAGATCTTATGTTACATGTCCCAGGCCAATCACATGACTGGGCTAATGCGTCTCTACCGGATTGCATTCAGGTGTGGTTTGGGACTTTGTTTCTTGGATTATATTGTAATATGTCTTTTTACAGTGGGATACATGCTAATTACAAGCTTGTTTCGATATTTTGCAGCGTATAATAGATGCTGTTCAGCAGGCAGAGAAGTGATTGTTTCTCATAACTTGACCAGCTCAGCGTTACCCAATCATAAGGTCACACAACGCTGGGCACAATGTGAAGCTGTCATTTCACGTGTTATGTCCTGTGTAAGCATTTTGCAGTTCAACACCTCCTGCAGTACTAAGGCCCAAGGGGTCCTGGATTTTCTCCTCCCTTGCCTCCCGTTACAATAACCAGCTTTAGCACTGACAGGTAATCTTAGGGTTACTCTTCAGGTCCCTGCGTTCAGCCCCTGAAATGTTGGTAAAAGCTGAGGAAGGGCTGTTTCTCCATGTCACCTCTTTGCCTGTCTTGTTCACCGTTACTGTCCCGCTGTGAAACACCCACCAAAGGGCACCCGAAGCAGTGTAGCAGCATAGTTCTGTTATTATGTCATCTGATACCTATTATGCCAAGCTTATGTTGATTTAATTCCGTTTTAATTTAAAAATGTTGTATGTAAATTTCACCAGGCCTCTGTGCTGAGATACGATTCACAAATTGATCAAACTAAATAAATAAATGTTCTGCCAAGCTCTTGAAAAACCCTCACCTGCTGGTAACGTGTGTAAACTCAACTGGAGAATCTATGGGCCTTGTGGGGTGAAGTCCTTTCTGAATAATATGAGATGCAGCTACTCGAGAACAGAAAGCAGACATTGGAATGGATTTTTTTTTCTTAATCCATTGGGATTAAGAGGGATGAGAGGTGGAGATTGCAATATGGGAGAAAGCAAAAAAAAAAAAAAAACCCGAGAAAAATTGTCAAATCATACAGGTTCATACTGAAGGAGATGCATTCAGTTTCCATGGGGAAGTCTTCTCTCCCTCTTTTTTTTTTGTCATAGAATATGATCAATTTTAAATGAACCTGTAGCTATTCTGTTTGTGAAAATAAATTACAAGGATGCACCCTTAGGAATTTTCCCCCTTATACATGGCTTTTGCTTTGTAATGCTGGAGTATCAAGTCTTAAGGAGGACAATTGCCCAAGCTATTTTCCCATGTAAATAGGTGTTTCTGGGAGCACGCTGACCCTCCTCAGCCCAGTAAAAGAAGGCATGGCCGTTCACAGTGTGAGCAGCTGCTCCTCTGTCAGATGTTTTCATCAGGGGAGGAAAATGATGCGAGGAAATGTGATTGTTTTTCAAAACTACACACATGGTTTGCTTTCAATTTGCAGCCTGCAGAAAAACCATGGGTACTTTCAACCTGGGACACAGATAGGGAGCAAAATCCCACAAGTGGCTAAGCCTCTCCGGCTGGCAAGTCAGGCAGACCCTTGGCCTTATGGTCTACAGGAATTGTGTAGATTGGATGGGCCAGTTGGTCTTTAGCTGTGGTCGCTTACTATGTTACTATGTTGCAGAGTCTTATAGCCCACTGGCTGGAGCTAAAGTTACTGCAATGTTTACCCCCTCCTCCAGCCACAGTCTCCTCCTTCCTTGAGGCAATGGCTGGTTTGGACTGGGAGCAGCTAATAGACAAACCCACGCATAAACATGGTCATTCGCTTGATCTCATTTTTTGTAATCCTCAACTCATACACCTATCCCCTGCAAAGTTACATTAGGCCCCATGCCATGGTCAGACCATTTCTTAATTGCATTTTCAGGGAGCATTAATTATAAAACCTTAAACACCACCCAAAGAGATTAAACTTTTCTTAAAAGAAAGAAGCTCAGTCTGGAATCTTTCATTGATGTCTTCCTTCCTAACTTGCCCGCTCTCATCAGTGACAATGTCAACCATTCGGTCTTAGGTTGGAATTCTTCAATTTCTCCTACTTTGGACTACATTGCTCCAAAAAACCCTCTGCTCTACGAGCTCTAAACCTAGTGCTTCCTGGTTTACTCCCCTACTAAAAACGTTAAAAACCGAACTCAGACATCATGAACGACACTGGCGAAAGCAGCCCATACTAGAGTGCCAAAATGTCTTTTTTGCATGTTTAAGCAAATACAAAAAACATTAATTTTGCCAAAAATTCATTCTATGCTAATAAAATCCAAACTGGCAATGGTAACCCTGCTACTCTGTTCAACATCGTCAAATCTTTAACTACTCAGAAACTAGATACCTTTGATTCCATCAACAATACATTCTGTAACAGGATTGCACAACATTTCATGAACAAACTAAAATCTCTGATGAATTTTCTCACTTGCCTATTCCCAAATTGAACCTACCCTGTACTACTAGTACTTGGTCTACCTTCGCTGATATTGACTCTGCAACCATAGCCCACATTTTATCCAAGATGAAAGTCTCCTCCAGTCCTTTTAACCCTTGTTCAGGTCATCTCCTAAAGGCTATATGTGATCACATTTGCTCACCTCTAGCTCAGCTAGTCAGTCTTTCCCTCGACTCTGGTATTTTTCCTGACATGTTAAAACAAACTTCTATTCTTCTGATGCCAAAGAAAAAAAACTCAGATCTAACTAATATTAACAACTTACATCCCATTACTTCTCTAACTTCATTAGCTAAGGTTATTGAATCAGTAGTTTTACATCAATTAACAGGCTACATTACCGAGAATGCTATCCTTTCATCCGAATCAACATGGTTTCAGAAAAGGTCACAGTACAGAAACTCTACTACTATCCTCATCTGATACATTTTTACGGGGGTTTGACTCTAACATCAATTACATCTTGGTTCTACTGGATATCTCTTCTGCTTTTGATACTTTGGACCACCACATCCTTTTAACAGGTTTACAGTCCATTGGTATAACTAACACTGTTCTCAAATGGTTTACTTCCTTTTTGACAACTCACCCTCAACAGGTAAACATTGGCTACTATAACTCTGAATGGTATACTCTTCCCTTTGTTGTTCCTCAAGGATCCTCGCTGTAGGCTATACTGTTTAATATTTACTTACTTCCTCTTTGTCACCTCTTAGCTGGCTTAGGCGTAGAATTCAAAATCTATACTGATGACCTTCAATTTTTCATCCCCTATAGTATCTCGTGGTCTAATAGTCTGTCCCTCGTCAGCCTCTATGTAAGATTTATTAACACTTGGCTATTCCACAATCACTTGAAACTCAACACATCTAAAACTGAAATCTTGCATTTATTTACTATTCCCCAGTCTTCATGTTGCCCTCCATCTCACTTAATCCTTGATAGTCTCTCCATTCCCATAATAACAAAGTTATTTTAGATTCAGAATTATCCATGTCTCAACCTATCTCATCAGTGGTAAAAAAAACAAAACAAAACTTATTCTACAAGATTCATCTGTTGAAGTGTTTAAAACCTTTGTTATATCGCAAAGTTTTTCGTACTGTGTTACAAGGCCTGATCCTTTCAGGGTAGGATTACTGTAATGCATTATATTTAGGACTCCCAGACTCTGCCCTACGTCCTCTACAATTGGTTCAAAATGCTGCTGCTTACATTCTTACAACCATGAAACTTAGAGACCACATCACTCCTGTTCTCTGCTCCTTACATTGGCTTCCTGTTTCATTACGGATACAATGCAAAACTTTATCGATCATTCACAATTTCATATTCAAGAAATCTGCAACCTGGTAATGATCTTCTCTTCATTTGTATCAACCTGCTAGATATCTACATTCCATGAATAAAAGTCTTCTTGAGGTCCCTTCAGTTAGAATGGCCAGGCGTGACCTCAATAGAAGATGCACCTTCTCGGTTGCTGGCCCTGCTCTCTGGAATTCCATCCCAGATTCCCTCAGGCAATAAACAAATTTAAAGGAATTCAAGAAAAACCTAAAAATGTATTTATGTTCCATTGCTTACAAACAATAGCAGACTGAATTCCACCTAGTCTACCCCGTTGAGGCAGATTATTTTTACTGTCCTTTGGTCATTTTATTATGACCTATTGTTTTTTGATCTGTTCTTGTTAATTATTTTATGTGGTATATAAAAATGTTTAAATAAATAAATACACTGGCTCAAGCCTTGGGAAAAGCTGCACTGAGGACTGCACTACTGTGGTTTTATTCTTTGTAAGCACTTGAAATGCTATGGACGCCCTCTGCCTGGGAAAGCCGCAGTTAAGGTTTTATTCCTCAGATATATGTGATATTCACATCCATTCTGAACCTGCGAAATCTCCAGTGTTGAGCTGTGGGTTTTGAATAGTGACTACTCCTGCAATCATTCCCTATTCACTACTGGGTCAGCTTAGCCCACTGACTTTGCCATACAATACTTCAGAATTTTCTACATTGCCCAGAATCCCTTTCTGAAATGTGTATAGATTTGATGAACTGGTAGTGTCTCACAAAACCATGCAAATCAACATTAAAAGATACTACTGCAGCCATAAGCACCCTCATTTAACAAGTCCACTACAAGGAAAACTCCAGCTTGCCCTAGACTCATCAGTCCTGGGAATGAAAACCCAAATGTATTTGACGCGAACATAAGACTGAATGCTTATTTATTTGTTGCAGAGCTGTTGTTAATGTTATCTGACATTTGGTGTCTGGTGATTGATTGGTTTGTTATTGTATGTGACGGCTTTAATTCACTGCTCCTTGTCCTCTGGAGACTAAGGGCTGGACCCAAAAGCCCTGGAGGACAAACCCTGCTGCATTCTCTCACGCTGGCTGTTTTCACTTTGGTTAGCACTTTTTTTTTTGGCAAAGTTTAGGGTTGCTAGGGAGCAGTGGTTGCCAGACAGAGCTGGCGCTAGGGATGCACATCCTCTACGGGGTTGTGGGCATCTGAGAGGCAGCAAAGAGCAAAACAAGTCCTGTCTGCCACATGAACTCAAAGAAATGCCAGTGCCTGAGATTGCTTTGTTTTGCATCTATGGGTTGACCACCATTCGGCCATACTTATTCCTGCGAGTCACCATGGCTTTGTTTCTGTTTGCGTTTTAGGTGTTTGGGACGTGTTTGATTTGCTTGGGGTGCATGCCTCTGTCAGGACCCTAAGTTGGTTACTGTCTATTCTCTTTTGGTTTTGGGGGGGGTGAAGCTTAGGACTTGGGTTAACTTTCTCCTGGGAAGGGAGCGAGAAGAAAAGCTGTAACTGCTAATTCACGGGCTCTGTTTCTTCTCTTCACTGGAGATGAAAGTGTTTAATGAGCTCTTGCCTAACCTCTCCTTTCTGTTTTAATACTACTACTACTATTTATCATGTCTGAAGCACTATTAAACGTACACAGTGCTTCTCTACGGGGCACAGGGGAGGAAAGCCACATGAAACCATAACAGGGAGAAGTCACATGGAAGTTGGAAAGAAAACTAGGAAAAGGAGTCAGGAGAAGCAGAATATGAAAACAGAGGAGAGAGAACAGTACAATGAGGGGAAAAAAAGCATAAGGTAAAAACGGTTTTAATTTTCCAAGTTAAATATCTGATTAAGCGACTTTGCAAATGTTTTCTGTATTTTTAAATGCATGTTTTAATATTGTAACTGTAAAACCAGAGAGTGGTGCTCTTCAACTCTTGTTGCCTCTATGTCCTGTCATTTTCTTTTGGGGGGGGAGGGGATGATTTATCTTGCTTCTTTTCTCGACACCCCCCTCCTTCCCAGGACATCTCTGGCAGCCAGAAACCTTACCCTGGTCCTATTGCCAGAGCAGGTCTCCAAGAGTGACTGATTCTGGGGTTTTGCATAAGCATCTCACATTGACAAATTAAAATTTAATATTGCAAATTAAAATATTATTTGTTTGGCTGCTTCCCTGAGACTTGGAAGGATCATATAAATAACAAGTTACAAGTACTGTTTGATTAAATTATACAGTTTGGGAAGTAGTTATCACTGAGGGTTCTGGTCTGCGGTGGGGTGGGAGAAATGATGCAGAGGAGTGAGCCTGCTGAATCTCATTTCTGCAGCCTAGGGAAGAGAAGGCCGTGCACTGAATATCACCACAGGGCTGGGAAAGTGAAGCCTCTGCATAGAACATGACAGCAGATAAGGATACCACAAGGAGACATCAAAAGAACATATGAATGCTAGCACAGTTACCTGTCAGTGCTGAGCTGGCTGCCGTGATGGGGGCAGGGAAGAAATCCAGGGCCTCTTCTGCTTTAATAAGTACAAAATGCTCACACAGAACACGTAGGAACTGACCGGGTAACACTGAGAAATGATGGCTTTCCTGTATGCTGGACAGTGTCCGTTACATGCTGCTACATATCCTAACGAGGATGTAATTAGCCTGCGCCCCTCTACAATGGACGTACCATGATGCCAAAATGGAAAGAAATTCCCAGACCACTGACGTGTGACCTACGGCGGAGACACATCATATATTATGCAGCTACTGAGAAATGGTGCTGAGAATATGGAGGGACCCCTAGTAATAGGGACGGTAACTTTCAAACCGGCGAGCGGGTGCATCAGCCTGCGCCCAGTTCATAACTTGCACGTGTACATGCGTGCATGTTATAAAACAGCCTGGCTGTGAGCGAATGTGCGCCAAATTTTACGTGGGTGTGCGCAGGTGCACACAAATGCTGCTTCTGCCACATAAATCAGGGGATTTTAAAAGGGGCGTGCGCCAACGCCATTTCCAGTTTTACCAGTTCGTCCCAGTTTGCCCAGTTAAGAGACAGGTCTTCCAGAACCCCCCTGGTTTAATAGCCTTCACTCCCCCCAGTTATCCCCGACCCTTAAAACTCTGCCGATCTGCCTATTTATGTTTATTTTATGACTTACACGGCATCCGTAGCAGAAGTAACGTTATGCAGCAGAGGGCATCGCCGCATGCCGGAGTGCGTAAGTGTTTATTTACGCATCTCAGCTTCCCATGCTCCACCCAGACGACGCCCAAAACCCGTCCCTTTTGAAAACCTCAGAGATATGCGTGCTGCGGTATTTACGCGTGCATCTGGGTGGCTTTTAAAATCCTCTCAGCGTGCACGAGCCTGACATATTCACACATCCCCTAATTAATGCGCGCGTCAGGCTTTTAAAATTCACCCTCAAATGTGTCCCTTTCAAACAGGGGCATGTTTTTGTGTAGTGGACAGGGGTAGTATGGTCTGTTTATAAGAGCACCCCTTTGGGATGTTACTCACATGGATTGTGCCTGGGAGGGTCTATAGTGTCAGTTCTCTCCTGAGAGGCACAGGGGCCGTAGCTCTAGCCCCAAAGGCAGGCGGAGGGCAACGTGAACCTCTCCCTTCCCTAAGGTCCTCAGGCTGGGCATAGCAGAAGGAGCGAGCGTTCCCCAGGGAAGTGAGCTCTCACTCACAGGCATTTTCTCAGGGAAGGAGAGATTCCTTTTTCTGAGCTGAGTGAGCTTTGTATGGAGAAAGTGTTTTCAAACCGCTCTCCCATTTGGTGTGAGCCGGGTGCTACGCAGAGTTTGGGAGAAAAGGAATCAGCTCCAAACAGGTGCAGCAAAGGAAGAGGAGTTTGCACCCACCTGGTAGTCTGCCAAAAGTGAAGGATTGTCCTGCTAAGGAGCAGAAGCATCGCAGGATTTCAGGTACCACTGAGGGTCCTGGGAGCTTTAGGAAATGCTGGAGCCTGTTCAGTAGGTGATGGATCCTGAGAGAATGTGACCAGTGACTGTGGAAATGGAAGAAGGACATCCATCTCCAAGCAAATGTACCCTTTGTCAGATTGTCACAACTGAAGAAGTGTTATTTTAGTAAAATGTAAGGTTGGAACTATTCATAGTGACAAGTGATTTGTCACAGTCTAAGCTGGCAAGGGAGTGCATCTTCTCCCCATCGTGGACCCGGGGGCCTCATGTGACTGCCTCGCAGTTTCCTAATTCCGAAGGAAATGAGAAGTTAGTGAAAGTGTTTGCATTTCCATAAATACTTACATGGAAATAATGCAGGGTCCTAAACTTGAGGTTATTATAACATGGCCGCAGGCCTGTCCCAGCAGATCAGGACAAGAATACTCACGTGGCAAAGCGTGCTGAGCTCATCCTGCGTACACTGGGCACACACACATACATTTCAGAGGGTGATGGGGCGGGGGTCGTGCACCCGCTAGCAATCTTCTTTGAACTGAGTTGCAATAAAGCATGGAGAAACTTCACAACCCAAGTTCTGGGCCCACAAAGGCATGTTGTGGGAAAGAGCTCGGAGGAGCAGGCAAACGCTTCATCCCATTCTTATGCTGGCTGCGTTCAGTAGGATGACCCTTAGCAGAGGGCAGAGATTGAAAGCAATTGAGGGCAAGTTTATGTTAAAACTGAGAGAGGCTTTTTTTGGCAGTGAGAGGAACGAGGCTTGGTCTGGAACAGCCAAGCATCAATTTAAATAAAGCATCTGTAAGAGAAGATTTAGTGGCTGTCTTCCTTCAAACAAGAGCCTCAGCGAGTAGTGGTGGAACCCAGGACGAGTGTTTTTAGAGCTCTCCAGGGAAGGCTAAACATGATGATAGGCAGGTGCTTTTATTCAGTCTAGCCATTACGTTACCCGCCTGCAACGCAACCCCCTGCATCTATGTCACAATTACTTAACCCAGCCACGCCACCTTTATGTCACACGAGATTGGTGGAAAGCACCCACAGGTGTGTGAAAATCACAGGGAATTCCCGTAGTGTTTGGCGCAGTTAGGGCAAGTGAGAAACAGTGAATGTGAGCAAAGTAGATCTAGGGGAATGGTTTGTCTTCAGTTCATCTAATTCCTGCATAAATTTATTAAAAGAAAAACAGATGTGCATTCACTTACGCAGCAGACACAGATAATGCAGGTTTTCAGGCCATTTTAATTAATGCCCCAATTAATGTATTTACACCGGGGAGGAGTGATTTGAATACCGTTCCCCGCTTCCCTACATTTGGTGGCTGATTTAATTCATGATCAGTGTACATTTGAATTATTATTGATGTCAGGGATGTATTTTTCATTTAGATTGCCTTTGCCCTCCTCAGCCTAGCTGGAAGTAGACAGCAGGATTACGAGGGGGGAGATGTTTAATACGAGGAAGTAAAATAGCACAGTTACGAGATGTGTTGAGAGGTATGCATGCATTTCACGCTCCTCGGCAGGTAGGAAGGTGCGCAGGCCCCTTCAGTGCACGCCCTTTCTGTGGATTTTCCAAGACAAAAGGGGCCATGTACTTTGGAACTATGTAGGCTATTGCACAGTTGCGCCCTGTGCATACACAGTTAACCAGACAGTCTTTTCTTTTCTTGCCTGCATTGTACTACCCGGCGCGGTACCAGAAATACAAAGAGGGTAATATTCAGCCAGTGGCCGGCTTGCAAAGTTAGCTGGAAAAACTTATCCAGCAAACTTTGGTGGGATATTCAGCAACTCAGCTGCACCATAAGTTTATCCGGCTATGGCGTATTTGGAGTTAGCTGGCTAACAATCCCTACCACCTCCACCGAGGATCTCTAAGGGAGTGGCAGGGATTGTAAAGCTGAAGGGTCATATGGTCTTTTCTGCTATCAGATTTCACTGTTTCTATGGCTAACTTAACTCCATCTCAGAATGCTCCTACATTATCTGGCTAAATTGTAGCCATAGATTGAGTTATCCAGATAAGTGGTGGAAATATTCTAAAGTTTCCACCACTCTTTGATGCGGCAAGTACAACCACAGCGGAGACCATGCTGTTGAAAGCTCCAGCTATACATTCAAGTTATCCTGAAGCTCCCTGAAGAAGGAGTGTCACACACTCCGAAACCCTGCAGAGTTGGAGGACTATCTTCAGGACTCAGATAAGTGCACTTTAAATTTCATTCTGTGCACTATCTTATGCTTATTATAGTTCAGCGACCTTGAGCCTATACAAACATTGTGGTGAGGAATGACCGATGATTAAACTGGATATTGTGCTTTAAGGCATCAACAAACAGATTTTAGCCTGCCGCATTACATATACCAGGTCTGAGTGTCATTATAGGCTTTATTCATGAGCCAGTGACAAGACACTTATGATGGTCATCCTTACCCCATATATAATATAATATAATATTACATGAGCCATAAGTTGCAGAATTGTTTGTGTATTGATTGTTTCAAAGTTTCTGCTTCATACAGGGGTTTATTATCTCTTGTTTGACAATATTCTAAAGTTGGCATTTAGCTGGATAACTCACAAGTTATCCGTCTAAATGGCACCAAATACTGTATGTTCCCCAAAACAAATGTCATTCTGGGATGGTCGGTTCTCCTATTTTTTCTCTGGTGTATTTGCACACATTCTTTCTGTGGCTGTCGCTGGTATAACCTGTTAATTAAAACACAAAGCTGTGAAATCTGGAAATCCAAAACTACCACTTGATTACATCTAATTTATTAAAGTTTCTAGATCACTTTAACAAACATGTGCTCAGGGTGATTTATAACAACATAAAACATAATTACTATTTTCCAATAATAAATACATCACACTTAAATTTCACTTAACAAATTCAATACATTTATGAGACTACACCAACTTAGCACAAATGAACAACCATGTCACAGATAAAAAAGACTTGCTGAAGGCACAGAATAAGAATCAGAAACATTTCAGTGTATGATTTAACCAAGTATATGTCTTCTAAAAGAATAAATTACCCTTTAATTAGACAGCACATTGCAGTAAAACCTGTAGTCTGTCGCATAGGGAACTCATCTATGTACAACCTCTAACTTCCCCAAAAAAGAAGCTTAAATAAAATCAGATTAAAACAACCAAGTCCTAAGAGTCCCTCCAAATGTCTCTACATCTTTCATCCACCAAATATCTCAGGGAGTTGATTCCAAAGACACGGAATAGCGAAGGTTTAACACTGGCTTCATGACTGAGGTAATCTATTTGATCTTATGGACAGTTCACATAGCATCTCCTCATTTTCAGGATGTAAAAAAAGGGTTTGGAATTCTTTAAATAGCTCAGACCTATATCTGAAAGGACTTAAATGCAAGGGTTAGATCTACGGGAGCGCTGGCGACTCACATAATCTCTGCCTTTTTAAAACTGAGAGGTAAGCGTGCAACGTTGCATGCACTGACAGTGCTCTGATGCTGCCACAGCATCGCTTGCAAAAGGTGGACAAATGGAGGAACATGGTCACCCTCATTGCATTTCATTCCTGGATGCAAATTCTGCACAGAAGCAGGGTGGGGGAGGCCTCATATTTGAAAGGAAATTTCCATGGCCCTTTTCATCTCAGCGTCGCTTCAAGCTCTGTGAGTGTCCTTATAGACCCTGGCTTCCCAGAGGGATTAACTGCTTGACAGTCAAGCATGAGAAACAAATTAGATCAGACACCAATGTCACCAAAGTCTAAGACAGCCCATCAAGGACTGCATGTTCGTATGTGAAACTATACAGTTTTAACTGTGAATAAATAAAGTATATCGGAAGACTAGAATAACTGGGCAGGCTGATCTTTGTCTGCCATCATCTGCAATCTTACTGTAGTGCCTTTTGTACCAGTAAAAACTAATGCATCACCTAGACACTCCATCTGTTTCTAGAGATGACTCTTAATAGCACGGCAGCAGATTTGGGTATCCTCTCATCTGAAATGAGTACATCCCTTCCTGCAGGGAAGAGATGGCTAAACTGTGGCAGAAGCGCCTCCCAAACCTCAGGTGCGGTTTGCAGAAATATTTTCATGGGACAAAACTGTTTTCTTTTAAAACAAAAGTGTCCCGCAGGTTTGAATTGGTGGAATAAATTCAGTTCAGAGAAGTGACTTGGGGACTGAACCTCAGGTTGTTATGTGTATGAAGTTCTGGGTGGAAGCTGCGTGCTGGTTATTCATCTGGAGCTTGTGCACAGCACAGAATTTAGGCCTGGAGGTGGCTCCATAAAGATTCGTGCTAGCATTTTATAATCCAGGCGGGAGCTGCACAGTTTAGAAAATGCTGCGTAGTTCTGCTTGGACCGGATGTGCACATTTTAATACGCACAGACATTTCTAATGCAAGAAAATGCATTCTTACTCTGCTTACTTTATAAAGATAGGGACCTATATTTCAGGTGCGTGAAAAATATAGCACATATGTATAATAACCCCGATTTATACAGGGAGGCAGGGTTTTTATCAAGTATGTGCATCGAGCATTTTGAAAATATTTATTTGGAATCACCAGTTCACCCAGTCCATCTCCAGTTCACCTAGACCCTCTAGCACTTCACCTTGAACCCTCCCCAGTTCACCCAGTCCATCTCCAGTTCACCTAGACCCTCTAGCACTTCACCTCGAACCCTCCCCAGGTCACCCAGTCCATCTCCAGTTCACCTAGACCCTCTAGCACTTCACCTCGAACCCTCCCCAGTTCACCCAGTCCATCTCCAGTTCACCTAGACCCTCTAGCACTTCACCTCGAACCCTCCCCAGTTCACCCAGTCCATCTCCAGTTCACCTAGACCCTCTAGCACTTCACCTTGAACCCTCCCCAGGTCACCCAGTCCATCTCCAGTTCACCTAGACCCTCTAGCACTTCACCTTGAACCCTCCCCAGTTCACCCAGTCCATCTCCAGTTCACCTAGACCCTCTAGCACTTCACCTTGAACCCTCCCCAGTTCACCCAGTCCATCTCCAGTTCACCTAGACCCTCTAGCACTTCACCTCGAACCCTCCCCAGTTCACCCAGTCCATCTCCAGTTCACCTAGACCCTCTAGCACTTCACCTCGAACCCTCCCCAGGTCACCCAGTCCATCTCCAGTTCACCTAGACCCTCTAGCACTTCACCTCGAACCCTCCCCAGGTCACCCAGTCCATCTCCAGTTCACCTAGACCCTCTAGCACTTCACCTCGAACCCTCCCCAGGTCACCCAGTCCATCTCCAGTTCACCTAGACCCTCTAGCACTTCACCTTGAACCCTCCCCAGTTCACCCAGTCCATCTCCAGTTCACCTAGACCCTCTAGCACTTCACCTCGAACCCTCCCCAGGTCACCCAGTCCATCTCCAGTTCACCTAGACCCTCTAGCACTTCACCTCGAACCCTCCCCAGGTCACCCAGTCCATCTCCAGTTCACCTAGACCCTCTAGCACTTCACCTCGAACCCTCCCCAGTTCACCCAGTCCATCTCCAGTTCACCTAGACCCTCTAGCACTTCACCTTGAACCCTCCCCAGTTCACCCAGTCCATCTCCAGTTCACCTAGACCCTCTAGCACTTCACCTTGAACCCTCCCCAGTTCACCCAGTCCATCTCCAGTTCACCTAGACCCTCTAGCACTTCACCTCGAACCCTCCCCAGGTCACCCAGTCCATCTCCAGTTCACCTAGACCCTCTAGCACTTCACCTCGAACCCTCCCCAGTTCACCCAGTCCATCTCCAGTTCACCTAGACCCTCTAGCACTTCACCTCGAACCCTCCCCAGTTCACCCAGTCCATCTCCAGTTCACCTAGACCCTCTAGCACTTCACCTTGAACCCTCCCCAGTTCACCCAGTCCATCTCCAGTTCACCTAGACCCTCTAGCACTTCACCTCGAACCCTCCCCAGTTCACCCAGTCCCTCTCCAGTTCACCTAGACCCTCTAGCACTTCACCTTGAACCCTCCCCAGTTCACCCAGTCCATCTCCAGTTCACCTAGACCCTCTAGCACTTCACCTTGAACCCTCCCCAGTTCACCCAGTCCATCTCCAGTTCACCTAGACCCTCTAGCACTTCACCTTGAACCCTCCCCAGTTCACCCAGTCCATCTCCAGTTCACCTAGACCCTCTAGCACTTCACCTCGAACCCTCCCCAGTTCACCCAGTCCATCTCCAGTTCACCTAGACCCTCTAGCACTTCACCTTGAACCCTCCCCAGGTCACCCAGTCCATCTCCAGTTCACCTAGACCCTCTAGCACTTCACCTTGAACCCTCCCCAGTTCACCCAGTCCATCTCCAGTTCACCTAGACCCTCTAGCACTTCACCTTGAACCCTCCCCAGTTCACCCAGTCCATCTCCAGTTCACCTAGACCCTCTAGCACTTCACCTCGAACCCTCCCCAGTTCACCCAGTCCATCTCCAGTTCACCTAGACCCTCTAGCACTTCACCTCGAACCCTCCCCAGGTCACCCAGTCCATCTCCAGTTCACCTAGACCCTCTAGCACTTCACCTCGAACCCTCCCCAGGTCACCCAGTCCATCTCCAGTTCACCTAGACCCTCTAGCACTTCACCTCGAACCCTCCCCAGGTCACCCAGTCCATCTCCAGTTCACCTAGACCCTCTAGCACTTCACCTTGAACCCTCCCCAGTTCACCCAGTCCATCTCCAGTTCACCTAGACCCTCTAGCACTTCACCTCGACCCCTCCCCAGGTCACCCAGTCCATCTCCAGTTCACCTAGACCCTCTAGCACTTCACCTCGAACCCTCCCCAGGTCACCCAGTCCATCTCCAGTTCACCTAGACCCTCTAGCACTTCACCTCGAACCCTCCCCAGGTCACCCCAGTCCATCTCCAGTTCACCTAGACCCTCTAGCACTTCACCTTGAACCCTCCCCAGTTCACCCAGTCCATCTCCAGTTCACCTAGACCCTCTAGCACTTCACCTTGAACCCTCCCCAGTTCACCCAGTCCATCTCCAGTTCACCTAGACCCTCTAGCACTTCACCTCGAACCCTCCCCAGGTCACCCAGTCCATCTCCAGTTCACCTAGACCCTCTAGCACTTCACCTTGAACCCTCCCCAGTTCACCCAGTCCATCTCCAGTTCACCTAGACCCTCTAGCACTTCACCTCGAACCCTCCCCAGTTCACCCAGTCCATCTCCAGTTCACCTAGACCCTCTAGCACTTCACCTTGAACCCTCCCCAGTTCACCCAGTCCATCTCCAGTTCACCTAGACCCTCTAGCACTTCACCTCGAACCCTCCCCAGGTCACCCAGTCCATCTCCAGTTCACCTAGACCCTCTAGCACTTCACCTTGAACCCTCCCCAGTTCACCCAGTCCATCTCCAGTTCACCTAGACCCTCTAGCACTTCACCTCGAACCCTCCCCAGGTCACCCAGTCCATCTCCAGTTCACCTAGACCCTCTAGCACTTCACCTTGAACCCTCCCCAGTTCACCCAGTCCATCTCCAGTTCACCTAGACCCTCTAGCACTTCACCTTGAACCCTCCCCAGGTCACCCAGTCCATCTCCAGTTCACCTAGACCCTCTAGCACTTCACCTTGAACCCTCCCCAGTTCACCCAGTCCATCTCCAGTTCACCTAGACCCTCTAGCACTTCACCTTGAACCCTCCCCAGTTCACCCAGTCCATCTCCAGTTCACCTAGACCCTCTAGCACTTCACCTCGAACCCTCCCCAGGTCACCCAGTCCATCTCCAGTTCACCTAGACCCTCTAGCACTTCACCTTGAACCCTCCCCAGTTCACCCAGTCCATCTCCAGTTCACCTAGACCCTCTAGCACTTCACCTTGAACCCTCCCCAGTTCACCCAGTCCATCTCCAGTTCACCTAGACCCTCTAGCACTTCACCTTGAACCCTCCCCAGTTCACCCAGTCCATCTCCAGTTCACCTAGACCCTCTAGCACTTCACCTCGAACCCTCCCCAGTTCACCCAGTCCATCTCCAGTTCACCTAGACCCTCTAGCACTTCACCTTGAACCCTCCCCAGGTCACCCAGTCCATCTCCAGTTCACCTAGACCCTCTAGCACTTCACCTTGAACCCTCCCCAGTTCACCCAGTCCATCTCCAGTTCACCTAGACCCTCTAGCACTTCACCTTGAACCCTCCCCAGTTCACCCAGTCCATCTCCAGTTCACCTAGACCCTCTAGCACTTCACCTCGAACCCTCCCCAGTTCACCCAGTCCATCTCCAGTTCACCTAGACCCTCTAGCACTTCACCTCGAACCCTCCCCAGGTCACCCAGTCCATCTCCAGTTCACCTAGACCCTCTAGCACTTCACCTCGAACCCTCCCCAGGTCACCCAGTCCATCTCCAGTTCACCTAGACCCTCTAGCACTTCACCTCGAACCCTCCCCAGGTCACCCAGTCCATCTCCAGTTCACCTAGACCCTCTAGCACTTCACCTCGAACCCTCCCCAGTTCACCCAGTCCATCTCCAGTTCACCTAGACCCTCTAGCACTTCACCTTGAACCCTCCCCAGTTCACCCAGTCCATCTCCAGTTCACCTAGACCCTCTAGCACTTCACCTCGAACCCTCCCCAGGTCACCCAGTCCATCTCCAGTTCACCTAGACCCTCTAGCACTTCACCTTGAAACCCTCCCCAGTTCACCCAGTCCATCTCCAGTTCACCTAGACCCTCTAGCACTTCACCTCGAACCCTCCCCAGGTCACCCAGTCCATCTCCAGTTCACCTAGACCCTCTAGCACTTCACCTTGAACCCTCCCCAGGTCACCCAGTCCATCTCCAGTTCACCTAGACCCTCTAGCACTTCACCTTGAACCCTCCCCAGTTCACCCAGTCCATCTCCAGTTCACCTAGACCCTCTAGCACTTCACCTTGAACCCTCCCCAGTTCACCCAGTCCATCTCCAGTTCACCTAGACCCTCTAGCACTTCACCTTGAACCCTCCCCAGTTCACCCAGTCCATCTCCAGTTCACCTAGACCCTCTAGCACTTCACCTCGAACCCTCCCCAGGTCACCCAGTCCATCTCCAGTTCACCTAGACCCTCTAGCACTTCACCTTGAACCCTCCCCAGTTCACCCAGTCCATCTCCAGTTCACCTAGACCCTCTAGCACTTCACCTTGAACCCTCCCCAGTTCACCCAGTCCATCTCCAGTTCACCTAGACCCTCTAGCACTTCACCTTGAACCCTCCCCAGTTCACCCAGTCCATCTCCAGTTCACCTAGACCCTCTAGCACTTCACCTTGAACCCTCCCCAGTTCACCCAGTCCATCTCCAGTTCACCTAGACCCTCTAGCACTTCACCTCGAACCCTCCCCAGGTCACCCAGGTCTCCAACCCAAAACTGCAGACAACAGACAAATTCGATTTCACTTGCTTGAGTCATCTAGAGAACCTATCCATGTCTGATTCTTACAAGAAACCCCCCGGGTCGTCCCACAGAGAAAATGGAAAATAGGTGCAGATTGTCGGCATTCTTACCTGCGTAGATGCTATTTTTACATGTCAAACCCCTTTGGAAAATTCAGTTCATGCACGTACATCTATAAGAACCTTCCCCCCCCCCCCCCAAACATGGTTTTTTTTGTGTGCAGGTAAATTATTTAGGTGTGTAATGAAATTCTGGATATTCTGTATTTTAAGGCAGCTGAAAATCCACATTGCGCTATGGGGCTGAGTCGGATGCATAACTCTGTTCTTTACCTGCTTAAATCCCAACTAGGGTTTTCAAAATGTACCCCAGACTGTATCTTTTAACAAGCCTTGACTCCCACTCACATCTGTACACAGCCAAGCTGTAATGTGATCTAGGTTTTTATGTAATAGCGCTGGCTGCCAACGGGCCTATAGTACATTTCCAAATGAGATGAGGTCTCATGGTGCGTCTCTCGCTCTCTCTCTCTCTTGGTACAACGCATTTAATAAATATGTAAATCATCCTATCTCCTAAGGCTGAAAAAGCCATGGAGAAAATGTCGGCAAATGTCTTTTAGTGTTCTCATTCATACTGAAAACACAAAAAGGCCCAGTAATAACAAGGGGGAAAAAATGCAGTCATGGTTTAGAGAAAGAATGCCTTCCCAGGCAAATATTGTCAGTCCTAAGGGGGGTGTGGCCAGCATCTGCCAGAAGTTGTACTTTGCAGGAGACACCATAAGGTTTATTTAATTGTGAGATGTCTACTCTTAATTTAAATTCTGTTGCTGCTGTTTATTTTTCCAAAGGCACACATTATTAAAATACTTTTCTGCTTTCTCCAGAATTTTTGATATATGCAACACTTGTGCTGCAGACTAATTCTTAAGCGCTTTGGAGCTAGTTTGCATTTCATGGTGAGTTATGTTAGAGGGCCAAGCTCTGAAGACCTCCACAGTGCCACCAGTAACCAACATCCGCGGGGGAGGTGAGACGAGGGTTAAAAGAGAGAGAATGGATTTAATATGGAAAGCCAGAACCCGGCTGAATCAGGGATGGCCAACGTGGCCTTCTGAAGCCACACTCGGGCCTGGATGTTAGCTTATCTGCAATGAATATTCATGAATGTAATTTAAATATGAATAAGAGCTAACTGGTATATTTGGATTGGTTTGAAAGCCAGACGTACTGCACTTAGCTGTCCCCTGTCAGTCTCACATACACCAGGACCCATAAAGACTAGCAAAAGAGCTCAGATTTAAAGAGGGAAAGAGAGCTTTTCAGTATTTCTCAATAATTTTTCCAGACTATTGCTGCTCATACCAATTACCTTTCCAAAATTGGCTGGGGATTAAGTGATTTTCTTTCTCCCCCCTCAAAAGCATTGGCTTTTCTCAGGAAGCCCTGTGAAAGGGTTGGCAGTTTGATGTCTGCAAGCAGTCCGAGCATTAGCAATGCCTTGCCTGCCCGGGCTTCAGCTGGCCCGGGCTGTACTCCATTTGCCGGTAGCACGGGGGCCTCGGCCTGGTCTGGAGCAGAAGTCCACAGATCAGAAGAGCAGGGGTGGGGGGAGAAAAGATGCATCATTTGTAAATTTCAGCCAAAGTCAAAGCATTAAGAGAAAAATAGATTTTATTGTAACTGAAGCTTGTGCTGCACAAGGCACGCTGCAGGGGTGGGGAGTTACGCAGCATCACCACATCTCGCCTCTATGGTAGGGCATTTCATTTTCAGTTTTCATTTCATGTTTATGAATTATTTTCCATAAAATGCAAAGCAATAAACAACAGTGAAAATTACAATTTAAATCATTAAATAATAAAACAAAAAGTAATCAAATAATAAACACAGTAAATAAGCTAACTGCAATCAACTAAATAAAAACTGAAAATATATAACAAACATATAACCACACAAAAATGCGTAAAAGTCATCACAGAACCAACTAAAGTAATTTTTCCACATGCATACCCTAAGCACGACTAATCAATGTTGCTGTAAGCCAAGTGTGTAGGCCATGGTGGAATTCCGTGGGGTCTAAGATCCTTTGGAAGGTGCTGCTGGAGTCTCTTCAGATATAGGCATGGGCTGACGTCACTGGCTGCACCCAGCCTCAGCAGGAATCCCCATGCAAAGTAAGATTGCTCAGAGTTCAAGTGCGTCTTTATTTATCAGATTTGTAAAACTGCCTTTCCAATAAATTACTTAAGGCAGCGAACACTACTGGATAACATCCCT
This sequence comes from Rhinatrema bivittatum, assembly GCF_901001135.1. Taxonomy (NCBI): domain Eukaryota; kingdom Metazoa; phylum Chordata; class Amphibia; order Gymnophiona; family Rhinatrematidae; genus Rhinatrema; species Rhinatrema bivittatum. The sequence continues at coordinate 8,257,054 of NC_042626.1, read as the reverse complement.
CTCCCTTCCTCTCTTCCTCCCTTCCTCTCTCACTTGTTTTAATTTTGAGTACAAGATTCTCTACAATCTTTCTGCCCATTTAAGGACCTCCCCTTTCCCTAGGGTTGCTACATCACCCAGTTCAACCCCAAACTGTCCGATCCAGTCCTGGTTTTTTCTCCATTGTATGCAGGGAGTTGTAGTTTTGATTTCCCTAAGAAAGGTTGGGGTACAATTCCAGGCATGAATTGGGGCAAAACCAGGCCTGTGGATCAGTGTGTTCAGCTTGACCTGGGAGTGAGGGCAGTTCATCCTTGAAGCAAGGATGGTGGTGAACTTTGGTTCTCGAGGGCCTCAGACAGGATCCAGTTTGCAGGATTTCCACAATAAAATCTATTTGCATTCATTTGATCCAAGAGCCAGACCTGTTAGCAACACTCAGGGAGCAGAGGTTGCCATTCCTGCCTTAGAGCTGAAGGATAAGGGAGTCTGGGGAGTGCTATTGGAGGACCCGGTTTTATTGACTTATTTTATAAACTTAAAGCCCTCTCCATTGTTGTGGGACTTCCAGGCCAGCTCTATCCTAGGCATCATACTTTGCACTGTAATCCACTTTGAAGCGGCTGATCAGCCACAAAAGGCAGAATAGAAATATTAAATTAAATAATCCCTCCAGGACTGCCAGCCAGCATCATTTCTGGAATTTCCACAACAAACACACATGAAATATGTATTTGTATACCATGGGAGCAAGGCATGCAAAGAGATCTCATACATATTCATTATGGAAATCCTGGAAATCAGACCAATTTGTGGCCCTCAACAGCCAGATTTAGGGACCCCTGCCCTAGGGAATGTGAAAAAAATTCCACTCTCGGGGAGCTCAAGAGGTCTAGAGGGCTCTTTATAAACAAGTTACTCCAAGTAGGATGTTTGCCCTCTCTCTTCAGCCTTGTGGCTACATCTCACTTGGACATCCTATTCCCTCATTCATATTCAGAAGGCTGACTCAGAGTATCCCTAAAGGCTTTGCAAGGGGTAGGGCAGGAGCAAGGATCCTAAGGTGCAATACAGTCTTCCCCTCCCCCCTCTCCTTTGTTTTTCCGAATGTGCAGCAGTCTGCAGTGGACCCATTCATTATCCTTTCCTCATCCACACTCTCTGTCTAACACAAGCTATTCATGCTTTTTTTTCCCCTTTTCTGGGCTTTCTTCCAAACCCGGTTTTTGATCTTTTCCATTAATGTCAATGATCTTGCTTGGGAACATCATTTGAGATGCTTTCAGATCATGTCTTCTGCTGTGATTATACAGATCCCGCCAGGCAGAAATGTCTTTGCTTTTTTGCCTTCCCTTTCTCGGCACTGTGCCGTACCATAATTCAGTTTTAGAATTATCATTCCAGTTCCTCATTTTCAAAGCATTTGGTTCTGCTGAGACGTTGGAAAGTAAGGGTAGCAGTTAGAATTCCGAAACATTTTACCCATGGGGTACAGCCCCTCGCAACCAAGAAGTGATATCATGAAATGGTCATGGAAGGGAAGGAGAGTGCTCACATTTCTGGGTGGCACCAGTTCATTTGATGCATTGATCTCAGCCCTAGTCCCCAGTAAAACCGCCATCACAACTGATATTAACTGGCGATGTCAGCAAAGAGGCAAAACCCGTAGAAAGTGATTTTGCTAGGGAGTTAGACCCAGATACAGTGGCTTCATGACGCATCTCTACGTAGCTGCTGAAGCTCGGGACATTCCAGCGTCTGGGGTCAGATTACAGGAGAGAATATATGCTGGCATTTTCCGGCATATCATTGTCTCGCCAATATGGCAGCTGCAAGATACGCACTTTTTTTTTTTTACTTGTATAACTTCAATGTTTATTTTAGTTTTCCTGGGAACTTCAGTGTTATAATAAAAAATAAATTGGTAGCAAAATGATTTCCACTGATTTTTCTCCTGTTTGCTATAACAAAGTCATTTTTCCATTGATTTTTTTTTTTTGTTATAACATTGAAATTCTCAGAAAAAACAAAATAAAAACTGAAAATGAAGGTCCCTATGCGTACCATGTGATTAATTTGTAGAGAAACTACTCAGGTAATTTCTCTTTGAAAAATGCCTAAAAGATGCAAGTGAACAAAAAAGCTAGTTGGTACCTTGCACCTAGATGGTACCTTGCACCTAGATGGTACCTTGCACCTAGTTGGTACCTTGCACCTAGATGGTACCTTGCACCTAGTTGGTACCTTGCACCTAGATGGTACCTTGCACCTAGATGGTACCTTGCACCTAGATGACTCACACCCAAGAGGCAGGCTTTGCAATGATGGATTGAGGCACTGGCTGGAAAAGCTCTCACTGTGACTTTTCAAGGACACTAAATTCACTGGAATATATTTAAGAAATTAAACTGTGACCATTTCCTTGGGATGACACAATAGTCTTCTGCGATACCTGAAGTTTCCTTTGCCTCTGTAAATGCATAAAATGGCTGGTTCTCCATGGAAGCAATGTCTTCTGTGTTGTGTCGTCGCCCCGTTTGCCTCACCTTATTCACGGCTCCTCCCGCTTACCCGGGAAAGATGGCTACCACCGCGTCTACAAGCCAACCTCTCTGGCGTCCCTGGAACAGCTATGGTGCAGCCTCCCGCCATTGCTCCTCCCAGGTACCTACTAGGGTGAGCGCGCACACAACCCACGTCTTTGTACCACTCTTGGCGTGAACCTCGAGGGCGTTTCCTCATGCTGACGTCACGCCATCCGGGTATATTACCTTCACTAATTTGCTAGCTCGTTGAGTTAGCAAGGACTCAAATCCGTTCCTGTCTACGCTACTCTGCCGCTTCCATGCTGCCGCAGGAAGCTCTCTCTCTGCCCTTCAGGGTAACCGCTAACCTGGGTACCCGCTCCTCGGGGGCACTCTGCTTTATTTCAGGTGCCTTACAGGGAACAGGTCCTCGCTCCTCGAGGGCCTGCTCTCCCTGCCTCGGTGCTTGTACCTTCTACAACATACCTGGTGGAATCGCATATCAGCAGCAAACACCTAGTGAGTGCTCTAACTCTCAGTCTATCTCATCCACAGTATCTCCTCGCTGGGAGACCTGCTGCCGAACCTCCTGACGTCATCTAGGAGAGAAGGGCTCCCTCTGCCGAGGTCCCTGAGACTGCAATTACAGATTAATGTTCCCTGTATTCAGAATTCTTGTACCCCATTTCCCCCAGGCATTCCCCCCTTATTTTCCCCTCCCCCCCTCCCCTTAAGTTAGGAGCCAAGTTCTAACTAACTTCTGTCTGGATTCTGGAATTTTTCTGGTTACTCCTCCTGTTATTTGTAATCTGTTTATTTATATATGTATACATCTGTTTATTAATTTCTCTTGTTTACTTGCCTTGTTATTTGTAACTTTCCCAGGTTATGTTTGATGTAAACCGGCGTGATAAGACTTTTGTCCTGAACGTCGGTATATTAAAAAGTACTAACTAACTAAATAGCCTCACTACTGCCACCTCTGGTGGAGATCTTCAAGCTGTCTAATAAAGAACTCCTGTGTTTTGTGTGTACGAGTCTAGCCCAGTGCTGTGGCTCCTCACGGGACTCCTCCCTGTGGGCGTGGTCATCTCCACAGCACCCAAGGATCCACAAAACACACGTTATCATAACATTCTGCTTGTGTTTGGAGCATGCTGCATCTCAGCAGCCCTATCACAAAATAAAACTAGCCTATTTGACAGGCCTTGCAGTTCTGCGAGAATCCTGTATATTAGTAGATATTTCATTTCCAAGTGCTTAGGTCTTTCAGCAGAAGGCCACTGACCCAGGAGGACGAAAGAGCCTGAACAGCCACAGGGGACTATAACTACGGAGCACAGAAGTACCCTTCATGATGTTAAGGTGGGAGAAAGATTAAGACGCAAGCGTACTGGTCTGCTGGTACCAGTACGCTGATGGATTTAATCCAGTGAGCTGGAAAGAGACGGACCCTCCTGTTGTTATCCCAAGGGTGAGTGCACTAGATATGAAAGAGTAGCATCACAGCCTTGAAAGTATATCAGAGGGGCAAATCATCTTTAGCCAGAGGAGTAGAGATTTGCTCCATAATTAAGTATAGGCTAATTTTGGAATCTGTGATCAGATTTAACGGGAAAGATAATATCAAATGCAATTAACTGTTCCAAGGAATTTAAAATAATTTGACTTCTGTGACTGTTGGACACAGTGAATTTTTTTAATTACTGCTAACTGCTTCAATGACTACGAATCAAAGGAAAGTCCAGCCTGATTTGTGAAGTGGATGGTTGTATCTACACTAGGTTCCTACCCATCAAAGGTCCTTCACCATCTTGATGAGCCCATAACAAGGACTCATGGCCTGACTTTTCCTGGGGATGATCTATTGGAGGGGGAGGGCCATTCATGACGCCCATCCACCCACCAATGCATCGAATACTCTGGCAAAGATTGCAAGTCCCATCAAGTCAGCCTTTTCCCTCTAGCTTCTGCCATATCACATGCCCTACATGAACTGTGATTTTTTTGTAACTTCCCCACCACTGAGCCTAAAGATTTTTTGTCCTTATCCCAAATGTTCTTAATTCTTGATACCATTCCACCTCCACTGTGAGGCTGTTCTGTGAATCCATCACCTTTTCTGAGAAGAAATACTTCCTAATGTCAGTCTTAGCTTGCTTCTCATCTCATGCCATGACCCTATGTTCTAGGAAATGCTTCCACTGAAAAAAAAGCAGCAAGAAAAGTCAGTAGCAGTAGACAAGTTTGAGTACCTTTAAAAAAAACCAAAATTGCAAACTAACATTTTTTCAGAAGGATGGATGTAAGGGATGTTGACCTCAACTTTTGTCTTTGGTCCTTCCCTTCTTGTATCTGTACAGAAAGCTCCTGCAAATGGAATACAAGTTTTTATTCCTTTTTCTTGTGGTGGCTCCCCCAGTGTACTCTATTTCCAAGCTGTAAAGGAGTTGAAATCTGTCAGGATTTAGATTATTATTGATCTTTGCTACCTATTCCCAGGAGTAGCTGAGGAGTAACCAGGTTAATAACATTTATTGATGATGCGTGTTGCTTACAGCACAAGATGAGAAGCACTGCACGTTCTCCCTAACACATTGTTCGCTTAGCAGCCTCGTTTTTATAGTTTTGTGCTACGTGGCACTGTACAGTATGAAAGGATTCTGTATTGAATGAGAAATTAGAAGGAAAAGGTTAGGATTCAGCTCTTGGTATTTTCATTTATAACAAGAAGTCCAGAAGGGGCAGAGTATAAAGAGTGCGGGGACAGAAATACAAGATAAGAGAGTGCCTGGAGGTCATTAAGTACTAATCCCAGCTCTGCCATGGATGACTCGGTGTTACCTTGAGCAAGTCACTTTACCAGCTCTTAATGCTTAAATGAGAAAGGGCCTGCTTTTTTAACCTGGAGGCTATGCCGTTTCATTACTTACCAGGAGCCAGCCTGCTTCTGCAGGCATGGACTAGGGATGTACATTTGCTTCAAACAAATATGCATGCGAAACCAAATGAGTCCATTCTCATTTTGTAAAATCCAAAATGAATTGAAAATGACTCTGAAAAGCTTGACAATTTCCAGATTTTTCATTTTGGCGAACAGTGTGCTCTATTTGCCAAAATGAAAAAGCCAAATAAAAGAAACTCCACACCCACCTCAAATGACATTTAGCTGAAAATGAATGAAGCAAACCAAACTGAACATACTTTGCCTACCAATCTCTAGCGTGGACTGTAGGAAGCTGGAAGACTTTCTGAAATGTCAGAAGACACAGGAACAACTGATGCTGAATATTTTGTGCAACCGTTGTGAGCTCTGTGGAAAGTGGAGGAAACTTCTTTGCATTTCCTAGCTTTAGAATGTATTTCAAGCTGACCCTCATTTCCAGGGATGTTGGCTTGTCACAGCTAGACATGCCAACCTCGTGCCCATCATTCCTCCTGTTAATGCTAAAATACAGAAGTGGTATAGCCGACTCCCTCTTGCATGCTGTGACCTGCCGCATACCGCACACATTTTAACCACTGTTAGTTGGTGATATAAAACCTACTGACCATGTTCTTCATGACAAAGCCAAGCAACGTTGATCGGGACTATGGAGATAATAGTAATTCATGACAATGGAGCCATCTTAAGAAAAAAAAGTTACAGGTGCAATGTATGCTTGGGAAGTGAAAGAAACTGGGTTGAGAGGTTAGGTAAAAGATGTGGGTAGGGAGTTGCTGTTAGTTTAAGTATGAGAATTCCTCTGCTCATCTACCTAAAGTACTAGAGAACCAACTGGGCAGACTGGGAAGGTCAATTGATCGTCATCTGCTACTGTCTACTATGTATTTTGACTGCAAGGAATGTAGTTTATGATACCTTTTATTGGACCAAGCTATGAATTAATGCATAGATGTTGTTATACCTAAGCTTTCAAGACCATGTTGCTTATTTCTAAGAAGTGTCATGGCAACAAATATGCATTAGAGGCTCCACATCTGACAAGCTAACCCAGCATCCAGCACACAGCTGTGCCACTTGGAGCCTCGGGTCCCAGTAGTACCTTTGTTGCTCAGTGTGGGACCTCCAGCAAATAACTTACTATAAATCTGTTCAGACCTATATATTGCATGCTTTGTGGGTAGGAGGATCATGATTCTTATTTACAGCATGGACCTTGCCAGGCAAATAACTATAATCATATTAAATATGATATTAGTAATTCTCATAATTGCAGGGTTCGGTTGTTACAGTACTTCTACTATGTCTTTGTTCACTTATGCCATTTAGGGAGAATCTGTACCATTTCCACATTTACAGTGTAGATAACTACAGCAAACGTTCACCATGCTTCTTCCAACTTGTGGTGGCCATTTGCTTTAGGCCTCTTCCAGCTGTCATGGCACCACACGGGGAAGGGCTGTGGATGCTACTGTATAGGAGGTTTTCCTGTTGGTAGAATTTGAATATCAATTCCTAATTGAACATCAAAGAGAAAGATTTAGATCATTTAAGGTATAATGTAACATCAAAGTAAATTCAGGGTAGTTAAGTTCCTATACTCATAAGGACTTGAAATACCTGACCATCATGTCAATAGCTGGGCTAGGGAAGGTGATAAAAACAGGGGAAATACACACATTGGTGTTCTGCCCAATAGAGACTGGCTCTGATTGAACTGGAAGCCCAAAGGAGCAGGTGGAAAATGCTGGACCAAAAAAAATGCAATTAACAAAGACAAATAAGCAAACCAGAAACTTGAAGACATTAGCAGCTGATGGACAAGCCCATGGTAACTGTCAGCTCATTGGATTCCAGTGGAGTCATCTCCGGCAGCCATGAATAATCTCAGCTGGCACAGTATGCGCTCGAAAATAAAAACTCTTTTTTTTTTTAAATCAGAACATAATACTGTTAAAAAAGTTAGTTTATAAAGCAAGTTATATGTGCTTAGTTAATCTGTTATACTGTATCATGTCATTATAAGGCTTGCCTTAGGCATCCTGTTGTATGTAAAGCGGTGTGATATGTCCTATCGAATATCGGTCTAGAAAAATAAATAAATAAATAAAAACTCATTTTGTTGGGCCCTGGGTCACTCCCTGTGCTGCCCGAGGTCCTGGCCTTTGGAAGTTGCTTTGCAGTTCCTGCTGAGGGGAGCCAAAAAGCCAGTAGCCGGGTTACTGAGCAGCAATGAAGCCGGTGACTTTGCTGGCTGGCCCGTCCCATATAGTTTTTAAAACTGCTCGCTCCTAGATCCTTTTCTTTTGTTCTACAGGAGTTGAGGATTTCCATTAGCATGCCTGCAGCCCTTGTTATGAGACAAGAAAAAGTCAAACACTGCACAGTAATGAAAGCTAATACATATTTATGTTGCATTAGAATAAAAATGTCAAACTGCTTGCAAACGCAAACTGTCGCTACATGCGTCTATGTTTCTGAATATGGCCTCGGGTCTCTTCCAGCTGTGATCATGCAATGTCTCCTTTTAAATGGAAAGCGTTGGGTTGTTGCCTTCCACACATGTAGAGTAGGTTGTCTGCTTATCTGCACGCCTAATTGAATCTTGTGCCTTTGCAGGGGTGTTAGCAGTGGCCAAGCTATGCTTGAGCAGTTGCAGGAAAGAAGTGCCTTATAAATACAGATGTTCATATTATTTTTAACTTCCTCGCCCTCCCTTTACACAGACACAGACACATCATTCAGATATCATCACAGAATGTCAGAAAGAGCCATGCAGCCATCTCCAGAGAATGACCTGGAAACCTCCGTTTATTTCTGTAAGGACAGAAAGGAGGTTACCCCTATGTGGCCTTTGAGTTTCTCTGTTCAGGTCCCTTCCAAGCGTTTCTTCACCAGAGCCTAGGAGGCATGGACCACAGGGGGAGGGGGAGCCTCGGGGAGGCCCTGCAGAGCCATCCTCAATCCAGCACACTTAATATTCTTCTTGGAAACTTTAGCAGGAGCCCTCTTAACATGGGGGCACATGAATTATCCATCCCTCTGTTTATTCTGTTGATGTCCAGGGTTGCATGTGCTCAAGAACGCTGCAGCACAACAGTGGTCGACTTTCCGAGGCTATTGCAAAGAACATTTTTGGTAAATATGTGCAGACAAAGAGGGATTTGTCTTGACATTTGAAAATCTCTTCTTGTTTTATTTTCTGGCAAAACTGAGAAAATAAAATAGTTCTCCCTCCCCCTTAAACAGTCCACTCAACACCTGTGTATTTCTAGTTATAACTGTAGTTATGATCATTTTTTATTTCATACATTTCCCTAAAGATGAAAGTTACTGTCAGAAGTGCTATACCTTCCTGCCTCTCCCAGTGCAGCAGCACCTGCTCATAGGGGTGTGTGGCTTATGCCTCTTTTGTTTCTTTGTAAGCACACCCCGCTACCTCTGCTCAGCTATCCTTGGCTGAGGGCCACAGACCACGGCTCCCTTTGAATCCCAGGATGCACTCCCTAGTCTGGTCAGTAGGTGTCACCGGGGAACACTGGCTGGGCTGCATGTATGCCCTGGACTTTTTAAAGGCAGAGCCCTTTCAAGGCTGTCTCATGCAAGAAGCTTGCAAGACCATCACCCCAAGGCATATGGCTACAGTTCTTTTACCTCTTAAATCTGTATGTTTTAAATGTATCTTCACATTTATAAAAACCTCTTCCGACAGGCGGTATACAAAATAAACATATATAGAAGCGTAAAAATAACCTAGTCAAACAATACATCACTAAGTCAAGCCAATGCTTTGGAAATGAGCCAGGTTTTCCTTAACTGAGGTCTAAGGTTAATGTATTCCTTAAGTAATTCATTCCTCACTTGGAGGTGGTCTCTTGTGAAAAACAAAACAAAACACCGACTCCACAGCTATCTGTCTTGTCTGGTTTTTATTTTTTATAGTAACATGGCAGCCAAATGCCACGCTGTAAACATTAGCCTGAAGCCCGAACACTGCAAAATGTCTGTAGGTCTCAACACTTAAACACAGCCCATGAGAATGTGCCTACCTCTTGTGCAGATAAAGGGAACAATTCGGTCCCCACTGCCCTTAGCTCACATCTTCCTCTGTCACTAGATTCATTAGAGACATCTTTTACAAGCAGAAAATGTCGATCCTTGCCCCAAATCTTCCATACCAAGGTGGATTAGCAGATCATCTGTGCTTTTTCTTTTGTCATCATCACCCTTACTTCTCCCTCTGAATGGATGCTGATTGATGCATAAATTTGAATAATCTTATCATTTGCAGATCTGTACGCCTGCTGGCTCAGTTCACTGAGGATTTTTGCTACATATACAAAAATCAAAAGAGGGCTTTCAGCAGAAGGTGTGCATTTCTGCACAAGTCATCTGATAATGTTGTACAGGGTCTGTAAGAGGAGCATTATGAGGCTTACAGCTTTGCCCCACAATGCTCATTCTGTCTTCGGGTTGCTGTTAGGTTCCATGCCATAAGGGATAGGCTGAGCCAGTCCTGGTTTTATTCGATTACATCCTTGGACCAGTAGTACCAAGTTCTTTCAGAAAAGCAGAATTAGCTAAGGTCATGCAATTGGGTTGAAACCTTATATTGGATGCCAGGGTCCATGGAAAACATGGTACTAAATCTGGAAAGAGCAGCATAGCCAGAAGTCTATCAGAAATGGGAGAACTTCGTGCCAGGGGCAAGTGAAGAGCGGAGCGCACCAATATCTTGGGCCACCGTGCCACAAAACCCCTGAGCTGCTGCAGCGAAAAGGAGATCTGGACCAGCTCAGGAAATACTTGGCTTTCTCCTGCAGAGATTTTTACCCCTGTGAATAAATTCCTGCACGCTATGAATTTTGCACGAGAGAGACCGAACATACACTGCAAGTCTGCTTGACTTACTGAAGATGTAAACTGGGAATTTTTCTGCATGACTGATGAAAGGCGTGAAAGTGGAGGCATTCAAACACTGCACGGAGCGGCAGTAGCCACAGCGGCATTCAAACACTGCACGGAGTGGCAGTAGCCACAGAGGCATTCAAACACTGCACGGAGTGGCAGTAGCCACAGAGGCATTCAAACACTGCACGGAGCGGCAGTAGCCACAGAGGCGTTCACGGAGCGGGATGCCAGTGGCCAGTAGTTGGTGTTCCACCTTCTCGGAGCGGAAGGATGGAGGGCTGCTATTTCCAAAATAAATAAATAAATAAAACAAAACAAAAAAATAAAAACAGGGGTGGGTAAGAGTATGGGGCAAGGGGGTGGCCTGCTTGTTACAGCGGTTGCTACCCCCAATTGAGCTGGATGTCACTTGGATGCAGATACAGAGCTGCTCTCTAAATTGGGTGGAGGGGAATTAGGGCTGGAGGGTACTGGAAGCCAATAGTAGCAGGTGGGAGAGAGAAAAAGGGGAAAAAAAATGGATAAAGTGCGTAGCTTGCTGGGCAGACTTGATGGGCCGTTTGGTCTTCTTCTGCCATCATTTCTATATGTTTCTATGAAAGACCTCCATGATGCACCTATTAAAATAAAGTAATGTCCATTGAGAGTTTTTTTGTTTTTAGTTCTTATTTTGAGGGTGTATAGTAGCACAACACACACTGGAAGGAAACAGGGCTTCTACCAATGTTTATTGTTATCAGAAAACACACTCCAACAGAGCTGCAAGTCTTCCCATGCACCAGCCATGGCTCTTTTCAAGTCTGTAGGAACTCCCAGCACAGCATCCGACAGCTTGTTTCTGATTGCTGGACAGACTTTGAAAGGGATTATTCTGGCTGCTTCCCAACACCTCAAAATGCCTCCACTGTGTTCACCCCAGATTACGTCCTAGTCACTAGGGCTTTATTCCTTGAAGAAATTTTCAGGGATGTCATGTAATTTCTGCTTATTGTTGCAGATCTACTGCACCATCTGCTTGACCACAGTTTTCTTTTTTGGTTTTTTAATTTATTTTTTTGTTTCTTTGGGTTTTCTTTAATTTTTAAAACATTTTTCAATTAAGTGTGTACTATTTCGATGTAGTGCGTACTATGTTGATTCAGGGGCCAAATCCCAGGAGATATGTGCATGGCCGGGCTGTGTGTGTACTGAGCGCATTTTCCAAGCGGCCCAGCCATGTGCGTAACTTCGGGCTGGGGGCGGGGTCAGGGTGGGGCCTGGCCAGGACAGCACCATCAGACACTGACCCGGTGAAGCACGCGTCAGCAGCTGGCCAGCCTGCGCAAGTTACTGCTGCTTGGGACAGCAGGTAAGTAAGGGGGGAAAAAACCCAGTTAGAAGGTTTTTAGGGGTTGGGGAGGATAGGGGTAAAGGTAGGCAGGGTAGGTAGGGGGTTAAGGACGTTCCCTCCCAGTGCATTCGTTTATTGAAGTGGATTGGAAGGGAACTGGGAAAAGGCCCTATCGCGTCGCTGTGCTCACATAGCAAAATCCCCCCCCATGCGAGAAAATGTAAAAAACAAAGTTTTGTGAATTATTTTTATTGTTTCAGTTTAGAAATGATATGCAACAAACTAGGCTATGTTGTTAAAAAAGAAAGCAGATCCCTAGCAGAGACTGAACCCTCTCTCACAGGGGCGAGCGGGCAGACAGTGATGTGTCCGTGCATCAGCGTGCGCTCAGGGAACGCTCCAGACCCCCCGTGCAGTCACCCCAGAATCTTGAAATCTTTCAGAAATGGAAGGATGTTTTGGTTTTGGAATTTGCACCTCTTCCATAGCAGAAGTAAAGTTACGCAGCCCAGGACCTGAATGTGTGCCCAACGGCTTAAGTATCTGTGCACGCATCTCTTAGCCCCATCCAAACCATTCCCCTTTTTTAATTGGATTGAGATATTCGTGTATTGGGAGATGTGCATGCCTGTAGGTAGCTTTTAAAATGCAGTGCACACGTGCATCTCCCGATTTTGGCGCCTTTTTATGTGCCTCAAAAGGGGTTTGCATTTAAAACCCAATATGCCAGAAAAAATAAATCAACAAACATTCATGCAGCTAAAGTGTGAAATTTCCTAAAATACCAAGGATGCCAGTAATGGAGCTTGAAAACTTTGTGGGTTGTGTTTTCTCTGTGTCTTACTATATCCGCAGGGGCTACTCTTAGCTACCTTAATGGTTATACAAGTTCTGAAGTCTTTTATTACCAACACCGTTAGACATTGTACTGAAATACGGAAAGTCAAATAACTCTGGGCAGCATCTTGGCTGGCTTGTCGTAATTTATTAAGATGGCTCGGACACATGAGCGGTTGCTTTAGGCATGCCAGTAATTCATGTTAGCATTAACCCAAAGCATCATGTTAAAGGGCCCTTGAAAATTACATCTGCTTGTGCTGGCGTGAACAGATATTGTGTCTCTGTTGCAATGCGGCAGAGGCAAACGGCTCCTGGCAAAAACTCATTGGGAACACCAAGGCCCAATCTGTGGGACAACTATCTGGAATTGAATTCCACCACTTCTTTTGAGCTTTAGGTTGGGTTCCAGCCACTCATCTCCAGGTAGCCTATATAGAAGATGGCGGTGAGCCTGGAGCAGAGAGGAAAGTTCTCAAAAGCTGTTTTTTTGCAATGGCATTTCCCTCTTAAGGATTCTTCTTAGAGTCATAATGCAAGTAGGGCAGCCATAATTGTTGGCTGGGATGCTTTTCTCAATTCCTGGTAATTCTTACTTTTATATGTTTGTGAAACATTTTATGAGTTGTTTGTTGATTTATGATTATGTGTAATTATCTGTAATCCACCAAGATTTTCAGATTGCTTATATAAATAAATAAACAGCCACTCTGCTCTCTAATTCAGCCTTTCCCCTCCTATTGTACAGGGGAGGAGAGGGTGTGATTCTGCTGCAAATGCTGATTAGGCACAAAAAGGGGTTAACAACATAAGAACATAAGAACTTGCCATGCTGGGTCAGACCACGGGTCCATCAAGCCCAGCATCCTGTTTCCAACAGTGGCCAATCCAGGCCATAAGAACCTGGCAATTACCCAAACACTAAGAAGATCCCATGCTACTGATGCAATTAATAGCAGAGGCTGTTCCCTAAGTCAGCTTGATTAATAGCAGTTTATGGCCTTCTCTTCCAGGAACTTGTCCAAACCTTTTTTAAAACCCAGCTAAGCTAACTGCCTTAACCTCATCCTCTGGCAATAAATTTCAGAGCTTAATTGTGCGTTGAGTGAAAAATAATTTTCTCCTATTTATTTAAATGTGCTACTTGCTAACTTCATGGAGTGCGCCCTAGTCCTATTATCTGAAAGAGTAAATAACCGATTAACTTTTACCCATTCTACTCCTCTCATGATTTTGTAGATCTCCATCATATCCCCCCTCAGCCGTCTCTTCTCCAAGCTGAACAGCCCTAACCTCTTTGGCTTTTCCTCATAGGGGAGCTTTCCATCCCCTTTATCATTTTGGTTGCCCTTTTCTGTACCTTCTCCAGCAAATCTATATCTCTTTTGAGATGCAGCGACCAGAATTGTACACAGTACTCAAGGTGCGGTCGCACCATGGAGTGCTACAGAGGATTATGACATCTTCCAATTTATTCACCATCCCTTCCTAATAATTTCCAATATTCTGTTTGCATTTTTGACTGCTGCAGCACACTGAGCCGATGATTTCAATATCAGCTATGATGCCTAGATATCTTTCCTGGGCTCCTCATATGGAACCTAACATCGTATAACTATAGCATAGGTTATTTTCCCCTATATTCAACACTTTGCACTTGTCCACATTAAATTTCAGCTGCCGTTTTGATGCCCAGTCTTCCAGTCTCGCAAGGTCCTCCTGCAATTCATTAATACCTGCTTGCAATTTTACTCTGAATAATTCTGTGTCATCTGCAAATTTGAATTAGCACAAATTTTAAACTTGTGAGGAGTAATGCCAATCATCAAGGCTTCAACCTTGGCTACTTCACTACTGTTCACAAGTTTCAAACGTGTGCCAATTTTATAACATACGTGCTTATGGTATAAAATGGCCGCATCCATTGGTTCGAGCCGGCTTATACACCTACATGTGCGCCTTGTTAATTGTTATCTGTCTTTTTTGTGTTATGTGTGGGTCATGACACCTGAAGAATGCAATGAATGAATCTGTGTGTCAGTTTAGTGAAATGCATGTGTCTGTGTAATGTCTGAGCACTTAAGTTGTTTGTGGTCCTGACTATTGCATGTTACCAATAATAAAGGATTATTATTATAGCAGATGTAGGGAGCTAAGGCCATGACAGAATTTGCGGGGCTGTTTAAAAGTTACCTTCCCATTTGTACCTGAGCCAATGGAGGACGAAGTGACTTGCACAAGGTTGGTTTTCCTGGTTCATGGCCCGTTGCTATAACCACTAAGCTACTCCTCCACTATTTATTAATATCCATTTCTTTGTGTGTACTATGAAGTCAGCGAGTTAAGCACTGCGCACCCGCTGAAACGGAAGAAACGAATGCGCATCCCTGCAAATTAAGCCCTGGGGAAAAGACACAGAAAGAATGAGATGAAAAGTCTTAATTTGTTAATAGAGGTATCTTAGGCTAAAAAATAAGATTACGACAAGGATAAAGATAAAGACGGAAGGTTTTCTGATTTCTTTAGGCCCTGTGCAAGTTAATCTGATCCTCTGTGTCTACCTTCAAAAGTCTACTGTGGCTAGAAGCCTGTACAATGTGACTTTATGTACCTGAGTTCACTTTAGAAGTATTAGCAAAACAAATTATTTTTTAGAAAGTCTATTTTTTTGGGTGATGCTTCTGATCTGACGCTGTACAAATTCATATTTTATAACTGAGAGCTCAGAACAGTTTTGGTCTCTGATTCTATATTTTGGCTTTGAGCAGGCCTGTGACCAACATTTATTTATTTATTTGTTTGTTTTTTATTTAAGGGGTTTCTTTATACCGAAGTATAGCTAGATGCCTTCACTTCGGTTTACATATACAACAACTTAGTACATTTAACAGTAAATGAAACCAAAAAACTACTTAATCATTTGAGATCTACTTTATAAACAGAAATATCTGTGATTAAACCATGTATATGGTGTTATCAAGCCTGGGAAATGATCAATACATTTTCAAACAGTTTAACTTACAGCGTTCAGTGTAGAAGTCTGAGGATTGATCTTGCATACCTGTGACAATTATGCATTAGATATTTTATGTGATATTAACCAATACCATCCTTAAACGTTTGACTGAATATCCATGTTTTTAGCTCTTTTTAAAATGATTTAATGTTGCTTTGTGAGCTCAGGTGTTCTGGTAGTGAGTTCCATAGTTTCAGACCAGCGATGGAAATGGCTCTGTTTCTTGTGGAGGATAGCTTGGCTAATGGAAGTAATGGTATGACTAGATGTAGTTTACTTGTGGTTCTTGTTGTACGTTGTGATCTGTGTATATGTATGACGTTATCTAGGGCCATGTTATCCGCATTGTATATTGCATTGTGTAGGATTGTTAGTATTTTGAATTCAATTCTTTTTTCTACCGGTAGCCAGTGTAGACTGTTGAGTACGGGGGTGATGTGGTCTGATTTCTTTTTGCCAGATACAACTCTAGCTGCAGTAGGGATGTGAATCGTTTTTTGACGATTTAAAACAATCGTCAGATATATTTTAAATCATCAAAAATCGTTAGAGCCGCGATACAATAACAATTCCCCCGATTTATCGTCAAAAAATTGTAAATCGGGGGAGGGGGGAGGGCGGGAAAACCAGCACCCTAAAACCCACCCCGACCCTTTAAAATAAATCCCCCACCCTCCCGAAGCCCCCCAAAATGTTTTAAATTACCTGGGGTCCAGTGGGGGGGTCCCGGCGCGATCTCCCACTCTCGGGCCACGGCTGCGTTAAAAGAAATGGCGCTGGTGGCCATAGTGAGGGCAAAAGTAGCGCCGGCACCATTTTGAATATTGGCAATATGGCCCGCGTGCAGGAGGTCGCTCCCGGACCCCCGCTGGACTTTTGGCAAGTCTTGTGGGGGTCAGGAGGCCCCCCCAAGCTGGCCAAAAGTCCCTGGGGGTCCAGCGGGGGTCCGGGAGCGATCTCCTGCACTCATGACGTCGGGTGACAGGAACCAAAATGGCGCCGGCGCTACCTTTGCCCTGTCATATGGTAAGGGCAAAGGGCCACTGGCACCATTTCTTTTAACGCAGCCTTGGCCCGAGAGCGGGAGATCGCGCCGGGACCCCCCCACTGGACCCCAGGTAATTTAAAACATTTTGGGGGGCTTCGGGAGGGTGGGGGATTTATTTTAAAGGGTCGGGGTGGGTTTTAGGGTTGTTTTAGGGTGCCGATTTTCCCGCCCTCCCCCAACTTACAATTTTTTACGATTTAAAAAAAACAAAAACCATGACGATCAGATTTCCCTCCCCCCCCCAGCCAAAATCGATCGTTAAGACGATCGATCACCCGATTCACATTCCTAAGCTGCAGCATTCTGTAGTAGTTGAAGTGGTTTTAAGGCCACTTTAGGTAGAGCAATCAAGAGTATATAACATATATATATATATATATAAAAGAGTAAATAAGAGTATATAAGTTGTATAACAAACATTTGTTATATAAGGTTATCCGAAACCAGACTCAATATCTCCCTGCAAGGCTGTGGTGGCATTAGATACCACACAATATTTTAAATGCCACAGTTAAACAGTTAACTTCTATTGAGTAATGGAGCCATTATTTTAACATCAATTAATCACTGGAACGGTCCTTGGTGCTGCTTGTGAAAGAATATAAGATGAAGTGCTTGCCATTTAATTAACTAAAACTTTAGCAGACAATAAATGGTTAATTGCACCCTGAATTGATTATTATGCTAATAAAAGAATGTTTGGCATTTCACAAGATCAATAATGGATATTAATTAACATTATTTTACATGAACACCAATTAGGAATTACTTGTACTGGAGAGATTTTTGCTTTTTAAATTACAGCCACTATCAGAACTGGGGTCATCCTTGTACCAAATGCATTGCCAATTATCTGCCGTTTGGAAGGGTCTGCTGATGACCCCCATGCCCTTGCCGGGGACAGACCCAATAGCACAACCTCAAGCTGCAGTGAGTCCAGAGCAGGGTTGCCGACTCTCAGTGAATTTACTGACAGCAATAATAATAATTTAAGAAGACAAAAATAATTTCCTGTCAGTAAAAATGTTCTGACTGGTGATGCCTGCATCTTCTGTGCCATGGGCTCAGGCTGCACTATTCAGGAGTTGGGGGACTACGTCTTGGTGCACAGAAAGGCAAATCTTGGTCTAGTGAGTGCAGCTCTGCACAAAATGGAAATGGCAAAATGCGTTTCTGTAAAAAGCAGGGGGACTCGGTTAAAATCTGATGGACAATAAAAACCATTTTCCTGAGTTGGCAATCTTGGTCTGGAGTGAATGCACTGTCACTGCTGTCCTTCCTAGGTGCCAGTGTGAAGACTGCTTAAAACTGCTTCTGCCACATTATATGATAACAAAACACATATCTCTGTACATTATAAAAATATTAGGGTCTTCTGTTGATCATGGAGTCACATCTGCACACGTGTGATGTAATGACCTCGCCGAGAGCAGTTGGAGGGGCTACAGGCAGCAAGAGAGGAGCGCCAGTGACTGCACTGGGGGCCAGCCAGTGGTAACAGAAAAGCTGGCGGGGATTTCCCGTGCTAACAAACAGAAAAACCGCAGCAAATGGAGGCACTGGCAACAGAAGGGCTGGTGGGGTTTCCTGGGCCTCACCAGCACAGGAGACAAAGAAAAGCCACGGCAACAACAGAAGGGCTGGACTATCAATGCACTTCTTGACTAGCCTTCAGGAGTTAACACTCTCTTCCTCAGGACAGAACAGAATGAGCAAAAGATGCTAATTATCAGGAAATGTAAAGGAATCGGGAAAGGCTTGATGGGTCATCAGAAGAATATTATGGTTCATAACAAGTTAAGAATCCTAGGTCATTGAGTTCTTTCATGCCAGTTTTGAAGTCTCTGATCATTTTAACTTCAAAATGTATACATTTCTGATTGTTTAAAATGTTTACATTTGTATATACCTCTTACATATATTGTACAAAGTGGTTTCTAACTGTACATATAGCATGTAATGAAGACAAACTTCACAAAAATATAACATTCACATTTATTTATTTATTTGTTTGGTTTTATATACCGAAGTTTAGCTAGAGGCCTTCACTCCGGTTTACATTTGGAACAACGAAATACAACGAAATACAAACACATTAGAATTCTGGGAGAGCTGCCTAACGGAGATCAAACACCTCCTCAACAGTCTGAACCTGATTCTCAACGCTTCAAAAACAGAATTCCTCATCATAGCCCACGACAATAACAAGATCACCTCAAATCCACCAGCCAACCTGCAAACCACAAACGTAAGAGATCTAGGAGTTATCCTCGACAACCGCCTAACCCTAAAACCATTCATTAACCAAACGACCAAGGACTGTTTTTACAAATTATACATCCTCAAAAAAATCAGACCGCTCTTCCATTCCCGCGACTTCAGAACAATTTTACAATCAATTATATTTTCCAAGCTGGACTATTGTAATTCCATTCTACTAGGCCTTCCAGCTTCTCATACAAAACCGCTACAGATGGTGCAGAACACAGCTGCCAGAATTCTGACCAACTCTAGGAGATTCGACCACATAACCCCGATCCTGATAGCCCTTCACTGGCTACCTATTCAATACAGAATAATGTATAAGTCCATAACTTCCATCTTCAAAGTCATCCATCATCTCGCACCATTAAATCTACAAATCCCCCTGGAAAAACACTCCACAGTCAGACCAACCAGGAATTGCTATAAAGAAACATTACAGGTTCCACACGCCAAAGCCTTCAAACACAAATCACTTGAAGACAGAGCACCATCAACAGCAGGACCACGCTTATGGAACTCTATCCCATCAGAGCTGCGCCAGGAAACATGCTTACTAACTTTTAGAAAAAGACTAAAAACCTGGCTTTTCAGAAAAGCCTTTCCGATCTTAGATTAACCCAGGTTAATATTATCCCTTAATTACTTTTTCAGAGTTCACATCATCTCATAACTCCATTATAAAGTCTTAATCATCCACCACCTACTCCAGACCAGGACTGCTCTCAGTCCGGGTCTTTAAGTTACATATTTTGTAAAGATCCATTGTAAATGCATTTTTTATTAATTGTTATACTCTCTTCTTCTTCTTCTTCCCACTCTCCCAGTTGTATAATTCCTTGTTCATTGTAACTGTATTTTCTGCACCAGTTAGTTGTTCCAGTTCTATGTTTAATGCACAAACTGTTCAATGTAAACCGGTTTGATGTGACCCCTGGTCGTGAAAGCCGGTATAGAAAATAGCTAAATAAATAAATAAATAAATAACATGTGTGAAATAAATAAAATACCAAAGGATAGTACCTTTCAAATCGGTGCATGTGTGCACCTTTGCATGCGTGTATCAGCCTGCGCCCAGAGATGCAATGATCTTATAACTGGAGTGTGTACATGCTCGCATGTTATAAACCAGCCTGCCCACGCACATGTGCAAATCCCGCTTCTACCATGTAAGTGGGGGGGTTTAAAGGGGGTGCACGCCCATGCCATTCCCAGTTCACCCAGATAACTGTAAGTCCTCCAACTCCCCCCTGTTTTGATAGCCCACACTCCCCCCCCCCCCCCCAAATACTCCAGAACAGAACCTTTAAACTTCGCAGAAATGACTGGGTCCTTTTATTTTATGGCTTACCCAGCATTCATATCAGGAGTAGGGAATCTCGGCACACGCTGGGATGTGAGTGCACATCTATTGGCCAGGCCCCAAAACGCCCATGCTCTGCCCAGACCATGCCCATGACCCGCCCAGACCACGCCCATGATTGCCCCTTTTGGGGAATTTTTTAGATGTGCACCATGGCATTTACACGCACATCTGGGTGCTTTTAAAAATACGGTCAGCGTGCGCGTGCCTGACTTATTCACGCATCTCCTTGATTTTCACCTTTAAATGTTATGAATCATGTAAAATGAACGTATTTTAATGTTAAAACCTAAGCTCAGGCTGATTTATAAGCTTCCTGAAATAAACCTGCCTTTAATTGTTTCCGATATATCTTTATATCTGTAATATAATGCAGATCCTTAGGCAACAAATTCCACATTATTGGTCCAATAATGGAGAATGCCCATGACTGAGTTTTCACCCGTCGATTATTTCGCAAGGAAGGAACGAAAGGATCTGGAAGGCTGATATGGCATTAGAAGTCTGGATAAACATGATGGTTTCGTAAATGAGAACTAGAACCTTAAATTGTATTCACTGCTCAACAGGTAACCAATGTTGTTGAGATAGGATAAGAAATACTCTGTGTGTTTGTCTGGTCGAGTCGATGTAATTAACCGGGCTGCAGCGTTCTGGAGCAATTGAATTGCTCCTAAATGACACTTCAGCAACCCAGTTAATAAGGAATTCCCATAGTCAATCGCTGTTAGCAGAAGTTCTAACATTATTTTTAGATTTAATAACGCAAATTCTTAATCAGCCTCAATTTATAAAATCCTGCCCTTAACAATTTCTCTATATGAAGCTTGCAAGAGAGGCTAGAATCAAAGGAAAAGCTTAAGTTATGAACTGAATCAGTAAACGATACACGGGTTACATCAGTAGTTAAACCAGAGAGTATTGTTGTGGGTGATGAATAAGAGAGCCACATGGCTTCATTTTTTTTAATATTCAGGTCCATTTAACATCCAAGTTCTAATTTGTTGAAAATAATCAGTTGAAGGGTGGCTGTAAGATCTTTTTCAACTGGAAAAAATAATTGACATCATCTGCATACATCTAATAAAATGGAGCACATTTATCCAAAATTACAGTTAATGGAGTTCTATAAATATTAAACAAGGTCGCTGATAAAACGGATCATTGAGGACTGTTGTTGATGTTGCACACCCTGAAATTCTCGTGATGTTAAATAAGGGGAGAAGCAATCATAAACCTGATCGTCCAGACCAAAGCTTTTCAGTCTACGCAATAGGCATTGAAGGTTTATGGTGTCAAATGCCAAAAGAATGTAATCACTGCCTTATTTACTTCAATAGTATGGAGAAGATGCAAAAATTAAAAGAGTTTCTGTGCTATGCTTTTGTCTAAAGCTACACTGATGAAAACTTAAAATCACAAGGTCATCCAAATGCATTACTAGCTGCTTTATAACAGCGTTTTCTAAGATTTTAGACATTGTTGGAAGATTCAATATTGGCAGGAATCAGCTGGAAGACTACCATGCTTTAAAACTGGGCGCACAGTAGCTCTTTTAAAAGTATCCTGTTCATAAACTCATTGAGGCCGTGATCTGGTTCTGTAACGTGCTCTCCCATGGTCTTCTCTGTGGTGATTGATCTTGTGATTCTTGCCTTTAACCTGTGGGGAGAAGCTGTCTGAGGTTTTTTCCCCTCATGTGGACATTTCCTCATGGCTTTGGGGTTAAGCGCAAACCCTCTCTCATTTGGCAGCCTTTGAATTATTGCTGTTTAGCAGGACATCCATCAAAGCCAGAACAGGCCATCAGGTTGGCATAGAAGCAGGCGTGTGGCATAGTGATTACAGAGCCTGGAGACCTGGCTTTCAGTCTCTGCACCCCCTGCCTGCCCCCTTATGCGGTACTCACTGTGGTCAAACATAAGACTATAAGACAGGCATATGCTGGCTCCTGCCCAGAGATGCAGCCATTTTATATCATATGCACATATGGGGAGGAGTGGGGGGGGGGGAGTTTAGGAAATCCAATCCGTTAACTGGGCGAACTGGGAGTGAACTTGGAAAAAGGGCTATTGCGTTGGCATGCGTATATAATAAAATCCCCCCACTTACGCGGTAGAGCTGGCATTTGTGCGTCCATGTGTACATGTGCATGCAAAATTATATGGAAGCGCTCATGTGCACGCAAATGCCAGCTCTACTGTGTAAATGGAGGAGATTTTATTAGAAACGCGTGCCAACGCAATAGCCCTTTTTTCCCAGTTCACTCCCAGTTCACCCAGTTAACAGATCGGATTTCCTAGCCCTCCCCCTGTTATTTGGCCTCCCTTTAACCTTTTAACCCTGACCCTTAAAACCCCGCTGACTCGCGATTTTTTGCTTTAATACTTACACGCCATCCATAGAAGAAGTAAAGTTATGCTTGCTCTTGTGTGCACACATTTCGAGGTCACTTGCTGGAATCAGTAAGTGACCCGCGTTCCGTGGTGACTTGAGGAGACACCTGATCACGCTGAATCTGCCTCTCTCAGTATTTCTCTTCATGGGATTCAATTTGACCAAGATGCCCAAGGCCTGAGCTTCTTCCCTGTAGATGCAGCATAAAGAAACAGTCTTAGTGTCAGGCCCCAAGTCTATCCATCCCATAAAATACCAGGCACATTTCCTGAATAAATTAAGAAGCTCTTTAAAACGTGCACTGCTCAGAATAAAAGAGAGTAACTGCATTTCACTGGGAAGTAACAACCAATTTATTATCCTTGGAGATTTAAGAGAAGGATGGAATGAGATTTTTTCTTATTCCAAACAGTTTTATTTACTCCTTAAATTGTTATTCTGTGTTGCTTTGACCAGATAGCAGGAAATGTATTTCTTTAATATTTTAGCAGATAATTGCTTTTTTCCCCACTAAGCATCATTCATCATTACATCATAGTTTATGGTTTAAGGGAGAGAAAATTACTATTTTCTTAAAAGAATCTTTTTAATAGCATTTTGTTTAGCATTAATTGATTTCCATTGGGGGCAAGGAAGGGGGAAATCAACTCCAACTAAGATAGATGATGGCCAATTATTAAACCATTTACTGTAACACTTCCGTCACCCCCCATACAGATAAATGAGCAATAACTAAATGGACTGAGAAACAAATATTCCAATTTTTCTGGAGATTCCTGATGGACAATGGAGGAATCTCCAGATACCAGATTTCAACAGTTTTGAGCTTATGAATCTATAAGGAGTGCTAGACTCTGAGAGGTTCATAACTCAGAAGTTACCAGTGAAATGAAGATTTGTGCACTTATCTGGCTAAATTCTAGCTAGATAATAAGTTATCCAATTATACGAGGGTAAGTCAGTAAGTAAGTCACAAATCTCTCTACTAAGGTAATAAAACATATATCTGTAATGTTGTCATATTCCATACATGGCAGCACCTTAGAAGTGCTTATGTACCTACTGTGCATGCGCAGGGGCTGTGTGCCCAAGGAAAATGGCTGCCATGTTGACAGATTGTACGGTCGAAGAACAACGTGCTGTTGTCCGATTTTTATGGGCTAAGGGCTTAGTGGCAAAAGACATTCATAAAGAAATGCATCCAGTATATGGAGAGAAATGTCTCTCGCGTAAAGCAATTTATAACTGGACCGATAAATTTGCACAAGGACGTGCCAACGTGAACGACAAAACCAGACCTGGTTGACCTGTAGAGATTGCAACAGAGGCAACTGTGAATCAGGTTGAAGAGATGGTTCGCGCTAACTGGAGGGTAACAATTGATGAAGTTGCCAAAGAAATTGGGTGTTCTCATGGATTAGCATATTCCTTAGTGCACAATGCATTGAACTTTCGCAAAGTCTGTGCAAGATGGGTTCCCAAACAGCTGACCGAAGACAATAAGAACAACCGGATGGGTGTCTGTTTGGAAAATCTCTGCCGTTATGCAAACGAAGGTGAATCAATGATGGCACGTATTGTTACTAGTGACGAGTCGTGGGTGCACCCCTATCAACCAGAAGCGAAACATGATTCCATGCAGTGGAAGCATCCACTGTCACCGACACCGAGAAAGTTCAAGCTTGTGCCTTCTGCAGGAAAGGTGATTTTGACTGTGTTTTGGGACCGAGATGGGATACTCTTAACCAGTTTTCAGAAGCATGGTGAATCTGTTAATTCAGCTTCCTACTGTGCTACTCTATTAAAGCTTAAAGGAGCTATTTGTAGAAAACGCCTAGTTCTGGAAAAAAGAGGAGTGCTGATTCTTCACGATAATGCCAGACCACACACTTCGAATGAGACTCGTCAGACAATTGCGAACCTGCACTGGGAAGTTCTTGAACATCCACCATACAGTCCGGATTTGGCACCCAGCGATATTCACTTGTTTGGTAAACTGAAAAGCCATCTCGGTGGTAAACATTTCACCAGCAATGAAGAAGTGGAACAAGAGGTGAAGTGCTGGTTACAATGCCAGCCAAAAGACTTTTACGCAGAAGGTTTTGACGGACTTTTCAAACGCTGGGACAAATGTATAAATGTTCGCGACGATTACGTTGAAAAGTAGTTGGTTTTTCCAGAAAAACTGTTTGTGACTATATTCTGTATATTTCACAGTAAATAATTCATCTTTTGCATTTAAATAAATTTCATGAATATTAATCCCATGTATGTTTGTGACTTACTTACTGACTTACCCTCGTAATTTAGCTGGATAAGTTAGGTGTGTTCTGGGAGCCAACTTGGTGGAGCTGAATTAACCAGAGTTAGCTGATAACTTATTGGGATATCTCTGGTCAGCCTCTAGACCTGTCCTAAAGATAGCTGGATACGTTTATCTGGCTAATTTATTTTAAATTCTTTATTTATTAATTTTTCCTTTACAAAACAAACCAATGTTTGTAATAGTCTAACTCAGGTACTTTAAATCATTCCATTCAGGCAATCTTTACAGAAACAAACGAAAATAAGATACAATATTTCCAATTTAAACCAATAAACTCAGTAATTTTTACCTATTTCTTTTACTGACAATAATACTAATATTGAGGGGCTAGATCTGGAAGTCATTTATAATCAACAAACACTTCCATTTAGAAATACAGATGATCAAAGCATAGCATTCCTGGTACAACTCTAATTAGACTGCACAGGGGTTGAAGTACTGGGTTTCTTTGAATCAATGAAACTTTTTAAATCATCCGGCATGAGAAATATATAACATTGTTCTCCCTTTTTTAAAAAACACTTACATGGAAACCTAAGTTGAAAGGAGTAACACAGACCAAGCACTTCTTGACGATATTCAAGGAAACTTTTTCGTCTGGCTTGTGTTACTAATGCCAAATCTGGAAAAATCTTTATATTATTTTCTAGAAATTTGACTGGGAATTTTCTAAAATATACTTTCATTATTTTATTTATGTCATGTGTTGAAATTAAAGAAACCAACAGCGTTCCTCTATCGAGGATTTCCAAATCAGAATTTTCCAAGAAATTTGTCAAATTTCCTTGAAATTGCATGTTGGTTTGTCTATTTGAAATTCTAGACTTTGGCAAGAAATAGCAAGTATTAATTGCCGGCATATCATCACTTGAAAACCCCAGTCCCTCTTGAAGAAACCTTTTCAAGGTAATAAAAGGAATTTCACCTAAAATTCTTGGGAAATTAAGGAAATGAAGATTAAGGGCCAGGTTTTCGTACCCCCCGAAAACCTGGCCGAAGTACCCCCTGCGCGCGCCGAGCCTATGTTGAGTAGACTTGGCGGCGAGCGTAAGCCCCGGGGCGTGTCGGAGGGCGTGTTGTAGCAGCGCATCATTTGGGGGCGGGGCTGCGGGTGTGGTTCCGGTCCGGGGGTTTGGGGGCATGGCCGAGGCCTCCGAAATGGCTCCCAGGCCTGGGAATCGCGCGCCGGTGGCCGGCCCGGCATGCGCAAGTTATGCCTGCTTCGGGCAGGCGTAACTTGTACAACAAGAGGTAGGGGGGTTTAGATAGGGCTGGGGGGAAGGGTTAGGTAGGGGAAGGGAGGGGAAGGTGGGGGGAGGCAGAAGGAAAGTTCCCTCCAAGGCCGCTCCGATTTTGGAATGGCCTCGGAGGGAACTGAGGCAGGCTACGTGGCTCGGCGCGCGCAGGCTGCCAATTTTGGGCAGCCTTGCGCACGCCAACCCTGGATTTTAATGGATACGCGCGGCTATGCGCGTATCTCTTAAAATCCCGCGTATTCTTGTTTGCGCCTGGTGCGCGAACAAAAGTACGCGCGGGCGCAGATTTATAAAATCTATCCCTAAGGTTTTTGGCATTATTTTCAAGCCGTTCCAGCCTTCTTGCCAACATTTCTCTATCTTTAGCAACAACAGCTTTAAATTCTTGAGTTTTCTTATCTCTTTTCTCTAGTTCTACAACTCTATCCAATACTTTATCCATTTTTTCCTGAGTTTCTCCCAACTCTCGTTGTTGTTTTAGGGTAGTTTGATCAAGTTTTCGATTAATATTTCTCAGTTCCATAGTATACCCAGCCATCATTTCCCACAAGCAGTCTAGGGTCACGACAGACGGTCTGGAGGGGGGGGGGGGGCCCTCAACTTCTCTACTCCCAGCCCCTCCGTCAATACCTGCAGTGGCCTGGGTTCCGGGTTCCATCGAACTCCCACTCGCATTGGGAGCCGCATTAACAGTTGTTAAATCAACCCCGTTTTCCTCCAAGGTCGCAGCGGTATCCACAGATTGTATTATTTCGGAGGGGTACTGTTGGAGCGGCGTCTCCTCCAATGTTTCAGCTCCTACTCTGTGTCTGAGAACAGAAGTGACCTCACTTCCCGGTCCCTCAGTGGTGCTCCCCCCGCCTTCTCTCTGTGCTGGCAGCCTCCTCAGTTCCGGACTCAGCGAAGCCTCCTCTGCCGGGACAGGCGTTTCTCCCAAAGCACCTTGCCCATCAGGATCCTCGGTTGCCGGTATATTCCCAGGTATGGACATAAATTTGGTTATTTCCCGTTGTATCGGTATGGGCAAGAGTTCCACGGGATATTCCCTTACCTTGACCTTCCTTTTTGCTGGCATAACTGAATTTTCAACAAAATGTTTAGGAAACACCAAGCTCAGATCTCAAGAGCGTCCTGCATATGCTGCCATCTTGGAAACGCCCCTCCTTATCTGGCTAATTTTAAGATAACTGGATATATTATGGGCTAAGTTATCCAGATACGTTTATCCGACTAACTAGCCGAGCGACACAGCAGCTGAATATGGACATCCCAAGGTTTTCACTTCAAGGAGGCATTACTTCTTTTTTTTTTTTTTATTAGCAATGATTTTAATAAAGAAAAACCCACCAATAACAGGACATTTATAAGGACATGTATGCTGCTTAATGAAGGTAGCAATGTGACTGGCAGGTGAACTAGTTGTGGTGTTTACAGCAAGCAGGTGGAGGTGCTGACATGACCTTCTATATCTTTTAAACTCCAAGTCAAGAGAGCCAAAAACATGGATCTCTCTTGTAATCATAAAGAGACATTCCAAATTCCCACATTGCAAATTCTAAGACGCATGAGTGTCTTGTTCTTCTGTGTAACTACATTCTTAATTTTATAACGTTTTCATCAGCAGTTTAAGTGATTTTGGATCAGTAATGGCAAACCATTATTGCATGGACCATTTTCATACTAATATATGTCTTCCAGTGATGGAATCTAGTGATCCCAGCACAAGAGGCCCTGAGTAGTGTTGAAAGCTCATATGCTATGTCATGTTGGAATCATCTTTCCAGCGGTTCAACTATTTCGGCCTGTGATCATGTACAGAATAAGAAAGAAAATAATGAATTAAAGTATATAAAGATGCATGTTCTATGCAGAGTGTAACGGTACTGCTTTTCATGCAGACTGCTGAAACCACTACATTATACATAGGGATGATTCCTCTCAAACCAGCTCATGGGCGCAAATGGGGACTTTGTACCCAGGGACGCAGCGATTTTATAACTTGTGTGCACATTTGCTCACATATTATAAAATATACAGGGAGTGTGCTTAATGTTAAATAGATGGACCTAGCCACATAAATCCTGATTCTATAGCGTAAGGCAGGGAATTTTAAATGGGCACATGTCCATGCCATGACCAGTATCACCAGTTTATCCATCAGTTTACCCAGTCAACAGATAGGTCCTCCTAATCCCCCTGGCTTAATAGCCTGCATTTCTCCCAGTTACCCAGGCACTTTAAACTTATAGGGGCGGATTTTAAAAGCCCTGCTCGCGTAAATCCGCCCGGATTTACGCGAGCAGGGCCTTGCGCGCCGGCGCGCCTATTTTCCATAGGCCTGCCAGTGCGCGCAGAGCCCCGGGACTCGCGTAAGTCCCGGGGTTTTTTGTCGGGGGCAGGGCCGATCGACGCGGCGTTTTGGGGGCGGGATGCGGCGTTTCGGGGGCGGGCCCGGGGGCGTGACCGCGCCCTCCAGAACCGCCCCTGGGTTGCTTCTCGGCGCGCCAGTGGCCCGCTGGCGCACGCGCAGATTTACTTCTCCCTCCGGGAAGCATAAATCCGTGGACAAAGATAGGGGGGGGTTTAGATAGGGCCGGGGGGGGTGGGTTAGGTAGAGGAAGGGAGGGGAAGGTGAGGGGAGGGCGAAAGAGAGTTCCCTCCGAGGCAGGCTGCGCGGCTTGGCGCGCGCCGGCTGCCCAAAATCGGCAGCCTTGCGCACGCCGATCCTGGATTTTAGCAGATACGCGCGGCTACGCGCGTATCTACTAAAATCCAGCGTACTTTTGTTTGTGACTGATGCGCCAACAAAAGTACGCGAATGCGCATTTTTTAAAAATCTACCCCATAAGAAATAGCTGGAAACTTTTAACTTACACCTCCTCCACAGCAGAAGTAAACTTATGCAGCACTGGATCCGGGTGAGTGCCAAGGCATGTAAATACTTATGAGCACATCTTTTGGCCAGGCCCTTGTTTTATGGACTTTTCCTCCAGGAACTTGTCCAAACCTTTTTTAAACAAAACTGCACTAACAGCTTTCACCACATCCTCTGGCAACGATTTCCAGAGCTTAATTATACCTTGAGTAAAACAATATTTCCTCTTATTAGTTTTAAATGTATTACCTAGCAACTTCATTGTATGTCCCCTGGTCTTTGTACTTTGTGAAAGAGTAAACAACCTATTCATATTTACTCGTTTCGTTCCACTCATTATTTTATAGACCTCTATCATATCTCCCCTCAGCTGTCTCTTCTCCAAGCTGAAGACTCCTAACCTCTTTAGCCTTTCCTCATAGGGGAATTGTTGCATTCCCTTTATCATTTTGTTGGCCCTTCTCTGAACCTTTTCTAATTCTGCTATATCTTTTTTGAGATGTGCTGATAGAACTGCACACAATACTCAAGATGAGGCTGCACCATGGAATGATGCAGAGGCATTAGGATATTCTCTGTTTTAGTCTCTATTCCTTTCCTAATAATCCCTAGCATTCTATTTGCTTTCTTGGCTGCTGCTGCACACTGAACTAAATATTTCAATGTATTTTCAATGATGACACCTAGATCCTTTTCTTGAGTGATGACTCCTAATGTGGAACCTTACATTTTGTAGCTATAATGTGGGTTACTCTTCCCTAACGGGTAAATTTTAAAAGCCCTGCGCGCCAGCGTGCCTATGTTGCATAGGCCGCCGGCGCGCAAAGCCCCGGGACGCGCGTAAGCCCCAGGGCTTTGCTTGGGGGGCGCGTCGGGGGCGTGTCGGGGGCGTGTCGGGGGCATGTCAGGGGCAGTGCGGCATTCGAGGGCGTTCCAGGGGTGGGGCCGTGGGCATGGTGCCTGCCCGGGGGCATTCCGGGGGTGTGGCCGAGGCCTCCGAAGCAGCCCCTGGGCCGGGGAATGGCACGCCGGCAGCCAGCCGGCACGTGCAAGTTACACCTGCCTTGGGCAGGCGTAACTTTTTTGACAAAGGTGGTGGTGGTGGTGGGGGGGGGGGGGTAGATAGGGGAAGGGAGGGGAAGCCAGGGGAGGGCTGGGAAAAAAGTTCCCTTCAAGGCCGCTCCGATTTCGGAGCGGCCTTGAAGGGAACGGGGAAAGCCATCGGGGCTCCCCTCGGGCTCAGCGCGCGCAAGGTGCACATGTGAGCACCCCCTTGCACGTGCCGACCCCGGATTTTATAACATGCGCGTGGCAGCACGCGCATGTTATAAAATCAGGCGTAGATTTATTCGCACAACCTGGCGCGAACAAATCTACGCCTGCACGTATGTTTTAAGATCTGCCCCTAAGTGCATCACTTTGCACTTGTCTACATTAAATTTCATTTGCCATTTGCATGCACAGTCTCCCAGTTTTGCTATGTCCTCTTGCAATTTCTCACAAACCTGTTGAGATTTAATAACTTTGAATAATCTGGTGTCATCTGCAAATTCGATCACCTCACTCATTGTTCCCATTTCCAGGTTGTTTATAAATATATTAAAAATCAGTGGTCCCAGAACAGATCCTTGGGACACTCCACTATTCACCTTTCTCCATTGAGAAAATTTACCATTTAGCCATACTCTCTGTTTTCTATCTTTTGGCAATCCACAACAGGACATTGCCCCCTATCCTATGACTTTTTAATTTCCTAAGAAGTCTCTCGTGATGGACTTTGTGAAATGCTTTCTGGAAATCCAGATACACTATATCAACTGGCTCACCATTTTCCACAAGTTTATTTATGCCCTCAAAAAAATGTAGCAAATTTGTGAGGTAAGACTTCCCTTGGCTAAATCCATGTTGGCTTTGTCCCATTAAACTATACTTATCTATATCTTCAGCAGTTTTGTTCTTTATGATAGTTTCTATTATTTTGCCTAGCACAGACATAAGACTCACTGGTCTGTAGTTTCCTGGATCACCTCTGGATCTCTTTTTAAAAATTCACCTTATAATGTGTGCTATTTTTTATGTGCGTTCATCACATCCATTTTGGCGGGTACATGCATACCTCTGCTGACTTTCTAGTACACGTAGGAAAATGGGTATTATGTGCATAGCTCATTAAAAATATACAAATAATATCTGGTTTTTGTGTGTACTAGAAAGTTGGCAATTTATGCGCGTACCCAGTGAAACCAATTTTATGAATGTACATCCCTACTATTTTCCCCCTTGTTCATTACCTTTTATTTATTGGGAACAAATCAGTTTCCAATCAGGAACTGTCACTCTGCATGGATGCCCATTCTTCATTTCAATATGGGTCATCTTGCCAGGCATCCTCACAAGTTGGGAATCTAGCTGCTGTCAATGTTACTATAGCAAAACTCAATGATGCTTATTTATTTATAAAATTTATTGACTGCTTATCAACTTTCCTAAGTGGTTTCCAATTAAAACATTCATAGATATAACCAATAAGACTAATCCATCACAGACTACACATACATTGATATATCATTTAAAATAAACAATCATTGCTGATATTATTATACCACTCACTGTCTCCCACTTCCTCTTAGATCAGAAAATAGCCCTTCATGGAGTTGATATACATTCTATATTCGACCTTTACTCTATCCCAAATGCCTGCTGAAAGAAGAAGGCTTTTACCATTTTCCTGAACTTTAAGAGCCCAGTTTCAGTCTTCAAGCGAGCTGGTAAAGAATTCCAAATAGTTGGACCTTACCCATAGAGCAATCTCTCTCTCTGGATTCATCCAATTGAACTACCCTGAAGATTAGAACATCCAATAACATTTGGGAACAAGATTTCAATGACCATGAGGGTTAATACGGTTTTAATGCTGAGTTGAAACTACTTGGTACTAAGCCATTAATGCCCTTAAAAGCCAAAATAGCCAGCTTGAATTTGGTTCTCCAGACCAATGGCATCCAATGATACTTTTTAAGATAAGGTATCACATGTTGGTTTATCGGGATTCTAGCCACAATTCGAAATGCAGAGTTTTGGGTATATTGAAGTGAATGTATCGTGATTTGAGGTGCGCCAATATAGAGTGAGTTGCAATAATCAATTGTATAACAGTTTTGAGGTCATAATCATTTAAATAAGGGCGTAAATGTCAAAGCATCTGTAGCTGTGGAATTATCTTCAAGGATTTAATTTTCCTTCTTATTTGTAAATTCGGGCTTCTCCTCTGTTTTTGCTTCTCATTCTTTCTTTCTCTTTTAATACATTTGACTTTTTTTGACAAGTAATAATTTGAACTTCTGGTTATTCTCCTTTAATTTCATCAGCAAAAGGTTTTACTAATGGAAACTCTAAATTCTCTGTATGCTGCCTGCTTTTTTTTGTAAACGTTGCCCTTTTGATGCTTTTTTCTTTGCTGCTAGATTTCTCCCTGAACTATTCAGTACCATAGAATAAGGAAATGCATGCATTAACAGTAATGATAAATAAATGCTGTTAGGATGTAGAACAAGTCAGATGTTCCTTCAGCTGTGCCCTTTCATTTATCCATCAGTGGGAATGGATCACAAAACACAGCTTAAAGCACCTGTGCTGTAGAATAGATTAACTGATCATTGTAACCAATCTGACACTGAACACCATGCATAAATTTATTCTCTAATAAAGTGCATAAATAACTTTAAGCATAGTCATAAATATTGACATAAAAATGTATTTAATGAAGCATCAGCAAGGAACCTACCAAGCTCCTTTATAACAAAGAAGCGAAAATGCCGACATGACAAGTTGCACACAGATCACTATTCCCTCAGTGTTTGACAGCCCAGCCCAGGGTTGGATGACACTTTGCATTAATGTGTCCACTTTGACAGAAGGCTCTTAGCAGCAGCTCATTGCACTTTGATGCCAACAGATGAAGAAACCCGTGTGAAAGATCTCTGGGTGGCAAGTGACGCCCTGTACCATTTTCTGTCCATGGAGAAGAGCATGGCCATCTCAGAGCATGCAGGTGAATTGTTTTTCCCTGTGTGCTAGTGAGCATCCTACATTCTCAGCCTGTTGTGGTGCCAGGTCTGAAGAGCTGCAGAACCCACAAGTCCATCCCCACCCCACCCCTGAATAAAATGGTGGCCAGTTCCAGGTGCATTTATGATTATACATATGCAACTTTTCCATGTAGTCGAGAAGTATTTGGTTTGTTGAAAAAATAGGGGTAGATTTTAAAAGAAGCGCATGTACGCCCAATTTTATAATATAATGCCCCTCATTTTAATTGATCCCATCCAAACCCCTCCCCAATCCTGCCTCTTTGAATAAATTTATAAAATTTGCATTTGCGCTACACGTTGTGATAACTATTGCGTGCGTTATGGCGTTATCGTGTGCGTTAATGCCATAACGCATTTTGATGAATGACCCTGTTAGGAGTCTAAATCTAGGCCAAAAGCTCTCGGTGGTCACAGAGCCAGTAACACCACAATTTATGGTGAAGAAAGCTCTGCAAGCCATGGAAGACTAAAAGAAGAAAAGCAAACATTTAAATCCACTACCCCAAGTCTGTCAGTCAGTTACAGGCATTTCTAAAAAGCTATACAATAAGCAATTCTAGAGAAACCTGCAAGATGACAAATAGGGATGGAGGAACCTGATTGAAACATTATTCAGAATTACTCTTGTGAGAAATGATCAAGTTTTTCTCATTTTAAATCCTGACCACGGGAGTGAGGAGGCTGATGCTCCATTTGGCAAACATGAAAAGGTGCTCCAGTCTGTGTCACCTCTCGCATGGTGTGCTGAGTTTAATTGGATCATGAAGATATTTTCAGTGGGGAATGCTCTTTGCCTCACCTCTAAGCATCTCTATCCCCAACAAAAAATTGGAAAAGAAGATACAACTTACTCTCAGTTTAGATGGGGCATAATACCTGCCAGCCTCCAGAAGGACTGGACCTCACCTCACCACTGGGTATCTAAAACTGGTGCCATCTTGGGCAGTCAGTTATTACGGTTATTTCTGTGACTGGGACAAGTAAGTCCATGCTTGTTGCTCCTTGGTAAGTCATCAGGCTTTACCGTAAAGGCAGCTGACTCTCCCCTCCATTAAGAGGCAGTGGCTGCTGTTTCAGCAGCCTTTCCATCCTCGGTCAGCTCAGTGAGCAGGAACCTAAGTTGCTACTAATTAAGCTGAGGTCTCACCCTTGACAGCAAAGACCATTGAGCCATCGGGCCAAAGTAATTCAAACTCATTTGTGAAAACCATTCAGCCATAAGGTCAAATTAACCTTTTTCCATTTTGCAACATGATTTGTAAATTACCTTTCATTAAAATTTAATCTACGGTTACAAAGCAATAAAAGACAGCTTGTGCACCTCCATTTACTGTAAATGTGGGCCGGGGCATTCCAGATTTATGAAGAGCGATTACTGAGTCGTGAAGATGCAACGGGTTTCATGAAACTTGATGACACATCTGTTCGGATTAAACTCAGTAATTCCCCACCACCTGGAGAAATCAGTGTGGGACGTAATGTTCAAATAGGCCAGCAAGTACAATTGAAGGAAACTATTATTGATGCAGCCACCTTGAGAGGAGAGAGATTTAGAAAAACAATAGATGTAACCATTCAAAAAGCATGAACAGTGCTCCCTGACTGCTACTGAATGAGTACAAAACCTGCACCAGTTACGGTGTCAAGCACTTAAAACATTACGGGGATGGCAACAAAGCCCATGGCTTTATGGCAGTCCAGAATCAATCTGATTGATTTAGATTCCAGAATTATTGACTAGAGTGGAAGAGCTTGTTTACTTTTAGTTAAATTCGGAGCCTGTCAGGACTTCAATCATGATCTGTTGACTTCCATTTTGTCTTATGGCCGACGTTGTGGAAAGTTCAGCCAAGAGAAGAACTTGCGCTCAAATCTGTGACCTCCTCCACCATCTTCAGCCAACGGAATGGGCCTCGCACTTGTAAGAGAGAGGTTCAGGGGAGTTACTTCACATTATTTTGACTGCACTAACAATCGGGCCGATAAGTACAGTGCGCTCCGACGGAGTGCTCTGTTAACCCTCTATTGGACGCACATTTTCGACGCGCTAGCGTTACCCCTTATTCAGTAAGGGGCCGAAAACGCACGTCCAACCACCCGAACCTAATAGCAAATGCATGTTGATGGCCCTATTAGGTATTCCCGCGCGATTCAGAAAACAAAATGTGCAGCCAAGCCGCACCTGGTAGGCGAACAAAAGTACGCGCGAGCGCACTTTTATAAAATCTACCCCTTTGTATTTTGGTTAAAGTTTCCCCTTCCCTTTCACCAAAACTACCCTGGTCCCAAACATCTACAGTACTTGTCTTCATATAATACAAGGTTGTTGTGTTTTCTTCACCATACTGGGCAGTTGACCAGAAAGAGGTAGAGTACTTATCTTGGGTGATCAAAGCTGTATGACTCTACTCTCTGGGGGTAATTGATATGTTTAAAGCTGGGTTTTACACGTGCATAAGTGGACATTGAAAATTGTTACAATATTTGCTATTGAATTGGCAGTAGGTTTTACACACATAAATGGGCTTTTGAAAATTGCGATGATAAATGCTACTTTTAAACACAAAAAATCCTTTTGAAAATTACCCCCTATCAGTCACTTAACACAGAGAGTCCATAAGAACATAAGAAGTTGTCATGCCGGGTCAGACCAAGGGTCCATCAAGCCCAGCATCCTGTTTCCAACAGAGGCCAAACCAGGCCATAAGAACCTGGCAATTACCCAAACACCAAGAAGATCTCATGCTACTGATGCCAGTAATAGCAGAGGCTATTTCCTAAGTAAACTTGATTAATAGCAGTCTTCTTATATAAGAGAATACTTGTACACAATTAGACATTTTGGATGTATAGGTGATGAAAGAACTGCACTGTTTCTCAAAAAAGAAATCTAACAAAACTTTGTCACACAGTATTGGTACAATGATAATAAAGAGAATCCTTTCCAAAATAGAGGCCATTATTGGTGAACCCATGTCATAAGTTAGAAATTATGGCCATTCCTTCTGAAAATACATAAAATCCCATTAATTTGGGCACCTAATAACTCCAGAGTTCTAATACCTGAATTCAAAAAGGTTTAAGGTAGATTTTAAAAGGGCTGCGCATAGATTATAAAATACTCTTCATGTGTATATCTACAGCTGCATGCACACATCTCACGCGAGGGACTTTTCTACAGCTCCCTGTTTTGAGAAAGAGAGAGAGAGAACCTCTTTATGGCGCTCAGTCTGATACTCTAT
Source organism: Rhinatrema bivittatum (assembly GCF_901001135.1). Lineage (NCBI taxonomy): Eukaryota > Metazoa > Chordata > Amphibia > Gymnophiona > Rhinatrematidae > Rhinatrema > Rhinatrema bivittatum. Next base: position 8,220,652 of record NC_042626.1, on the reverse strand, counting down.
ACATGGACCATTTCATTCAGGGTGAGTTTTCGAAAGGTGGGTTGGAGTTAAGGGGTTGGTTATATAGACACATTCAGAGGTATCCATCGTAAAATTGACATTAGTAAAGAATTTTTGACCTGATAAGTGATGAAAAGAAGCTGATTTGTACAATGCAGCTAGCAGACACTGCAGTGTACAAATCAACTTCTCTTGTTAGAATTTTCATCACTTGTAAGGTCAAAAATTGTTTAATGATGTGAATTTTACAATGGATAAGTCTAAATGTGTCTATAACACCCACCCGCAACCCACCTCCCAAGAACTCACCCTGAATGAATGTTCCCCCTTACAATGGTGCAGACTGGGCCCTATAAAGAGGTTTTCTCTCTCTCTCTGTCCTGTAGCAAAGTGTTGCAGGTCAGTCCTGGAACACCCTGCCTACTTTTTTCTGGGTGTGCATACATTGAGATACACACACACACCCCGGCTATTTACAATTCACATAGCTCCTGCTCGGGCCACTTACGCATGTTTGTGGCCATTTTTGTGCACGCAAGGCTTTTAAAATCTACCTTTTCCCAGCACTGGTATAAATTCTGTATACTGAGCACCAGATGGGGTTAGACACTGTCGCAACCTCTGAAAAATGGAAAGCACTTTTAGCCCCATGTAGGATATGGCCCCTACTCCTATTGATCTGGCAAATCCATCCATAATAAGCTATTCTGCAATGGTTATATGAGCTGGAAATGAGCCAAAAAAGACCTGAGTACTGGGGGAGGGTGGGGAGGAGAATCCCATAATGCTAACTGCGGACTGTATAGTGTAACAGTGTCAGGCTCCAGGCCTGATTATGCAATATCTGCAGCAAATGCCCATGGGAATTTTTCATTTCTAAGTTACATTGGCTGTGTTTTCTCATTCATAGAAACATACATAGAAATGACGGCAGAAGAAGACCAAACGGCCCATCCAGTCTGCCCAGCAAGCTTTCACACTTATTTTTTTCTCATACTTATCTGTTCATTTCTCCATTTTAATTATCCTGAAAACCTGACCTGTTCATAGCTCTCTGGGACTGGAGTTTGCCTCCCTTGGTACAGCACATGCAATGCACAAGTTTGTGAATGGCTTCGAATTTGCTGGGAAAAAAAGTTTATATACCCCCATCCAATAATACATTTACATGATTTTCTTATTGACTTTCTAAAAGCAAGTATTTTTAGACCATAGATATTTTGGGACAGCTTCAAATTAAAGATGTTATCAACAGAACTTCTGAAGTGTTCATAACATACAGCTGTACTGGCACTGAACAGTTAACGTCTCATAATTTACATATAGATTTGTTTTCAGCTGAACCCATTCACAGATAAACTTTATTTATTTATTTTACTTAGAGGAGGAGAGGAGACAATATGGCTTGCATGGTTTCTGTGCTGTGCTCGTATGGGTGCTTATGGCGAAACCCTTCTAATGAGTTCCCACTTTCTATGGAAAGCATCCACCATATTTGCTGAGTAATTATTTAAGGGAAGAAAGATTTCATTTCCAGCTTCAACATGGTTCTGACAAAAATAATGCTGGAAACATCATATCCTGCCCCCCCCCCCCCCCAAAAAAAAATCTGTTTGTTTTCATTGTTTATCTTTTTTAATTTAACTATTTTTGTAATCCTCCTGTTATGGCCCTTTCTCGTAAGAAAGTCATTATGCATGCTTCTTTTTCCCCATTTTGCTCCATGTTCCCTGTCTTGCCTGGGTGGCCACACATACTGGAAAAGATTTCTGAGAGCAATATATCAGGATGCACCTAACACCCACAATCCCTCTTCTAGACTATAAGAACACTATATTGACTGGGCATGTGCATTCACTTCATCCATTTGGTGGTCCATGCATACCTCACGGACTTTATAGCACACGGTAAAAATGGATAGTATGCGTGTATTTTTAATAATGAGTTATGCGCATACTATATACGTTTTTACCTGTGAATATAAAGTCGCGAGGTACATACATACCACCAAAACAGATGAAACAAATTGACATCCCTAATATCGACAGTGATCCCAGGATTACAAGAAGCCTGAGCAGGAACCTAACCAAGGTCCTCTTGCTTGACAATGTATTAGGGTTATTTGGCAAGTCTCAGTCTTTAGTTCATCCTTTTTTCACGATGCAATTCCACAACAGACAATCACCATTTTTGCTCGCTTGATGACGGTACAGCCATGATGCTACATCCTGTTAAAAATTTTGAAGACTATTATGATTGACATCCTGCTATGAAATGCACTTATCACAGCAATGCATAGTACTAGCAAGAATCTTAGTTGCCAGAATCCTGGATTTTCTTATATAGATATGTTTGTAGCTGAGGATGGAATAGAGGGTAAAGTTCTGCTGAAGTTAAGAGGCATCTTAAGAAGGGATTTATGAGGACCATGCACTACAACATCTTTTTTGTGGGCCTTCAAAAGGTGGCATTACTGAATAAGACTCCAGTTCTCTCCAGAATCATTATGTCTATTAGAACTGCACTTTCATTAAAAACAACTTCTGCCCAGTGCTACTAGGTTTAGTGAGTAGATAAATTTGGGATGATCACACATCCCAATGATGGAAGTGACACATTCGTAACTCTGCCTATAAACTTTCAGTGGCACTTTCTGTTCCTATCATGGTGACCATATGTGATGAAATAGAGATCTTTGTGCCTGTTGAGACTTCTTATTTTGCACCAAGACCTTTTTGTTTCCCCGGCAAGACCTCCTTTTCTTGAACTGATAGGCAGGTGGCAGCCTAACTCCTGCTGTGCTCTGTAGGGCTGGACAGGTTAATCTTCCATGTACTCCATAGTGAGACTTGGAATGCATACGTCCCCACTTTCCACAAGATGGTGTAATGTTGCAACATTCTGTATTGTTATTGATCAGGAAGCCAGTGGTTTAGGCTTTTTGGTTGTACAGTATCAGCACCAGGGGGAACTAACCCAGAATTTGCCAGAAATCTCAATCTTGGCTGAGAGTGGCAGTGCAGAGAAACGAGATCTGGGCCAAGGTCCTCTCCCAGGTCTACACATTCTTGTGAGGATAGTCTCTCCTGAATCTCCCCAGGTATTGGACGAGTACAGTGAAAACTGAGCAGTTAGCATTAACTGTTTGAATCCTTGTTATTTTATCTGTTGCTGTTTGCATATTACATCTTTATTTCTTTTCACTGTTCATGCAATTTTTTAAATACATTTTTAGTTTATTAGTTCTTTCCTGTGACTGATTGATGATCCCAGCATTTTTTGTATTTGGTCTGTAAGTGCATTTCTAGGAACTGTGTGACTCTTGGGTTGCACGGGTTCACATTGTCCCTAGAAACTACCAGGAAAAAGCTTGCAAGTGGGGTATTTGCCCAGGGGCAAATAGGAGCCCAGGTGCTGGGTGAGAGGCTGCCAGCGTAGGGGCACATGCCCATGTGCAGGCAGGCCTGGGCAGTGCTTAGCAGGACCCTTCAAATGTCCATGGGGTTAACCCTGAGTATTTGTTAGGGGTAGCGCTAAGGTGTTATGTGACACCACCAATAGGTTATTTTTCTGCACTGAAATAAACTTCAAAGAACTGCATCATGTCCTATTTTGTGTTACGGGCCCCAGAGTCCAGGAAATCCACCTGGGGAGTGGCACAGGACTGCAAGGCAAGACTGGGAGCAAGACAAGAGCTGGTCGTCCGCCTAGCCGGCCCCCTTACCCGCGGGTTGAGCCCTTGGGGTATTGGGGCCAGTAGGTCTCTGCGGCGGAAGTACCTTATAGTGATGAGTCCACACAGGCAAGGCTGGGACAATACAGTCTGGAGACAAGTCTTTGACAAAGTGGGCAGGGAGCAGGGACGAAGGTAGGCGTGGCTGGCAGGCAAGGCAGGCAGGCCTGGTGTGCAGGACAAGGAAGTGGGTGGGGCAGGCTTGGCAGGCTAGACAAGGCAGAAAAGGTGGAGCAGGCTGGACCAGGCAGACTTGGCTGGCAGGACAAAGCAAGACTTGATACTAAGCAGCACCTGGAACTAGACAAGACAAGCACAGGATTTTGGAACAGGCAGGACTGGATAATGGAACAGACAGTACAAGACCAATAAGGCAGACGAGGAAAATACCAAACAAAGAACACAGAAGCCTGAAGGCAACAAGGCTAAGAACAGGCAGAATAGGCTTGAAGGCCTCAAAGCAGGGTACAAGAAAGAATAGGCCCAAGGGCCTCAAGGCAAGACAAGGCAGAAGGTGGTAGGCCACAAGACAATACAAGAACAATGGTCAGGTCAAGGAGCCAAAAATGACACAATGAGAAGACAAGGCTAATATGGCAAGACTGGTTTACATAGGGCTGGCGCTTAGGTGTGGCAAGACCATTGAGGAGAAACTTGAAAAGACTAATGATGAGGCACACTGAGGGCTTCTGCTGGTGGGAAGGTGTCATGAAGGTAGGATAAGATTGCACAGCTGGCGAAAACCTAACATTGTAAAGGATTTTACATTCACTGAAGAACTCCATATAATGCCCTCAGATTGTTTTCCAACTGGGGACCTTGGAATTTAAATATACAACCTACTGCCTTCAACCCATCCCACTGAACTAGACGAGAAGTGTGAATAATTTAGCTAATTAGGAGAACCCTATCTGCTTTAACCTGTTTACTCATATTGTTAATTATCATTTCTATAACACTACTAGATGTATGCAGCATTGTACAGATACATACATGAAAGAGTTCCTGTTTAGCAGCACTTACAGTCTAGTCATAGCACTTTACTAACATAGGAGATGACAGTGGAAAAAGACCAACTGGCCCATCCAGTTTGGCCTATCCAGTCAAGCCAGAAGTTAAGAAATATCCCTCCCCATATTGCACTATGTTGCCACACTCATGCTACTGAAATAGATCCTGGAGCCAATGTATCTTTCAATATCAACATCTTCCTGAAGCAGTCCAGTTGCTGGTCTCCCATGAACATCCTTCTTGAATCAGTCCATTGTATTACATTATAGAACTGGAACACTGACTTGCTATATGAAGCTCAAGTATAATTTTGCAAACTGTATCCTACGGTGGCAAGTTGTGAGTTCTTGATATTCTGTTTCTAGTGGGTCAATCTTTTGCCAGATGATGAAATGTGTGATGGTGCTATATCACTGGTAAAAGGAATGCTTATGAGTGTTTTATGATTAAGGTGTATAAGCTGTCCAGATAAAGTGTTTTTAATTTGATTCCATGCTATGTGTATATATATATATATATATATATATATATATATATATATATATATATATATATAATATTTATTTATTTATACTTTAGGATTGTGAATTGTTGAGCCCATTGAATAGCAAAAGCTTAAGCCCCCATGGAAACCTTTTCTGTTTTATTAAAATGGATACATGCCGTGCCTGATCGGTGTGTTGAATACTGAGATTAATAAGGATATTTTGCTCATTTAATTGTAGTGGATAGAGAGGGGCTTAGATGAACTAGCATCCTTAAGAAGTTCTTTAATGGAATTTACATGCCAATTACTGAGCAGCACCAATGAATTAATATTCTATCCAGGCACTGTAGAGCATGTTTCTGGTTTCAGATCTTAGGGCGGTTGTTTAACAGGGGAGTTCCTACCGTATCAACAGAACATTTTGTAGCAGGAATCCATGTTATAGAACCATGAATGCTTCATAATAACAAGATAGGCTGGAGAAGTGTTTGGTAAGTTGGCCTGTCAAATCAAGACCTTTATTAAACTGCCCACCATGCAGGGGTATCTTTCTGCTTCTTGTTGGGAATAGCCTGAAAATCAACTAAAAGCTGTTCTGAAATTTCAGTTACCAGTAGGTGTTTAGGGCCATTCAGCTTTCAATCCAGCACAATTCAGGCTCTGGCTAATCAGTTCCTGCCTTTTAAAATGTTTATTTGGTGCATAAATGGTCAATGAAGGCTTCTATTGTTCTCTAAGAAAGCTCCCCACACTATCAAGGACTGCAATTAAGTAATTTTAATAATACTGCATAAAATTTGTGCAAATACGTAAAGGCCATAAAGAAGTGAAGGGTCTATTGCAGCAAATGTTTATGAAAGAGACAGCCACACATCCCCTCGCTCTGACTGACAAGCAAAAACAGGCACTCACGGAATCAGGAGAGTTGTGGCGATACGCAAAGTTGCTTTTATGAATAAACAAATATATAAATAACGTTTGATTTGTATTTCGCCTTTTGTGACAATTCAGAGTAGATTACATTCAGGTACTACAGGTAGTTCTCTATCCCCAGAGGGTTTCCAATCTAAGGACTGCATTTTCCAGAGCTTTTCACATACTCACATAAATGCTGTTTTGTAAATGTTGAGAGTATGTAACCATTTTCCATTTTACGTGTACATTTTACTGGCAAACAAATAGGGCGGGCATACTTTTACATCTGCAAATTGACTTGCCCGAGTGAAGTTGGACTTGTCTGTTGCCTGCAGTTTTTCAGTGGGAGGTTGGAGGTCAGAGTGAAGTAGGAGAGGGTGCAGGTGAAATGGAAAAAAACTGGATGAACTGGTGATTCCAAGTACGCACGCAATTCAGTATTTTCAGAATGGTCTGTGCACATACTTTATAAAAACTTGCCTCCGCTTATAAATCGGGGCTATTAGAAATGCACGTTCTGTTGTTTTACATTCATATCTATAGAGAAAGCATGTGTTTTCTTGCATCGGAGATATTCACAGGTACTGAAACATGCGTGTATAAAGTATGTGGTATTTATAAACTGTGTAGCTCCTGCCACACAAATACTTGTATTAATCTCTGCACATCCACTTGTGTGTAAGTGCCGTACTGCACATAGGTTTGAAAGTTAGGGTTTCTGTTTGTACCCGAGGCAACGAAGGATAAAGCAACTTGCCTAAGGTCACAAGGGGCCAGCCATAAATGACGTCACGCTATTTTGGCATGAAATTAACCCCCATCCATCCCTTCGTCACAAATCTCCACACCCCCTCGTCACAAAAGTGGTAACCCCCGTTGGAGTGTGACATCATTTATGGATGGCCCCCAGAACTGCTGCTCTAACCATTCTGCAAGGTGAGAAATGAACACCATGCTTCAGCAGCGATTATTTTTTTAATGCTTTTCAACTTTGAGCCTATTGAAGATGGCCTCACCCTTGCTGAATCTGGATAGGTGGCAAAGCGAAGCTTCAGCCCCCTCTCCCCACGAAGTTTAAACTCAATCCGTGACCTTTCACAGAGGCTACATCCCCAGACAGATGGAATCATTGCTGTTGAAAAGTATTATAAAGTGCCTTTAAGGTGCTGTAGTAAATCCCCAGATATGAAGTCCTCAAGAAGTGTTGGAACAGATTCGCCTTCACCCATTACAACAGAGTGTGATCCATTGTAATGCTCATAAGCTCTGCAACGGCACAGGATAAGATAGGATAGGATGGGAGAAGGGTACAGCCTTGCCATTGTTAGTTTTGTCCTGATATCAACCAGAAAAGTTTCATCAAGTAATGCAACAGCTCCCACTAGTAACTGAACCCTATTTCATATAAAAATACTTACTGTATTCAATGGTGTGCCCTTAAGAGACAAGAAAAAGATCTGTATTCATGCAGTTATATTATATAGTTTCACACAGAGAAACCTAGAGGATTTTGATTTGAAAACAAGGTGCTCTATAGTTTGAAAATAGTCCACATTTTTAATTTGGAATATCTTGCTTAATACCATTAAATTTGTCTTGCTGATATATTTATTTTTAAAAAGAATCTGATTGATCTCGTCCTTTGCCTTATGTTGCACTGTCTCTTCATATTACTACACAAATCATAGGACCATCTTCTCAGAAAAATACATAGGTGCCATCGTAATCCAAATGAAACTCCTATAAATGTAAGTGTGCGCCTGCGGAGTTATATGACCGTACATCAGAAGGTGTTTATGACTACTCATTTGCAGATCAATGAAAATGACCCGGAGTAATTCATACCTGTTTAATGATTTTTTTTTTTAATAGATTTTTCAATGCTCCATCATTGTGGAAAATATCTAAATGAGGTCAGATTAGACATTAACAAGAGGTTTGTCCTTTTGACCTTTGCCTCGTTAAAACATCATTGGGAAGTGTGCAGCCCAATGACTGGACTTTCAGAATGTCCCTTGTATAATTCCACATAGATTTTGCAATTTGCTTAGGCTTTTTGCCAGCTTGGTTTTGGTAAAAAGTGGGGGATTTTGCCATTTCTAGAGAAAACAGAGGAGCCTTTGTGTCAGGATAGGTAAAAGAATGTTGGTAGTTATGTTCAAACGGATATCGGTATATAAAAATGAAATAAATAAATAAATAAATAAATAATTGATTAATTAATGTGGACTCTGTCTGACTCTGGCGAGCCTGCAAGATTTCCTGTGGACGTGAAACAGCTCCTAAGACTCACTTCTGTGGAAAGTACACATGTTTACAGCTGTGCCATCATTATGATTATTATTTAATTATTTAAGTTGCGGCCCCTACATTTCCTTTGTGAATGAGAAATAATGGGATCCATTTGGGTTTTATTCATTAGCTTGTCACACATGGAATCACATGTTAGACGATACAAGAACCAATCGGAGCACTTGGCACATAACTTGTGACACTTTTAAACACAAATGGTGATTCACAGTGGTTTAAAAAAATGATCTTCTTAAGGGAAGTGAGAAGTAGAAGATGATGCACATTATGGGGTGAAAGCAGGACTGCCAACTAGTCACTGTGCGGGTAATGTTCAGTCACTGGCTAACCTGCAGTCTTAGCCCGATAAACCTATCCAGCTAATTTTGAGGGATATTCAGTGATGCAGTTGCACTATTGAATATAGTCGGTGATCTTAAAGGTGCAGGAGTTAGAGAGCCTCCTTAAGGAGGAAACACCACTGCTCTAGTCCTGGAAAAGTGTGAAGCCATCAAAGCCTTTGTTAACAAAGACTTTCCCATTCAGAGTTCAGGAATGCCTGGCCGGGTGGAAGCTTGTATAAAGTAGTTGTTGTCTTAACCAGAGAGGGAGAGGGAGAAACACAGGCCAGGGAGAGAGTGAAGAGACAGATACAGAGTGTTACCAGAAATTAAAAGGGCTTTGTAGCCACTGCCGTGAAGACCCATATAGGATGGGTAAGGGAGGGGTCTGAATGGTCACAGTGCCCACCCATATTAACCTTAGCCTCCTTCTCTCCAAAATAAAATACCCAGTCCTGGCCTTGCCCCTGATCTGGTCTTCAGTTTCTTCAGGCCTCGTAGCTGCAAGGACCAGTAGGGATATGTTGACATCTGAAAACAACATGGAAACAGCAGTGCGCTTTGTACATTTGTTTTTTATTGTTTCAAATCTGAAATGACACAAAAAAAGGGTCAAAATTATTTTGTTGTTTAATTTTAGCAAACTCTACATGCTAAAACCACAAAATAAAATAAAAAAACCCAAAATATAAAAAATAAAACCCCCAAAACCAAAAGCATTATTTTTTTTCCATGCAGACCCCTGTTGCTAAACAGAACTCCATCAGTATCACCAGTAGATAGGACGATTGCTGAGCCTGAGCTAATTACTGTATGATGATCTCTTAAGCAATGGCTCAGGGCTGGAACAGGGGTATTAGGGATGGAGAGGAGGCAAAACTTCAGGCTTGCACCCTTCCCGTTAATCACTTGTCTGGCACAGATTCCCCCCGTTCTTGCCTGACTCAGCATCCAGCACTCACTGTCCTCTCACCCAATGCCAAGTCTACATCCACCTTCCTTTGCCCCTAGTATCCCTTCTCTCTATCCCACTGTCCAGCATCTCTCCTCTCTTCTTCTCCCTCCCAGCATCCTCCTCTTTCTCCCCTTAAACTCCCTCCTCCACTCAGCAGATCACCCCAATCTCTTTGCTCCCGTTTTGCGGTGCACGGCATCCTCTGTGCCCACCCCTTTTCTCTCTCTCTCAACCCCACCTGCACCTGCCCAGCACCCTCTCTCGTCAACACTCTCTCACCCCATATCTACTCAGCATCCGTTCCTTTCTCTCTTATGGTGAGTAAGTGGCAGCTGGAGGATTTTAGTTTGCCCTGATGGAAGAACTGGCTCCGAGGAGGTGGAAGGAGTTTGATAATCAAATAACAGTGCCAGAGTCTAAGGGAAGGAAAGGGAATCTTGTGGTTTATCTTGCCGTATGACTTCATTTACCTTGTTGACAGCCTTGTGTAATAACAGATGTCACATATGATGTATTACTACCAATTGCTGGCTGGTAAGTCTTGACTACTTAAGGCTATGCTACATTGCGTGATTTCACAACCATCTAAATTACTGTTTATTGATTGCTTTCAGATGAAGCTGTTAGGAGGTTATTACTATGATAAGTAGGGATATTTAATATTTTAAAACTTTTGATTTGTTTCCCACCAAGGGAGACCGTAAATCCACCACTTGTCAGAAGCTGACTTACCACACTGCATCCAGCAACGAGAACGGTCAGGTAGGGAACACAGTGCATTGTGCGGCAAGAGACTTACAGCCAATTAGCGTGAGAGGAAGGTGCAAGTTAAAGCCTATAATTTCATAGTAAAGCACTCAGCTGGTTCAGTCATTACAGGACAGAGCAGTTCAGTCCTGGTTTTTGTCCCTGCTGGCATGCAAGCACTTTCAATTCCTGCTTTTCCTAGGGAAACAACTACAAGTCCAGGCATGCAACTGAGGGTAAAACCAGAACCGGATCAATCTGAAAAAAAAATGAAGCTTGTTGGTAACCATATCTCCAAATAAAATTTACCATACATAGATTTGGAATGTGTCCCTGGTGACACAAGCAGCTAATTTATTCATGTCAGATCTGCAGAAAACAACATCCATCTTCTGCTTGCTAATCATTGCAAGATAAAAACGGTTTCTTGATTGTCCTGTTTCTTTCCTGCTGTTGCAGTAATCCAAAGCAGTTCAGTTCATTGGTTCTAAGAAAGCCTTGTGATGTTCCGGCACCATGCAAAGCTACTAATATGCCTCTTAGAAGTGAGTTTTGAGAATAATTCTGGGCAGAAATATATTTCTGGAGCCAAGCATTTATCTTGTGGAAGTGGGGGAAGGGAAGGATTGTGTTTAAAAACTACATTAAAAGAGTTATATAATCATTATTTGTGCTTGTTTTGAAAAGAAATAATTAGAAGTGTGATGTGTTGGCAGAGCACTATCCCGAAGCAAGCAGGGTCAGAACTAAGAGTAATTAGTGTGATTTGAGCAATGAGAAATGTATTCTAATGTATTCTAGAACTGATACACAACTCCTTGCTTTTCTAACTTTTCAAGCTGACAAACTGAAGGGATTCATTAAGTTAAACAAAAATGAATTAATTAAAATATCAGATGACAAGAATCATATTGGACCTTCTTCTATTCAGGGATGGTAACTTTCAGAGCGGTGCATGGGTGCACATGTGCGTGCATTCGTCAGCCTGCGTCCAGGGACAAGGTCATTTTATAACATATAAAATAGCCTGACCACGTGCATATGTATACACAATTTTAAGTGGACGCGCACCTATGTGTGTAAATTCCACTTCGACTATGTAAGTGGGGGGATTTTAAAAGACACATATGCCACCATTACCAGTTTTCCCAGTTCGTTTCCAGTTCACCCAGGTTAGGACTTCCAAACCCCCCTTGTTTAATAGCCTCCCTTCTCCCCTGTTAGCCCCGAGCTTCAAAACCCAACTGACCTGCCTAGATTTTTTTGTTTTACTTCTTACACGTCATCCGTAGCAGAAGTAAAGTTACACAGCAGGGGACCCCGGTGTGCACCTGTGCTAATTTCAAGTTAAAATCCAGGAATGCCCATGCCTTGCCCCTTCTTTGGAAATTTTCATTTGTGTGTGCAGCGGCAAATACACGCGTATCCAGGCAGCTTTTAAAATCCACGCGGTGCGCACCGGACCAGCATATTCACACATCCCCTATGTTGGGCTTTCAAACTTCACCTTTAACTGATGTGCCAGGTCTCTGCCGGTAATGAAGGCACTGAATGATTTAGCTTTTTACTCCCTGTGTCCTGAAGTTTCTGGTTAGAGATGTGGGAGTTGGCACTGCTGTGATTCAATGCGGATTCCCAGGCTTGCTGTGGAAATTTGGAAGTGGGAATGGGAGTGGGGGAGGGAAGAGAGAGGAGGAATCTAAAATTCTATCTAAATTCTAACTGCGGCTGAAATTTGCCTAGGTTTGACTTTGACTTTCACTCTTCTCCAGAATTCGGTTTCTGGTGTAGATCAAGTTTCGACTTTCCATATGGAGTAATTACTGTAATTTGGGTTTGTGCTTTGGCTTGAGCTGTTCTTTCTATTACAGTTATTATTCTGCTTACAAGGCATCTTATAAATGTGCCCTAGGATGGCCATCCTAAATGTTACAATCCCAAATCTGGGAGGGGATTAGTATAGCGAGAGGGAAGTGGCCATTGTCCAGTCAAGCATTCTCATCTCCACCAATTGTATCAATTTCATTTGTATGTGCTGCTAAATTACTTCTGAAATGGAGACTGGACCTTCCCTTTGAGATTTTCTTTTAGAAACAAATGGAATGCACTCTGAAACATTGCACAGTGATCTTGGAAGTTTACGATGGGAAGTTATCAGGAAAATGAAATACCTTTCTTTTCCCTTGTCATCTACTAAAGATATGTTTGCATTAGCTTGGCTGTATCAGACTGCCGCTATCCATCACCGAACTGGAAGAGACTGTACTTTTACAGGAGTAAATAAGTTCTTTTTTGGTGCATGTGAGAGGAATAAGATTTCGAGTTTGGCGAAAGCTTGATTGTTTTATATTGGATTCAGCCACTAGATTCAACAGGATGTTTGCAAGGATGCCAGCAATAGTTGTATCAGTGTTCAGTTCACCGAGGATAATCTACCTACTGTAAACCATACTTATCAACTGTCTGAAGTAGAGAATACATGCGCAGCCCTTGGAGGCCAACAGGGATCCATTTTGTTTCAAAAGTAAATGTTTGCGTCTTTTTGTTTCAGAGTATTCTATCTCCAGGTCAGGGCACGTTTGTCTGTGAAGCTGATTTCCCATCTTGCCATGTTTGACCAATGATTCTGAACAAAGTGGTCCCTCCTCCCTTCTTAAGAGCTCAGCTGGGAGAGTTTCTCCAGCCACACCAAGCCCCCCACTCCTCACCCCCATGTGCCTCAGCAGGAAGTGGTGGCCCAGGAGGACTTCTTGTGGTAGTTACTGGCCAAGCTGATAAATCCACTCCAAAAATTTGAAACCCAGGCAGTGTAGGCTTTGTATTTTGCAGACCACAGCACTGGAGGTTCAGTTCATCTTTGCATGGCAAATTCTGAAGGAAAAAAAGATGAGAAAGAATCCACACCAGCTTCTTGTATGAAGCTGAATCTCTGTTAGACTGAGTAAACCAGTCACAAAGAAAGCATTTGTAGATACATCTGTACAGCCCTCCAGTGATGCGGGGCTTATGCACACACGGCGCCAGTGTCGCTCTGGCTTCCAGTAACACATGCAGGGGTCGATTTTCAAAGGAGCACGCGCCCATCCATGTACATGTGGCTCCTGGCAAGCGCACATGGACATGGCTATTTTATAATGCATGTGCCTCGGCGCGCGCATATTATAAAATACGCTATCCGTCCGCACATGCATGGTGGATTTTAACATCTGCACGGGGGGGAGGGAATTTTAAAAGCCCACACGCGGCGACACAATCGGGCCTCCCTCAGTTCCCTCCCAGTATGCTCCAATTAAGGAACAGACTGGGAGGGAACTTTCCTATGCCTAACCCTACCCTTCCTATCTCTTCCCCTCTCCTCTCCTCACCGTCCGCTACCCCCTACCTAACTCTTACATTTTTTACCTCTCTGCTCCTCCGGAGTAGCAGTAGATTCAGCGCGCCAGCGCGAGCTTCCCCAGGACAGTGTCAAATGGCGCTGTCCTTGCCCATTCCCCTGGCCTGCCCCTTCTGAGAGACCCGGCACTTGTGTGCATATTGGTGGTTACGCACGTGGCCGGGCTCTTTAGAAAATGCACGTGCAGGGCTCAGCAATGTGTGTAACCGCCAGTATTTGTGCGTGCAGGCCTTTGAAAATGTACTTGTGTGATTGTGCTTCCCAACATGAACAGGCTCTTTGCTTAACTGTTTTTCTTGTTAACAATTTTCTTATTACAGATGCCCATTCAATTACATTCCTCTTGTCCCATAAACGTAAGGCAGGATGATATCAGAGGCTGATATATCGGCACACTTTATCCCTCCTCTTGCTGCACTTCAGCTGGGAACATTATAATATCTGTTCACAGAAAAGCGTATTTCCTCTGTTGCATGGGACCACGGATGTTGGACGTATGCCGCGTGCTGTATAAACTCCAGACCCCTTACTCCTTTTCCAGAAACCATTTACTTTCTTGGGGAATCAAAACTTTGGAACTAGCCAGGGTTAGGACTGTCTCCCTTCACATACGTTCCCAGGATTCCTTTCTTCTCGGAATCCCAAGCCCCTTGCTAGGCTGTTCAGATATCTTCCTCCCACAGAATTGCCCCTGGGTCTACGTCCTCTCTCCATTACTGCAGACTCAAGGATTGAAAAGACCTTTCCTGTTTAGTGGAAAAACAGGAGCTAACACCATGCAGCTCCTTCCCCAGCAAGGGAAACTTAAGAACTAACATTTATTTTATTTATTTATTTTGAGTTTTTCTATACCGGCATTCGCGATCATGCCAGTTTACAATTAACAAGAGGTGAAGGAAGATAACAAATAATAAGAAACTTTAACAGGTGCTCAAAAACATTGTCCCTAAAGCTTTGCTTTGTCACATCCTGGCAGAACCGGCAGTCACCAAACCTTCCAGCCTACCTAGAGCCTATGCGCATAAGTGGTGCTTTGAAAATCAACCGGGGACCAGTGTGCACGTAACCTGATATCGTGCATTCTTTTACACACACTGGGAGCTGGCGTTCCAGAGGGCAACGTTGGCATGGAGATATGACTTGTGCGCATAGTTTCGCATTTCTGAAAACATATCTGTAAGTTTCCACTTTCAAGGCACTCCTTGCTTGTAGCTGGTAGAACTTGGTGCATGGACATTTCCGCATGTCAAAGTAACCCTTTGCACATAAGCTCGCTTTCAAAATCCGTGGTAAAGTTTGCATGCATATTGTGAATGCCAATTTTACCGCTATGCAGGAGTTATTAAAGTACCCACTCTCTGTAGTAGACTCAGAATACCTTTCACCCTTTCCAAGGCATAATATGCCATTGTATGAATAGAGGGTCCCTATACTTTATAAGTGACAATTGAAATATTTACTAAGCATTTTCCCCAGAGACACAAAATGGGAGACAACCTTTAGTAAACAGACAGCTTGAATAGGTTTGCAAACACCCTTATTTTGGCCTGTTTAAAAAGCACCACTGATTCCACCATGTCATTAGCCTTTAGCCAGCAGAAGCATCACTTGAGAACCATAAATCACAGCTGTGTAAGCTTTTAAGTATCGGATACACTGTGTGCCCATCTGTTCCTATTCCTGCCCTCTGTAGAACCACAAGCAGGCAGATGAGAGAGTGTGTGCCATGTAGCATTGATCTTCTCTCTGTAATACCTTCCCAGTAAAAGATCTGTTTTATCTTCTTTTTTTGTCCATTCTGAGAAAAGCTGCGGTGTCACGGCAGGAAAGACTTTGTTAAATGTCTCACCAATTCATGTCCCAGGCCATTAAGATCCTAAGTATTCCTGGAGCATCAGCTCTGAATCTTGTGTGTCATGACAGTCCCTGGCAAAGGGGCTCTCCCACTCATTTGAGATGGGGAAAAGAAGGGCGTCACCTAACAAAAGATTAGACCTTGCATGGCAGCTTCTGAAGAGGGCAAGAGAACTGCAACTGAGCAAGCAGACACTGGGAGGAGCAGAGAAATTGTGTGCCCAAAGTCACCTTGGCAGAACTGGGATTTGATTTCTTTATCCAGTTTCTAGCCATCTTTTTGAAATTCATTCAAGGTGGGGGTACAATAAAGATTAATAAAATAATATTCAAGACATAAAAATTATAACACAAACCTAAAACCAAGCACATCAAATGATATTACATTTTATTTGGCTAATCCTATTAACATTAACTGGGTATTTTTCATCTGTGCATTTTTGGCAGTCAAAATGCAGTAGTCAAAGTAAGAAACTGACACAACAAGATTGAAAAGATTTAAATTACATCAGTAAATAAGGCAAGCAACTCTCTCTTTCACACACAACTGGGTGTTAGGCTTTGAGTCTCTGCTAATGAAAGCTTCAGGACTGTAGGGTTCAAGCTTGTCTTTATTACGAATGATGACATGACAATGTCCTAACTTACAGATGGCAGGTTTCAACTTGCATGCCAATCACAAGTTACCTACACGGATTTTACACAAGGATTGCAGTTTCAAGAAAATGTATACAAGCCCAATTTTCACTACTCATGCTTTTATGGTCCAGGGTTCAGCAAATCAAGCCAATAAAAAGACAGACAACATACTTAACTAGCAAGAGTTTAGGGCTCTCACACAAGGCTCATCAGCTCTCAAATTGTTGGGAACAAGGCATGACTCTAATAACCTTTTCATAAGCCCTGAGGACCAATCCAGGTCTTCAGGGACAGGGTTGCAGGTCTTACAAACCCTCCTGGCTTGCTCAGTCTTCCCTTTAGATGAGCCATCCTCTCATCCCAGCAGCCTGCTGGTCCAAGGCCAGCTAGGACACTAGAAGACATGGGGTGGCAGGCAGATATGATCGCTTTAGGAATTTGTGTGTTCAAACAACACTAGGACTAGGGGACACTCCATGATTCCAGCAACCAGATGATTTAAAACAAGTTGTGGAAGTATTTTTTCACTCAGCGCACATTCATAAGAACTTAAGGCTTGTCATACTGGGTCAGACCAAAAGTCCATCAAGCCCAGTATCCTGTTTCCAACAGTGGCCAAGCTGGCAGGATCCCAAGGGGTAGAGAGATTCCAAGCTGCTTATCCCAAGAATAGGCAGTGGATTTCTGCAATTCTACCTTAATAATTGTTAATGGACTTTTCCTCCAGGAACTTGTCCAACTTTTTTTTAAACACAGCTACTCTAATAGCTTTTACCATATCCTTTGGCACTGAATTCCAGAGTTTAATTATGCATTGAGTAAAAACAAATTTTTTTCTCTTATTAGTTTTAAATGTAATTCCCACTAACTTCATTGTGTGTCTCCTGGTTTTTGTACTTTTCAAAAAAGTAAACAACCGATTAATGTTTACTTGTTCCATTCCACTCATTATTTTATAGACCACTATCATATCTCCCCACAGCCGTCTCTTCTCCAAGCTGAAGAGTCTTAATCTCTTTATCCTTTCTTCATAGGGGAATTGTTCCATCAAGCTATGGAATCTGTTGCTGGAGTTTGTGGTCAAGGCAACTAACACAGTGGGGTTCAAAAGAGGATTGGACAAGTTCCTGAAGGAAACGTCCATAAATAGTTATTAGCCAGGTAGACTTGGGAAAGGCGGGGTTTATCCCTAGGAGAGTGAGATACAAGAAATAGATCACTATTGGGAATCTGATGGATACTTGTGACCTGGACTGGCCACTGTCAGAGAAGAATGCTGGACTTGATGGACCTTGATCTGACCCAGCATGGCACGTCATATGTTCTTATCCTCCTAGGGTTTTAGAGAACTGGAGAGAAGGAATCTCAATTGGGTAGACTGGATGGGATAATTAATTTTTATCTGCCATCATTTAGTTTTTATTACTGTTTTATTATTTTATGATTTTGTTGTATTTTTTATTTATGTAATATATTGGGGTGGATTTTAAAAGGAGCGCGAATAGCCTACTTTTGTTTGCGCTCCAGGCGCAAACAAAAGTACGCTGGATTTTAGTAGATACGCGCGGAGCCGCGCGTATCTGCTAAAAACCTGGATCGGCGCGCGCAAGGCTATCGATTTTGTATAGCCGGCGCGCGCCGAGCCTCGCAGCCTACCCCCGTTCCCTCCCCTCACCTTCCCCTCCCTTCCCCTACCTAACCCACCCAACCGGCCCTGTCTAAGCCCCCCCCTTACCTTTGGCGTAAATCCCCGCGCGTCAGCGGGCCTCCTGCGCGCCGGGACGCGACCTGGGGGCGGGTCCGGAGGGCGCGGCCACGCCCCCGGGCCGCCCCAGGCCGTAGCCACGCCCCCGGGCCCGCCCCCGGAACGCTCCCGACACACCCTGAAAACGCCGTGCGGTTCAGGCCCGCCCCCGACACACCCCCGACACGCCCCCTCCGAAAACCCCGGGACTTACGCGAGTCCCGGGGCTCTGCGCGCGCCGGTAGGCCTATGTAAAATAGGCTTACCGGCGCGCAGGGCCCTGCTCGCCTAAATCCGCCTGGTTTTGGGCGGATTTAGGCGAGCAGGGCTCTGAAAATCCGCCCCATTATGTTTATATTTTATAATCCACACTGGCATGTTTCATGGTATTGCAGAATAAAAGATTGAATAACTAAATAAAAATGTTACTTAGTATATTGATATACTGTAACTCTAGGGATCAAAGTTCAGCTTTCCAAACCACCACTACAAAACACAGTTAAGGTCTGGACAGGTCTCCTCATTTCCAGGTTGACTGTCTTGCTGGGGAGGTGAATAAGGGCTTGGCAAGATGTGCATATTGGGATAATCTTGTTGGTTCATCTTTGTCTGTAATTCAGTACCCTGTAACTGATACATACTCGTGCAGTTTCCTTTCTAATGTAACTATTATTGTTTTGTGCTTGCAAAAACCAATATAGAATAGCTCTATAGACCTTTAAAAGCATTTAGTAACCCCTTATCAATTAAGTGAAAAATGATATAATTACATTTTGGGTATCCTTGAAACTTGCATACAGCTGTTCTTTAGGAGAAATAGATAGTATGCAGCGGGGTAAAAATGTTGTGTTTTTTTTTTAAGTAAAAGAAATGTAAGCTAAAGGCCAGGTTGGAGCAAGATAATCAAAACTGGTGGGATTGAGGTTGATGAAAGATGACCTGATTAACAGGAAATCAAATTTTGTAGCGTTAGATCAACAGAAATGTGCTGTGGACGCAATGTTGTAGAACAGACTTCAAACTGAATATAGTTATGGGGCTCTCGCAAAGAGCAGAGGATATGGCTTGTGCATACATAAGGTGAAATGATTGATTTTTCCTTCCTTTGGAGTAGAGAGGGCGTGCTGTATATGTGGTTTCATCCTGTGCTACTAAATCCTGCCCCTCCCTCACCTCCAAAAAAACAAAAACTCCAGTGAAGTTTCTTGTGACCCAAACTTTGAGGTCTGAAAACTGTAGAAGGGTTTTGGCAAGCAGCCAACAACGGAGTCCAGCATTCTCGTGTCTTTAGTTTGGCCGGAGGATATCCAACTGCCTGTGTCTTCAGCCCACTGAAAGAAATGTGGGGGTCCCCTCCAGCTTCCCCCTACCACCTCAATAAGCCCCCAAGCCCTCCAGGTTCAGTTGGTCACAGTGGACAGAATTCTGCCCTCGGTGCCAATGGGCAAAAATCATCTCTTTGGTAATATTTAGTGTATCCTGTGAGATGTCTACTCACTGTTGGTTTTCATTTTGAAAACAATTTCTAGAGATAAGTGGGTAGTTTTTGTTTTTAACCTGGACATTTGCAATTATAATTAGCATTTAGTTTTCTAAATGTAGCCTTGCCATTTTAGGATGCATCCAAGCTAGGGAACCCAGCACACCTATATCCTTTTTACACCGCCTCTTCTAAGACCTTATCCATTCATTAAAAACAAGGTTTCCATCCAAAGGATGATGGTTTTAATACCAAATAAAACTCACAAAATGAATACTTCAAAAAGTATAATTTTGAACTGGACGTGTGGAATGATTTCCCTTTGAAAGGTCATAATTGAACCCGTATACCTAAAAGTGGCACTCCCTGGTGCCGACATTGTTTCCCAGCTTCAGTGCACGTAATCCATGGATGAATGGACCTGAACCTCACCCTGTGCTTAAAAGGTAATGCAGTCAGAGACATACTGCTCAGCGTTGGCAAGGAACATATCCCCTAAGGCACGTGCTTTCTAGCTGCTGGGTGCTACTAGCTGCTGAGCCTGAGAGTATTAAACACAAGCTCTTTAAGGCTTCATTCAAGCTTTATTTTAAGTAGTAGGGACAAGAGAAACAGTTCTCTTCCCCACAGTTTGAAAATGTAAGCGCAAACACCCACAGGGCATGGAGCAAGGAGAGTTCATGGTTTCTCAGTAACAGGTCCGAGTACCTCAAAGGAGAAGGACGTTCCATTCATAGCCCTCACAAACAGGTCCAGTCAAGGTCAGAATATCGAGGTACTCACCTCTGACTCCAGGAATTGCTCTCAAGTCATTCACTTCAACGCCACGTGCCATGGATCACAGCACCTGGGTTCTGCAGCTTGGCCCAGTAGTGCTCAAGTGCTGGAACAGCTTCCCTTCCTAAGCTCTGGGACTAATCCTGTTCCTGAGATGACAGGGTCTCTGATGCTGCCAGCAGATTCAGTACATAGTCCCCTCATTTGTCTCAGTTTGCTTTCTTCGGTGCCCTCCAGTGGCTCACAGGGCAAAGCACCAGCTTCCAAGCCACCCAGCCTCCTGGCTCTAGACTTACCAGCAGCCAGTCCTAAGAGGTACTGTCAGTGGATTCCAGTGACAACTGATGCCTACCATTATGTTAATCCAGAAGAGAAGGCAGAGCTTTTGGAAAGCACGCTGAAGATTATATTTTTACCCAATAGTCCATAGACACCTCTAGATTACTTCAGGAAGCTCACTTCCCCACTTCGTCTCTGCTGAGGGATGTTTACATTCAGGTACTGTAGGTATTTCTCTATCCCCAGAGGGCTCACAATCCAAGTTTTTGTACCTGAGGCAATGGAGGGTAAAGTGACTTGCCCAAGGTCACAAGGAGCGACAGCAGGACTCGAACCCTGGTTCACAGTCCACTGCTCTAACCACTAGGCTATTTCTAATATCATATAACCGCTTTATTAATCCATGATGCAACCACGCGTACATTTTAAAAGCTCCGAGCATGCCAAAGTTGGGGGATACGCATGTCTCTTGAGCCAGTGCGTGCTGCGTGCAAAAGAAAAGGGGGCAGGGCATGATTACAGTATGGGTGGGGCATGTGCATTCCTGGATTTTAGCATTAACACAGCGCGTAACTATTTACATGCACAAGCTCGCGCCAGGGTCCCTATCTGTGTATCTTTACTTCTGCGATGGATGGCGTGTAACTAGTATAATAAGAAAAACGAGGCTACTTAGCAAGATTTGAAGGGTTGGGGCTAAAAGTGTAAAAGGGAGGCAGGTTAATTTAGTGGGTAAGGAAGTCTTAGCCTTTGCCTGGGTGAACTGGGAGCGGGCTAGGGAAACTGGTAATTTTGTCTGCGCGTGTACGTAAATCCCCACACTTACGCGGTAGAGCCAGCATTTGCACGCACGTGTACACGCCCGTATAAAATTGAGCGTACATGTATACGCATGCGGCTGATTTTATACCAAGGGCGCATGTTATAAAATGGCAGTGTCTCTGGGTGCACGCACGTACACGTACATGGGCACCCCCACGGCTGTTTGAAAGTGCAGGTCTGCTCAATCCATCTCAAGAAAGATAGAGTGGGATGAGCAAAGATACAGAGAAAAACAACAACATTGATAAAGAGGATTCAGCAAGTTCCTTATAAAGAAAGGCTTTACAGGTTAAGGCTCTTCAGCTTGGAAAAGAGTGGGCACATGATAGAGGTTTATAAATTGGGAGTGGGGTGAGTGATAAATAGGAAATGATTATTTACTCTTGCAGATAATACCAGGTCTAGGGGACCCTGGCAGAGAGCAGATTGAAACACATTGGAGAAAGTATTTTTTTCACTCAATGCACAATCAAGCTGTGGAATTTGTTGCTAGAGGTCAAGGTGACCAGCACAGCGGGTATAAAAGAGATTTGGACAAGTTCCTGGAGGAAAAATCCATAACACATTATTAGCCAGCTGGACTTGGGGACAGTCACCACTTATCCATGGGAGTGAGCAACGAGGAATCGCATCTGTCCTGGGTACTGCCTAATGACCTGGACTGGCCATCTTTGGCCTAACTCTGCGAGACATATCTTATGTTCTTATGTAAAGTATTTATCTCAAGTGAAATGACTTCTCTTGCTTGTGGAGGCAAAAGGGAAGGAGACCCAACTCCATTCTTACAAAATAAAACTTAAAAATAAGTCCCATCACCAAAGACACCATAGGTGGCCGGGAATTGCCACCCCCCATATACAAAGCAATTTGCTGCTGTTTGTATGGCTCTACAACCCTCTTCATAACAAGGAAACAGCTTGTTATGAGGACATTTGTGCGGGTGCCGATCCCGAAGCAGTCTTGTGTTCTGGCTGCTCCCCTATGGTCGGCTCCCGTATTTTATTCTTTATTATGTATTCAAATGTATTTTATTTAATTTTATTATTTTACTAAAAAGTCCGCTGCCCAATTCCCTCAACAGTCTTGCCCGTGTAGCAGACCGACCCTTCACCTTCGATTTATATTAACTTGTTATGTATACTTGCTAAGTAGATTTTAACAGCTAAATCCCGTGAGGCTCAGGTCAGGTCTGCCAGCCCGACACGGTCCATGTTTCGGCGGTTGCCTGCTTCAGGGGCTGCGGGGACTGGACTGGAACCGGGACTTTCTATGGACCTGTAGATACCATCATTATTGTCTCAGTAATGCATGAAAAATTATTATAATATCTTAGTGCCTCAATCTCGAGCTATGTCAAGTACTCACTGTTTTTTCTCCGTGACTTCATTCCTGTGAGCGGCGCCTTCACTTCCGAATCCGGCGTCTCTCTCTACTCAGCTGTTTTTTAACCCTGCGTGGTCACACCGTGGGCCAATCACAATGTTTCCCTGCGATCCTCGGAGTAAGCACCCTAGGGTGCTCTATTGCCATGGGGATGTGACGTCACCTATATAGGAAACTTCAAATTTTGCCAGTGGTTGATCCTATTGAACACTCCATTGCATGCGTGTAGTGTTGTTTTTATCACTATTAATGTGTTATAACCTATGACTATGTTTGGCTGATTCTGTAGAATTTATAAATTATATAAAATATATGACTATCTATGGCTGGAGTGGTATATGACATCACTAAAAGGGAAACAGAATTTCTAATTATCATTGTGGGCCATCCCCAGCCTTTTATAGGTGAGTCACCGTAGTCTCAAAAAAAAGGAGAAAGAGACTACCCCCTGGTTCTGCTATGTGACATAAACTCCGGGATCAAACTATCAAATTCACCTTCAACCATATACATGTCTATTACCTGCCTGGCCATGATTTACCCTAGGATGGACCAATTTATTTCTTTATTTAAACCCTGGGGGGCCACTGTGCCCCATGTGTGAATGAACCTCTGTTCCATCTGTTCCAATTTCAGATTAAGATCTCCTCCCCTTGAATGCTTTTTAATTTGAAAAATGACTGCCACTTTTAAATCCTGTATAGAGTGTCCGATGTCCCGCCAATGATCGACCAACGGAGCCCCTTCAGTCTGATGACGTAATCTACTAAGATGCTCTTGAACTCTTGTCTTGATTTTTCGTGTGGTTTTACCTATGTATACCAGGTTACAAGGGCACCATAGCGCATAAATGACGTTCATCGAGTCACATGTAAAATGTTCCTTGAACCGAAATTGTCTCCGTCCTGGAATATCTAATGAAATGCCTTGATGCATATGACAGCAGACATTACATCTTGTGCAAGGCCAATGTCCTGGTTGGTCCGGTGGGTTACCTTCCTCCTGTGTTTGTAGGTTTGAGTGGACCACTATGTCTTTAAGGTTCTTGGCTCGCGTCAAAGCAAACATTGGCTTTTCTTGAAAAGTGGGGTGCATTTGTAAGATGTGCCAGTGCAAGTATACATAACAAGTTAATATAAATCGAAGGTGAAGGGTCGGTCTGCTACACGGGCAAGACTGTTGAGGGAATTGGGCAGCGGACTTTTTAGTAAAATAATAAAATTAAATAAAATACATTTGAATACATAATAAAGAATAAAATACGGGAGCCGACCATAGGGGAGCAGCCAGAACACAAGACTGCTTCGGGATCGGCACCCGCACAAATGTCCTCATAACAAGCTGTTTCCTTGTTATGAAGAGGGTTGTAGAGTTTTTGCACAAGGCAACGAGGTTAGTTGATATATAATATATATGCTGTTTGTATGGCAGCAAACCTACAATTGAGATATGGCGACCACTATAGAACATTATTGTATCTTTCTAAATATATATACATTAAGGATGCAGGGTTTTTACAGCATTTCTAGGGGCCATATCCCTTTATTTCCAAAGAAAGCCCTTTTACATAAGGCATCCCTTTTAAGTTGCTACATGAATTGTAAGAATCAGAAACAAATATAACATTGTCTGAAATATTCTTTTGCCTAAGGTTTGAAAAAAATATTGGAGCTGATTTATAATACAGTAACACCAGGTGGCGCCAAAGCCGACTAAAAGAATCTTAACTTGAGAATTGCAAATTGTTGGCCAAAAAACCCATAAATTTTGAAATTGTTCAGCAAATTTTCGGTGGTTTAATTATTTGTTAGGTTATAACCAGGTGGTTGCATATACAACTAATACATCATCACTTTCCAAATGTGAATGGTTAATCCAACTCTGCCATTTTGCTTTTAGTGACCCAGAATTGACCAAGTTCTAAAGCAAATGTGAGCAAGAAAGAAAATCAAGATATAAAAATAATAATTAATTATTTTGATAAATAATAGACAATAATTCTAAGTATTTCACTTTTTTTTAGTAGTAAACTGATTCTGATTCTCTAATTGGGAACCTTCTGGTACAGTAGCGATTTCTCTTGAGGTAAATAGAATTGTTCTGTAAACACATTCGGGTAATTATTTGCTCTTTAATGAGATTATCCAACCCTGTTTAAGCATGTGGTCCCAGGGGAAGCTACATTAAAGATCTTGGCAAATTGTTCAAGGCACACAATATATTTGCAGTGCATACGCTGGTGCTAGCAGCTCCAAGGCAGTGCGATTGGGAAGGACCTTCAGTCTGTTGGGAAAGTAGTTGTCAGCCTTTTGAATGGAACGTCATGTCAAATCTGGGCAAAAGAGGCATTCATCCCTTTGTGAGCTCATCACAGCTCTCCTTAAGAGCTTGGATGGCCAATGCAATCAGATGCGCTAAGCACAGCGCACAGTTTAACTCTCAATTGTGGATACATGTTTTGTTTGCAAACTTTACTGCCAATGCATCAAGGACTTTTGCATACAAAAAATGTACATACAATAATGGGGCTGATGCAATATCGTCTGCACAAGAAATGTGCGTCCAACTTGGACGTACATTATTCAACACCCGCACGTCCCCTCTCTTGGGCGCTCGATCTAATAGTCTAATGAGCTGGCGTGCTAAAATGGACAAGCAATGGATAATTTGCATGTCCCTAGTGCGCCCATGCCATCGAGTGCCCAGGGAAGTGGTTGTGTGCAGGTAAGGAAATCGGACACTCAGTTTTCTGAGTGTCCCTTTTCCTAACCTGACTGCTGTCAAGTTTGGGTTTTTTTGCAACTTTCTGTGGTTCCTCCTGCTTAGTACCTCAACAATATTCAGTTGGAGGAACCACAAAAAAAAAAAAAAAAAAAAATATATATATATATATATATATTTTTTTTGCTCTTCTGAGCATGGCTTGGGGTGCCTCAAAACTTAATACCAGCTCTGGGCTGGCATTAATTTTTGAGGGTTAAAATGTGCACGCCAGCCACACTTTTTTTTTTTTAATCGGGGGCACTAGCAAATAGCCTCATCAGCATGGCATTTGCATGTGATGAGCACTATTAGCTATGCGCTGGTATGGACGTGCTAATCCCAATATTGCATTGAGCATATGTCTAGCGCATCCAAAATGCTCGTCCAACCACACAGCTCAGTGTCCGACATTGCATCAGTCCCAATGTGCATTTAAGTTAGCACCCTCGCATGGAAATTTCATGCGAATTCCCCCGATGCAGAGAGGGGCACTGGCTTATCTCCTGATTCTTAACTCTTAGCCCGAGATGGAGTAAAGAATTTAGGACTAATATTAGTCTATGGACAGAACCTGGAGTTCCAGTGCTTGGTATTTTATACTCAAAAACCATCCTTTCTGCACAAAATAAATATTTTACAAGCATAAAATGTGATTTATGCACACAAAAACTGCTTTCTGTGCTGCATTTTTTGGGTGTATAATTCATAATATATGTATAGACAACATGGGTTATGTGCACTTAATGATATTTTCCATGCATAAATTGATTTTTGTGCATAAAAAATGCTTTCTGTGCAGGAAGCATCTTTTGCACATATTTTATATGCAGAAAACATATTTGTGCCCAGAAACCATGATTTCTGTGCATAAATCATGCTTTGCTGTGCGTTTAGCCTTTTCTTGGTGTGCAATTTTTAACTCCCGATGCAGTGAATAGCTCTTATCAGCGGTACTCTTGGCAGAGTTAGATTACAGGGATGAGGTTATAGGGAATGTATCCCAGCTGTGTAATATTAAGGTAAACATACACACAGATCTGTGACTTCAGGCATTAGTTTCATAGTAACATAGAAACATAGATGGCAGAAACGGGCCAAATGGTTCATGTAGTCTGCCCAGCAAGCTTTTTATAGTAATATCCATCTACTGTGCCATGTAGGCCACCCCAGATGTAGTCTGCTCATTTACCCTCAATCTTTATGATAAGGGTAGAAGAATTTACAATCAAAACCCAAACTGGCAAAACCATAACAAAGTTTCCAGTCACTATCATTTCACTCTACTTTTCTGTAAGTCAGACATACTACCCAGCAATAAAATATTTTAGTTCTGTGATAGCTTATCAGCCAAAATCCTCAAAAGAGAAGGAACGTCATCTAGAATGTTCAAAATCTCCATCTGTATTTCTCTAACCCTTAATCCCAAATTAGTTCTTTGCTTTTTGAGGTAATAGATTGTGTGGCTAAAACAGTATTTTATGCAAGGAAATGGCCTTTTTATTTAATTGTGGGAAAACTTACACACATTTGTCATGTTTACACGTAAGGTGGACTTGGGCAGGGTTTCAAACTGACAGACATACTTTGCACTTTAAGAACATAAGAACATGCCATGCTGGGTCAGACCAAGGGTCCATCGGGCCCAGCATCCTGTTTCCAACAGTGGCCAATCCAGGCCACAAGAACCTGGCAATTACCCAAACACTAAGAAGATCCCATGCCACTGATGCAATTAATAGCAGTGGCTATTCCCTAAGGGGCCGATTTTAATTCCTACACGCGCGGGGTACATTTGTGTGCGCTACCCGGAGCGGACAAATGTACACCCAATTTTATAACATGCGCATGCTGCCGCGCGCATGTTATAAAATCCAGGGGCGGCGCGCGCAAGGGGGTGCACACTTGTGCACCTTGCGCACGCTGAGCCCGAGGGGAGCCCCGATGGCTTTCCCTGTTCCCTCCAAGGTCGCTCCGAAATCGGAGCGGCCTTGGAGGGAACATTTTTTGAGCTCCCTCCCACCTTTCCCTCCCTTCCCCTATCTAACCCACCCCCCAGCCCTACCTAAATCCCCCACCCCCACCTTATTTCTTATCTCTGCCTTCTCCCTGGAGCACACAGTAGAAAGGGTTTGAAGATGGCGCTGGGCAGCCCTGAAGGCAGAGGTAGATGCCGATGAAACCAGCCTGGGGATCCTTCCTGCCCCTTTTCGCATGGGGGAGTATTGCACTTCTTTGTTTGCTTTTGGGGAATGTCAGTGTGATGTCGGGGGCTCTGATGAGGATCAGCACAGTGGCAACCCCCTTCTTACTCTCTCCCTCAAAAGTTACTGTCAGGCCGATACAGCGGAGTGCACTGTTAGCCCGCGTTTGGCTGTGCGTTTTTGACGAGCTATTTTTACCCCTTATACAATAGGGGGTAATAGCGCGTTGAAAACACGCAGCCAACCCCCCCAAAACTAATAGCGCCCACAACATGCAAATGCATGTTGATGGCCCTATTAGTCATTCCCACGTGATACAGAAAGCAAAATGTGCAGCCAAGCCGCACATTTTACTTTCAGAAATTAGCGCCTGCCAAAGGCTGGCGTTAATTTCGGCCGGGACTGGGAAAGTGTACAGAAAAGCAGAAAAAACTGCTTTTCTGTGCATCCTCCGACTTAATATCATGGCGATATTAAGTCGGAGGCCCCAAAATTAAAAAAAAATTAAAAATTAAAAGAAAATAAATTAAAAATCTGCCCGTGGCCCGCAGGTTGGAAGACAGATGCTCAATTTAGCTGGCGTCCGTTTTCCGAACCCGTGGCTGTCAGTGGGTTCGGAAACTGACACCGGTAAAATTGAGCATCGGCTGTCAAACCCGCTGACAGCTGGCGCTTCTGTCAAAAAGGAGGCGCTAGGGACGCGCTAGTGTCCCTAGCGCCTCCTTTTACTGCGGGCCCAAATTTACATACCTGGGATTTCTGAATTGCGCGCCCAGAAGAGTGGCCTGTGCGCGCGTCGGGAGAGCGGGTGCTGGCCGGCTCTCCCGCGCGTTTTTCTGTATCGGCCTGTGTGGTAGGAGTGGATAACATAATAACATAGTAATGAGGGCAGAAAAAGACCAAAATGGCCCATCTAGTCTGCCCAGCAAGCTTCCCAAGGTAGTAAGTGCCGCTCCGTGCAGGTTAAGCTTTATTATTTATTCCCATCCTCCAGCCTTTTAGGGATCCACAGTGTTTATCCCATGCCCCTTTGAAATCCTTCACAGTTTTAGTCTTCTAAGTCAGGGTAATTTGCCAAAAATAGATGCAAATACTAATAAATGTTCAGTAATAAAAAAAACCCAAAAGAATTAGGGGGACTTTGAAGGATCAGAATAAATAAATAAATAAAACTAGCAACTTGATTATTTTGGAAAATCTATTTTGCCAGTAGCAGTCCCGAGCATGCCCTGTTCCTATGGCTCTGGGGGAATCACCTTCACCTTGGCCTGGCACAAGTCTTTTAAAATTGAGGGGACACAGGGGATGTCACATCGCGACCCCCAAGATGCCACGGTTTGAACATGTTTTGTTCTCCTCTTTTTTTAAGTTGTTTTAAAGCAGGGGACTATTTCTGCTTCTTTGTCTATGGTAATACTTCCAGAGGGCCTGGACAATAATTATTATCCATTTCCGGCGGGGGGCTCATTTTACCTGCCATCCAGAAGGTTGACTCAACCTTGCTAGAATGCCAACCCTAGGTCTGCACAGCTGTTGCAGCCAGATGTTTCAGACAGCTCAGCTTTCCCACAGTAAGAGCAGTTTACTCCAGCTTCAGAGTTAAGCAACAGAGAAGGCCTTGGGATGCTTTGCTGCCTTGGTTTGCAGATTTGGGCGCTGCAACTTTGCCATTATCTTTAATGTAAAAAATCCACCTGAGAGTATATTCTGAGGCGGGGAGGGTGCAGGCATGAAGCATTCACAATGGCTATCAAAAGAGAAGAGCGCTCATTCAGCGTTGCACAAAGTATCTGTGCAGCATGGGGGTGGCAGAATATCGGAGACTGTGTGCCGAAGCAATGTTCTGCTTTTACTTAGGAAAAGGAATCAGCAATGGACAGAGGGAAGCAGATCTTATTGCGCTACCTGGAGAAGACCAAATCTGCTGGGGTCCGACCTGGGCGTTCCATGCGCATCCCATTCTTACTCTACACCTGGGGACTTGGAGGAGCTCAGTCTAGGGTTTAGAGATTGCGGGGGCCGAGTAAACCAGCCCGGCCCTTACTGGGGCTTTCACACTGCCTGTACTTTTAGCAGGGTTAAAGGGAAGCCTTCCTGGAGATGGGGAGGAAGGCATTTAGGTTATGCAGGCATGGGATTTCTAAACGTGCAGGCTCTACCTTACCTGGCCCCTCACCCCCCAGCACTTCAGCCACTCACCTGCAAACAGCAGGAGCTAAGTACTCAGGTGCTTTATGCTCGAAAAGAAACTACCCAGGTGTGCAAATACTGGAGCCTTGTACGTAGGGCCTGATTTTCAGAACCATTTTACCCATATAAGTGGGCTTTTGAAAATTGCTGCAATATATGCCATTGAATTGTCCATAGGATTTACTTGCATATGTGCACTTTACTCCAGTAAATGCCTTTTGAAAATTGCTATGCTAGTATGTTGCATTTATGCAGGTAACTCCTTTGAAAATGACCCCTTTATTGTTTCTTTACAAGTTTAATAGTCTGCAGAGCTATTTGGTGCAACATTTTATGGAAAGCAGACTATTTGTATTAGCTGCGCCAGGGGTGTGCACCCCAGAGATGTGGTGCATCTTCAGCCCATGTCTTCTATGCACCGGCTGCTTTCCATGGTCCGAGACAGGACACTGGGCAAGGTGGGACGTTGTTCTGACCTCTGAGCTCCATTCTTCCCTCTGTCTGCCTGACCTTTAGTGCCCTGGGCCTCCCTTCACGCAACTGTTAGTTCCGTTAGAAGAAACGAACTGCTGCCTCCCCTCCGCCACCTATTCAGCAATGTTTTAAGCTAGCCCAGCCTTCCCGGAGGAGGCTGCACAGATACCAGGACTGTAAAGTGTTCCGTGCTGCAGTTCAGAGGACTCTTTATGTAAATACGGATGATCACTGCTATTATTAGAAACTTGCCACAGCATCAAATGTGGCTCTCCTCATTGTACGGCAGGATAATACAGCCCGCAAACCACATTGCAGTTTAGCTGGAGGAACAATAACACTTTTTTTCCGCCCGGTTGGTTGAGTACCATTGAAAAATTGTAAACAATATCATTTGCTTTTCAATTAGGGGAGGAATAAAAAATACATCTATATATCAGCCTGCTCATAATTTCATTTTTTGTTCATGGTACAAAATAATTATCTTGGCAAGGGTAAACTCTGTCCTTCCACATAAAACAGGTGCCTGCAGAGCCAGATTTACAAAAACTCACAGGCCTTCTTCTCGTGTAAGTTTTCTTTCACTATTTGATTACCGGAGGGTGGGCCTTCAGGCAGGTCCCTCACTATCTGTGTATGATCAGGAGGCCCTGCCAGGTTTAATTCAGTCCCCATTTCCTGTCATTTTCTGTGTATTATTGTTTTATTGAATTCCCTATGGAGGCCACTGAACTAAAATGTTTGTAGCTCCGAGCACTATTTTGCTGCCAGGGCTCATATGTGAATAAGACTGAAAGCAAATAGCAAAATAGGGCGCATAATATTTCTATGGAAAATTTTGCAAAAACCTTATCAAAGTGAGGTTCACTTTTTTTGCAAAATCCTGTTTGCTAATGGTTTTTCATGCATAGATTAGCTATGCATTCCCAGCTAATGAGCTGCTTTGAATAATTTTGAAGAACTTTGTCAATGAATATAGACAGAAGCTCAAGAAGAGATGGTTAGATCATCAGGAGGGTTTATAAAAGATTTCTGAAACACATAGAATACTGGTGTAACAGGAAACCTTTCAGCTAGAAACTCTGTTTCATGAGAGGTTATAAAATGCACGTCTAAACCATGCTGTACCTTAGGAGAAATAATCAGTTGCAGCTCTTGAATAGGGTCTGTTACGGTCCCGGGCTGTGCCCCGGTCCCTCCACCTACCTCAGGGACGGCCCGAGCTGTTTCGAGGCCTCCCCGGGCCTGCACCGCCTCCAGCGCGTCTCTCCCTCCTCGGCTGGCCCCGCCCCCTAGACGCACGCACGGGCGGAGTCCCTCTTAAAGGGGCCAGCACAGGAAAACTCAAGCCCTGCCTCGGATGACATCAGACACTATCAGGGTATTTAAACCCTGCTTCTGGACATCTTCAGTGCCTTGCAACGAGGTTCTCTCAGTCCTCTGAGTTGCTAGTTGCTGCGTTAGGATCTTGATCTTGTCTTCTGGCTTCTGACCTTGCTTCATCCATTGACCTCGTCTTCGCTGCCGCCCCTGGTTTTGGTTTGGACTTCTGGCTTCTGACCCGGCTCCGTCCTACGACTCTGTTTCCAGCTTCTGCCCCTGCTTCGTTCCTGGACTCCGACTTCTGTTCCCTCCGCCTCTTCAGGTATCCGGTTTTTGCTGGCCCAGGGGATTCTCCTAAGTCCCAGCGGCTCAGGCTGTCACAGGCTCCTCCCGGGGGAGCTGCGGACTTCCGAGTGTGAAGACTCTTCCAGCCCCCTGGGTCCTGCCGTCCTCATCGACCATCTCTTCGGCCGCTGCCTGGATCCTTGGTCACATAGGGTCCCACCTAAGTCCAAGAGGTCCGGGTTCCTACGGGCTCCTCCTGGGGGGACCTTGGACTTCCAGTGGCGAAGTCTTCTCCGGAGTCTCTTCAGCGCCCCCTCCCAGCTGCGACGCTCACTGTGGGTCCCCACAGTGTAACATCTGCAGTCTCAGCCGGCCCAAGGGTCCACGACCATAACAGGGTCAGCAGATAAAGGAGAATAATGAGTACCAGAAAGCTGTCATCTGATCTCATGTATATACTGATCCTTATCAAGGACGATTATGCTGTGCCCTTTATCTGCAGGTCTGATAATGAACGTTCAATCTGCAAGTAGCAAACATAGGGCAGCATCGTCTCCCCTAGATAGATTTTGCAATTGATATAAATGTCCAATTACTGCGATTATTACCGAGACCCAGGTTTAGACCTAGGCAAGTTCTGACTGAAGAGGAGCCTTCTCCCACTTTAGGACTATGCTCCCTGTCCTAGCCCCCCACCCCCACCCCCACACACTTTCCTGTCTCCTGGGATGAATCCCCCCCTTGCTGAGCTGCAAGGTGGGACCTCTGCCCTCACTCTCTGGTCCTGCCTGGGGGCACCATATTCTTAAATCTGGTCCTATGTAAAACCAACTGCTCAAAAAGTGCAATTAAAGGGTCAGAGACACCCAGATGTGTCTCTGATGATAGAAGGTTTTGCTATAACAGATATAATCAGACACCTTGGGGACCCTTTTCAGCCAGGGCCCTATCATAGGACCAGATTCATTAAGGCTTTTCTCCTATTTTGGGTCTATGGGAAAAACCCTTAGGAAATCAGGTCCATAGTTGGTTGCCCTTTACTGAGAAAACACAGCCTGGACTTCCTGAAGCAATGTGTGGTTTCTTTTCTGCAGGAACCAAGTGTATAAAAAGCATCCAGTATGATTCCTCGTTATACAGCCCTGAACACCAGACAAGGAAACAGAAAAGCCACAGAACAGGGTTCATTTGATAGTGTTATTTATTTATTTATATATTTTTTCAATGGTGTCAGACTAAGAGCAGCAAAAGCCTTGAGAAAGGATCTCGTCTGCCTTTAATACCTGTAATAATCAGCAGATCCAGGAGAGAAATGGCACAGGATTTAAGCTGTAGTAATTTAAAAGAGACTGGGTTTTTCTTTTTTAAATCTTAGAAGAGGACAAAGGGCACAAATGACTAAATATTAAAAAAAACCCCACAAAGAACTGGAAGACTGCACTCATCTTTTCTCTTTCTCGCTTCAAAGTATACCAAAGTCCCAAAAATCTATTTTTAAGATTGGCTATTTGTAAGGCTGCTTTTACTTAAAGCTGCAATCCGTTCCTTCTCCTAGAGGCAAAAAGGATTGGAAGACTCGAAATGCCGTTCCATGGAACGATGAACAGGTGCATGGCAGGGAGATAAGCGTTTGCTTCCTCCGATTTGGCGGTTTGTGCATACCTCGCTGACTTTGTAGTACATGTGGGGAAACGGAGAGCAATCGTTTAGTTTTAGCAATGAGCTACATGCATGCTCTCCGTTTTCCCGCGTGTACTAGAAAGTCAGTGAGGTACGCGTGTACCGCGGAATCAGAAGAAATGGATGCACAACCCTAGTGAACAGGGTTAATGCAACCGAATATCATTGTTCACCCCAGGACTTAATTTTGTGTGTCGTACAGTTGAATGCGGTGTCACATACTGGATGTACTCTAACAGCACTTTCGCTAATTAGTAGTTCCAGCTAAATGTGTTCAGCCTGCATTCGTTATCTCTATATGGTATGTATTCTGTGCCTGCGTTGATTCTATTGATGGTTTGCAGGACTCGCTTTGGTATACACTGATTATTATATGCCTGATGTTTTTTTATTTCAGTTTTCACTCAATAAAGAATGGGGCTACAAACAAATTATGACCCCTGCTGAAGGGTAATACCATAGATCGGGTTCCCGACAGCCTTTGGGTTTTGTGGGGATAACCACAATGTGCAAATGAAGTTGATTCTGGCATGAAGGCTATGCAAAAGATCTCAGTACTCAAACAGATCCTTAACACCAGATCTGTTTGGGAGGGAAGGGGGTGGGTGGAGCAGTGATGATGAGGATGGGATTTGGGAAACCTTGCCATAGGAGATCTGTTTAAATTTCTCATGTGGTAGACTACAAAATGAAGAGCAGCTGTTGCACTACAACAATGCAATGGTGCCAATCATGGGAGAAATTTTCATATTACCCGCCTGGGGACAAATCTTGCACCAAATTTTCAAAGGGAAACTCCATGAGCAATTTTCCTTTGAAAATTGTCTATGAGTATAAAGGACTCATGGACTTTGCCCCTGATTTTTGTGCAAGTGAGATTTAAATGGAAAATAACACAAATACAATCTGCATGTGCTATTTTACTCTCCCACCTGAACACATCTCTGGGAGCACCTCCTCCCAATCTGGCACTAAAAGCCCAAGTGCATCTTGAACTGGACTGAGGGCAGTTTCCAGACATACCAGTTACCCAATGACCCTCTCTAGGAATCCATGCTGTCATGGAAATTCATTGATTCTGAGCTTAATTTTCTAGCAGCTGTCCAATTGTATTCTGGGTTTTGATGTCCTTACTCTCTATGACTTCCAAGGACATTACATAATTTCAACAAAATAAAATATACAACATAAGCTAAAATAAAGATAGAAATAAATTGGAAGTTTAAAATACATCAAAACACAAAAAATAGGAATTACAAATCTCCCACTTGTCACTTCCTCTAGGGCAGAAGTGATCACGACAAGACAAGGGGAGGGGAGGGGAGATAAAGGTAGCATGTCCCAACAATACTGCAGACTATGAGGTGACCAAGCTGGTACCAGCAGCCTGCAACTCCCCAGAAACCAGCCGGGTGCCGGTAGGTTTGTGGGGGTTGGGTATTGTCCAGGAAACCCATGGGGACCTAGGAGGCTGGATGTTTGGGCAACAGCCTTGTTAATTTTGGTAGCTGTTTAGATTATTACAAAGCTTAGAGATAAGACATTGGGAGTTCTTAATGTCCATCTACTCAGGATGGTAGATACCCAATGTGAAAGAAAACAAAACTGATTTGGATAAGGAGTGATACCATACAAGCAGCTGACAGCTGGGAGATATCTTTGCAATATGGGATAACTGGGTAGATCAGATGTGCTGGGTGGTCTTTTTCTGCTGTGGTCATCTTCTATGACAGGAAGTGTCATCAAGTGGACTGCCGTGTCAGTCCACTTGATGCATGGAAATAAAGATTAACAAATGAAAACATACTAATTTAATTACTTAACTTTCAATAGCTAATGCTCCCTTCCTCGGATCATAACAGAACAAGTAAAAGATGACATTACAAGAAAAAAGAAGTGATCATACAAGACATTCCAATGCCTTTATTTCTGGAATAAATTAGCAAGTGAACAAGAAATCCAAGACTGGATGAATGATGTGGCAGAAGGACGGTAATCCTGGAAATCTGGATTCCGATATTATAGCACACCTTATGAATGCAGCAGTAGGAAGAGGAAATTTAATTCGGGGAAGGTGGGGAGAGCAAAAGATTGTTTTAACAAGTTGCATTTGGTAAAACATTTTCATTTGATGATTGAGGTTGATTTACTTTGAATCATATTCTCCAATTCATCCTTCAGCATAAACAAACTAATGAATTGAGTGCACAGGGACATACTGAATCTATTAGATACTGAAGTAAGAATGAGTGAAAAAAAAACCCACAGGTGCGTTGTCAAGATTAATATGCCGGCATGTTGGAAGTTGGATTTGTACCAGGTAACATCACGGCTGAATGATACAGAAAACTAATAGGAACTGACCACAAACAAAGGCAAAACCCAAGTGAAGGTGACTGGCCTGCGAATATACATGAGATGGACCAGCAGATCGAGTAGCCATGAAACAGAAGAAAATTACAGAAGATAAAACATTTGATCGTGCAGCAAGTCAATTTCACTTTGCTTTGGTTCATTATAACTCATGGCAGAATTTCAGGAATTAGCTGCAAATGGAGGAGGATTGATGCTTGCGAGTGACAGTAATAGATCCCCTATTGTTTCCAATTTTGTTCAACAGATGCTAGCCTCAGACAGGGAAGAAAAATGAGGGATAGCTGATGAAAAGAAAAGCTATTTAATATGAACACCTTACTCCAGATGCAAGGTACATTATTGAAATAACAATTAAAGGGGAACTGTGCCAGCCAACAAAAATCATGCCAGCAACTTTGGTGAGGAAGCCATCATTCATTCTATACCTATACCCTACATTGCCAAGAAGGTACAGACATATAGATTTTTCACTGGGATGTAAATCAATGAGGTTATAAATTAATCACCTGGGCATTGCCAGTTTTGCGCAAAGCAGATGCCAAAAACTGTGACTAGCTGTGCACAAGGTGTTTGCAGTTACTGAAGCAGTGTAATGTAGAGCCACATCAACCTTAATGAATTTTTGATTAAGAATCAAAACGATAATAAGCTGACAAGCAAACTCTACTCCAATTAGCATTCATCCTTATTTGTAATGCCAGTGGGTGAAGAATTACGCAATCTCCTAGGCCGTTGATTGGCCATCCCCTCTGAAACCCCATTAATGAGAGTAGAGTGCCCTGTGGGAATCCATAAACTCTATGAGCCAAGACTTATTTGCCTAATGTATGTACTCTAGGGGCTGGGGAAAAAGTCAAGAAAGCACTATGTTTGAACCATTCAGAAACCTCAAAAATGTCCTAGAACAAGAAGCCATGTTAGCAGGCTAAAAGGGTGTAGCCTCTCAGGTAACAGTAAGGAAATATTTATTCATAGAAAGGGTGGTGGATGCATGGAGCTGCCTTCTAGTGGAGGCAAAATTGGTATCAGCCAGCAAGAAAGCCTTGGGGTAAGCATAGAAGAAGTAAAGATGTATTTATTTATTTATTTATTTATTTATTTATTTAAAAGCACGTATTGCCCGCCCTTCCTGTGTTCAGAGCAGGGTACAATATGAAACATCTACTGACAATAGAAAGGAATGCAAATCATGGGGGGGGGGGGGGGGGGGGGAGAAGGACAAGCAGCAAGGGAGTGAGATCAGATGTGTCGGGGGAGGGGGGTGTCATAGGAGAGGGAGTAGAAGACTAGATGGTATCCCCTGCAGAGGGACAAGTTGAGGGTAGACCATTGTCATCAAGGTTAGGGAATGCTCTCTTAAAGAAGAAAGTTTTTAGGGCTTTTTTGAAGAAAGCTCTTTCTCGGAGACATCTTATTGTCTTTGGTAGGCTGTTCCATAGGAGTTGTCCAGCGGAAAAGAAAGCACATTCTCTGGTTTCCACAAGGTGTGTGAGTTTTGCGGGTGGGGCATCTAGTAGCATCTGGTTAGATGATCTGAGCTTTCGGGTGGGGGCATGGATATTTATTTTTGAGGAGAGCCATGGGGAGTTTAGGATGTGGATCGAGGAATGGATGATCAAATTTAGCTTATATTGTATTCGGAGGGAAGAGATTTTAGAATAGGAGAGATGGGGTCTCGCATGTGAGTGCCAGAAAGGAGTCTTGCTGCTGAGTTTTGTATGATCTGTAGTGGACAGGTGGCATATAGAAGAGAGCCTGTCAGGAGAGAGTTGCAGGGAAAAGTAGGGATTGAGAATAGTAGGGATTGAAGGACAGATCTGAATTTGGAATATTTGAGGAGAGGTTTAAGATAGCGTAGCAAACGCAGTTTGTGGAAGGAGGAGTTGGTGATATTTCTTATATGGTTACGCATGGAGAGAGAAGGGTCAATAGTGACTCCCAGGTTCCATACACTTTGGGTGATGGGGATGGGATAGAAATCAAAAGTGATATGACTGGAAGATAAATTAAGAGATTACATAGGGTCTGTGTTGTAGCTGGTTGGCATAAAGGGTTGATTAGATGAAGCTGGTGGTCTTTAATGTGTCATGATGTTTCTGTAAAACTGTGAGATCTGGCCTGCGTAATTGGACAATCACTGGCTGGCACTGCAGTGGTGAGTCTTCCATTTAACCAAATACAGAGTCCTGTAGCACTATGAATGCAGCCAACGCTGGGGAAGGCCATCTATACACACAGTTTGTGTCTGCTTCCAGAGGGAAGCAGAAATGGTTTATTCTTTGCATTGGACTTTGCTGCACCTTCATATTAAGAATGATAACAGAGAGCAGAGCATATGAGAGCCAGATAGTGCTTACATATGTGTACATACTATAGCATGTATTGTTCCCTGCCGAGAATGCAGGAAATTATTTAAAATAAATGAATAGAACTGTATTTTTCTTGTCAGGAAAGAGTGCGTTTGCTACAGTTTCCTCATCTTTCACAACCTAAAAAAGCTGCGGAATGGATAGAATAATTAGCCAACAGACTGAAATCGAAACATGTTTAGCAACCATGATGGATGGGTATTACTCCGACCCATCTTACAATGCTTTCCATCAGATAAATTCCCCTTCTGCCATTTCATTCCATTGCATCTCATATTTCATTTAGTCAGGCTGGTGGAGCATGGACTTTGATTTTTGTCTACTTCCTGACAAGTTAAGAGAGAGTCTCCACCTTGAGACTACACTCTTAAGAAATTGCCTTTTAGCTAATTTGGGATGTGTATAGGTGAGGCAGGGAGAGAGTGAGTCTAGAGTCAGGTCAAATGAATCATTCAGTTTAAATCATTTAAAGATGAAAAGTTGAGGGGTTTTTTCACTGCTGAGGTGAGTTTATTGCAGTGTGGTTTACCCTTAGAACATAAGAATTACCATACTGGGTCAGACTCAGGGTCCATCAAGCACAAGTACCTGGCAGGATACCAAACAGTAGATAGATCCCATGCTGCTAACAGCCAGGGATAAGTAGTGGCTTTTCTCAAGTCTACCTGCTTAATAACAGTTTATGGACTTTTCCTTTAAAAACTTGTCCAAATCTTTCTTAAACTCAGCTTTGTTAACCGCCTTTACCACATCCTTCAGCAATGAATTCCAAAGCTTAATTGTGTGTTGAGTAAAAAAATATTTTCTCTAATTTGTTTTAAATGTGCTATTTACTAACTTCACATAGGGCCGGATTTTATAAAATTGTGCGAGGGCGTACTTTTGTTCGCGCACCAGGCGCGAACAAAAGTACGCTGGATTTTATAAGATACGCGCGTAGCCGCCCGTATCTTATAAAATCCGGGGTCGGCGCGCACAAGGGGGTGCACATTTGTGCAACCTGTGCGCGCCGAGCCCGGCGCGCTTTGCCTGTTCTCTCTGAGGCCGCTCCGAAATCGGAGCGGCCTCGGAGGGAACTTTCCTTCACCCTCCCTTCCCCTACCTAACCCACCCCCCCTGGCCCTATCTAAACCCCCCCCCCACCTTTGTCGGCAAAATTACGCCTTGCGTGCGCCGGGCCGGCTGCCCCGCTTCGTGTTCCAGTCCGGGGACGGGTCCGGAGGCCGCGGCCATGCCCCCGGAATGCCCCTGGGCCGAAACCACGCCCGCGGCGCCGCCCCCAAAATGCCGCATCACTCGAGACACGCCCCCGAAACACCGCGTCATTCCCGGCACACCCCCCCGACACGCCCCTCCATGCAAGCCCCGGGGCTTGCGCGCACTGCCGAGCCTATGCAAAATAGGCTCGGCGCCCGTATCCTACGTGCGTACCCCTTTGAAAATCTACCCAATAATGTCTTCGAGTCCTTGCATTTTTTGAAAGAATAAATAATTTACCCTTTCTACTCCACTCATGATTTTATAGACTTCTATCATATTCCTCCTCTTCTCCAAGCTGAATAATGCAAAGATGTGGCAGTATATGAGATTTCTAAGAACATAAGAAGATGCCATACTGGGTCAGACCAAGGGTCCATCAAGCCCAGCATCCTGTTTCCAACAGTGGCCAATCCAGGCCATAAGAACCTGGCAAGTACCCAAAAACTAAGTCTATTCCTTGTTACTGTTGCTAGTAATAGCAGTGGCTATTTTCTAAGTCAACTTAATTAATAGCAGGTAATGGACTTCTCCTCTAAGGGCCCTGTTTTCAGATACAAGAGTGATTTACACAAAGGGGTAGATTTTAAAAGATGCACGAGGTTCCTGGCACGTGCACATGGATTTGCCGATATTATAACATGCACGTTCCGGTGGTGGCTCTGCGCCAGATTTTACAATCCACGCATGCATGTGTGGGCGGCGAGCGTGGGGGGAGTGAATTTTTGCAAATGATGTGCAGCGACGCAATCGGGCCTTCCCCAGTTCCCTCGCACAGATTTTCTAATATAAGTGAAATATAAACAATTCTAAATTATTATTATTATTATTATTATTAATAAGGCCAATATTTAGCCGCTGAGCAGCTTGGCTAATTACTATGCAAGGTATATTCAGGGCGTGGTCAGGCCGCTGAATATACCCAGCTATCTTAATGTTTATGCGGCTAACTTTAGGACAGCCCTATGGTGTGACCAGTTAGCTGCATAAGTTAAGCGGCTAACTCCGCTCCTCCCCGAAATGCTTCCCAGCAGCCCCTGGAAGGCCCCATACTTATGCAGCTAATAACACATTATGTGGCTAGAATTTAGTAGCATAGGACCTTTAATATCACCAGTTAGACATTTAGACTGATAACCTTTCTAAATGGCTTTTGAATATCGACCACAATAAAAATAATAAACAACAAGGACCCCTGTTGTAGCACCATAAATGCATGTTTTCAAAACTCTGGTTTCATCATTACATGTGGCTGTGAAATGTATTTATGTTCTGCTTTTCAGCACTTCAAAGTGGATTACATTCTGGTACTGTAGTTATTTCCGTATCCTCAGAGAGCTCACAAACTAAGTTCATACCTAAGGGAATGCAGGGTGAAGTAACTTGCTCATAGTCACAAGGTGCACTGGTGGGATTTGAACCCTGACATTCCTGGCTCATAGTCCCTCTGCTCAAACCACTGGGCCAGACCAGCACCAGTCCATTGTGTAATGATCTCTTGTGCATGGAGATGCACTTTTTCATTGGGCTTTCTGGGAGTGAGAGCCAAGAGCCAGAGAAACAGACATCAGGTTAAAAAGGCAGAACTATTTTTTTGTTTCTAAAAAGAAATGAATCCTGGAGTTCTTCCATTGATTTAAAGCTTGATGGATATCTCCTTCAACCAATTATATTGGATCTTTGATAGAAATGGTTGCAGTTCACTTGAAAACCAGTGATGTTTCCCAGATCCCCAGCCCCAGAGTGCTTTAGCTGCTTCAGTCGACATTAAAGGTAAAAGAAGACTGAAAATTTGTCTTTTTTTGATGGTTCCTAGAAAAATTTACTGCAGATGCCTCCTTTGACTGATAAAACACAGGGAGAGCAGAACTGATAACTAATCATTTTATTTGCAGGTTGTTATAGCCGCCCTACTATTAATTTGTGTGGGTAATAAACCGCCCAATCCAGATGCAATTATTCCAGTCTGACTGACTTTCCCATTTCACAACATAGGAGTGAATTTTCAAAGGAGTCATGAGCATAAAAGCAGCATATGCATGCCTAAGGCGCTTCTACTTGCTATTTTCTAAACATAAAAATCTGCACCTATTTTTGGTTTCGTGTGCACATTTACCTACACAACAAAGGGGCGGACTAGTACCGTGCCAGGGCGCAATAATTTGCCTGCTAATTAGCTAGCGCAATTGATATCAGGCTCGCCTGTTCTCGCTATTGTTGAGTGGGAGGCCTGGGTGAACTGGGAGGAGTTCAGAGTAAAGAACTCGGAGGGTCTTGATGATATGGAGAAGGACTGGGTGAACTGGTGGATGTATTATCAAACCGGAGGTGTCAGTCATGCATTCATGATTTATATATAGAAACATATAGAAACATAGAAATGACGGCAGAAGAAGACCAACGGCCCATCCAGTCTGCCCAGCAAGCTATGCACTTTATCCATTTTTCCCCTCCCCCCCCTTTTCTCCCTCCCACCCGTCTCTATTGGCTTCCAGCACCCTCCGGCCCCAATTCCCTTCCACCCTCCACCAATGCAGAGAGCAGAGCCATCCCAGTGAACATCCAGCTCAATCAGGGGTAGCAACCGCCACCACCAGCAGGCCACACCCCTACCCCTTACCCACCCCTGTTTTGTTTGCTTGTTTTTTGGTTTTTTTTTGAGATGGCAGCCCTCCATCCTTCCGCTCCGTGAAGGTGGAACACCAACTACTGGCCACTGGCATCCCGCTCCGTGAATGCCTCTGTGGCTACTGCTGCTCCGTGCAGTGTTTTGCTGCCTGAAGGTGGAACACCAACTACTGGCCACTGGCATCCCGCTCCGTGAATGCCTCTGTGGCTACTGCCGCTCCGTGCAGTGTTTTGCTGCCTGAAGGTGGAACACCAACTACTGGCCACTGGCATCCCGCTCCGTGAATGCCTCTGTGGCTACTGCCGCTCCGTGCAGTGTTTTGCTGCCTGAAGGTGGAACACCAACTACTGGCCACTGGCATCCAGCTCCGTGAATGCCTCTGTGGCTACTGCCGCTCCGTGCAGTGTTTTGCTGCCTGAAGGTGGAACACCAACTACTGGCCACTGGCATCCCGCTCCGTGAATGCCTCTGTGGCTACTGCCGCTCCGTGCAGTGTTTTGCTGCCTGAAGGTGGAACACCAACTACTGGCCACTGGCATCCCGCTCCGTGAATGCCTCTGTGGCTACTGCCGCTCCGTGCAGTGTTTTGCTGCCTGAAGGTGGAACACCAACTACTGGCCACTGGTATCCCGCTCCGTGAATGCCTCAGTGGCATTCACGGAGCGGGATACCAGTAATATAATCAACCGGATACCGGTTGATTATATTACTTTATAATATAATCAACCGGTATGTAAATCAGGCTGTTATGCAAGCAGTTATGGGAAGCTTGCTGGGCAGACTAGATGGACCATTTGGGTCTTTTTCTGCCGTCATTACTATGTTTATATATTTTTTTCATGTGTAAAATATACGTGTGTATGTTTATAAACTAGGTCGGAAAGGCAAATGCTTCCAGTGTATTGCAGGTCTTCTTCCATAAAGAAGTATACTCATGTAAGCTGGGCGGCAGCTACGTGCGTATTTTATAAAACACTGCAGTAGATCTCCTCGCGGCCATACAGTGTGCGTATGGGGCTGTGCAAAGTTGTTTGAAAGTTCTGGTGATCCTGCTCTCTGGAGAGGGGGGAGGGATGCATCTCTTTTTATGGAATTTGGGCTGGTTTCAGAAGCAGGCAGCGCACACTGGGGAGACACTGGGCCGAGCTCAGTGGCAGCAGGAAGAATGCCTTCCAATGACATGGGCTCACCAAGGAGTTAAAAAGGGGTCCTGGTACCGCTTTTCTAATTAGTTATTCATTTCTGTCATTTCATTCAAAATGTGTTTTTGTTTCAGTTGTTCAATGAAGGCCTCCCTCCTCTGTGCTCATTGACTGTAATAGAAAACAAAGATAGCTCCCCAGGTCCTAGCCCACCCCTTCCACGGCTACCAGCCTTCACACATCTCTTTCCCACCCTCCACCGTTTCCATGGCGGTTCTGCGTCTCTCTCCTCGTGTTTGGCTGTTGGTGGAATGGGTTTGCAAGCCATC
The DNA here is from genome assembly GCF_901001135.1 of Rhinatrema bivittatum. Classification (NCBI taxonomy): domain Eukaryota; kingdom Metazoa; phylum Chordata; class Amphibia; order Gymnophiona; family Rhinatrematidae; genus Rhinatrema; species Rhinatrema bivittatum. Next base: position 8,176,784 of record NC_042626.1, on the reverse strand, counting down.
TCCCTTCTTTTATAAGAATGAAAATGAAATGTCATTGGTATTAGAACATGGAAGCACATATCTAGCACCCATGGCCAAGAATGAATTTAGGACAGGTGCCGAGAGAAGAGTGTCCACGATCTCCGTCGTGTCATCAGTTCCTTATTTTTTTTTATTTCCTAGTTCTGTACTGTCCAGGCCTGATCCTGCTTCCATGCCCTGGGCTGTATGGGTTTAGATCCTATCATTTCAGGAAGGACTGCCTGGGAGTGCTCATACAAAGCTTCATTTGCAGGAATATGCACTATGTATGTGCCATCCTCCCAGCTACCTTACTAGCAGGCCGTGGGAAGGGTGTTTCTTCATGTCCTGTTTACAAAGCAAGAAGCATGGTCCATTTATACATTACCATGTTAACCTTTCACCTGTTTCACATGCTGTCAAATCCCTTTTAGATTAAAGTGATACTAAATCCATTTCTATTTGTCTGATGCATGCAAAGGGTCAAATGTAAAATGAAATCATCTCTTTTCTTCTAATTCAATTCTGATCCCACAGCATAGAGGAGCCGCAAGCGATCACTTGGCTGCTACAATTGGATGACTTAAATTTGCTGCTGGATGGCTATTTTGGGTGCTGCATAATTATGAAGGAAAACCAGCTCTAAACACAGTGTTCTACTGAAAACATTTAAGATGTCTTGAACAAGACATAAAGTAGATGGACATCACCGGTGAAAAACCCCAGACAGATATTGAAAATTATTCTCATTTACAGCAGGCAAGAAAAAAAAAAGGTAAAAAGCATAGCTAGTCTCCTCTCCCATAAATAAGATTTTAAATAAGCAAAATTAAATATTTACACAAATGTTGAACATGAAAACAGACCTTGATTGCTACTAGAACTTGGAGAAAATGTCAGAAAATTCTCTTTCCCAGAGAGGCTGGTGGGCACCTGGAATGTTAAAGGAGTCAAAACACTGGCAGAACTCAAGCATTCATGGGACAAGCACATGGCGACCTCAGTGGTGGGAAGGAGAAGACCCCAGATGGGGTAAGACCTGTGACACCACAGTAGGACGGCACCAATGTGCAGACTGAGTGGAACGAGTGCTCTCTATCTGCAGGCGTCTTCTTTAAGTCACCACCCACACAGGCGCTCTAAAATGACTGCACATTGAAACCTTTTGCACGGACGAATTCCACAGTTGTGTGTGCAAATCATTTAGCCTGCACACTTTTAGAAGGATACCAGGTTTCCTGGAGGCACGAGTTTGGCGCCGGGCAGAAAAAAGCAGGCGCTTGCAAAGATGTGTAAACAGACTTTGGCCCAGTCCTTAAATCTGGCCAAGAGAGTCTTTTGCAGCTCCATCTCTGTTCTCGGAGGCATTCTTCGAGAAGGGCAAAAGGAATATCATTGCAGGAGTTTTCAAGAGCTGGTGTGAGAGGCATCTTTTCAAGGTAAGGTGGTAATAAGAACAAGAATATACAATGCTGGTGCCATATCAATTTATGGGAAGGAATAAACAATTGCTTTATTCACAAATAATCTATTACGAGTTCTTTGTGACACCTTCCAGAGAAGCAGCGGCTCCATTATCTGTTTTAATACTCTTTCATCTTTGTGTTGTACAGCAAATTTATCTTCTTGCCGCTGTAATTAGAAGCTTTATATAACAGGAAATCCAACAGTTATATGGGGGCTTGTCCACTGCCTCACTATTAATTAGCAGTGGTGCTTGCTATATTCTGCACCGTAAGTCAGAGCAATTTTATCACTAATGGCTTTGTAAACTCAGATTAAAGGCGGGCATCACTGTTGAAATATGAGACATCTCCAAAGGAGTGCAGAACTACTGTGGAACGATTCAGATCCAATATTAAGCAGTCTAAGGTCATTACATTCTGCCAGAGATGAGAGGGGTTCTGAACACGGTAATGTGTATCCTTGGCTGCAGAAGGATTATAAGAAAAACGTGTGTAGCATTTAAATTATCCTTGCATGAGTCTTCAAGTAGCATAGAGGATCATCAGGGGAAAAGGCTGATAGAATCGCATCAGTCCTGCTCAGGACATGGTCACGCCACCTGTAGAGGAGCTGCTCTGGATCAGACTGGTAACACAATCTCAAGCCAGATGCAACCTGCAGTGATTAGTCTGTAAGGGGAGCTTGGCATCTATGCAGGGCTTGCATCTGTGCTGACTGAAATGCATGATCCTTTTAACCAATGAACAGCAGAGGACTGTGGACAATACCAATGGGAAAGCAAGTGTAGTGTATGCTTCAGTTTGATTGGCTGTTCAGTGGGGGTGATATATTTAAATACTGTGCTATGTTTGGTTGATAGGATGGAGAAGGTCCAGAGGGAGGTAGTCAAAATGGTGTGGGGTCAGTATCAGAAGACCTATGAGGAGAGGCTGAAGGATTTGAATATGTACACCCTGGAGAAGAGGAGGAGTAGGGGAGATAGGATGCAGATATCTGAAAGGTTTTAATGATGACAAACATCAAACTTTTCTGTTGGAAAGAAAACTGTGCAACTAGGAGTCACAATATGAAACTCCAGGTAACGTTTTTGGTTACATAGACCTTGTTTTCAATTATTATGTCACCTTTTTATCATTTATTTTTCTAGGTATACCCTTGAGGGGCCCTGGCTCAAATGTGGTCTTTTAATACCCTCTCCCTACCTCCAAGTTTTATCATCCCTACAATGTTAGAAAGTAGGGATGTGCATTTGTTTTTAAATGAAATGAAAACAAAATGAAATCCACACCATCCAAAATGCTGGGGGGGGGGAGAGAAGAGGGAAACTTTACTTGACTTTCATTTCAGAAAGTCAACAAAAACAAGGAGCCTCCAAAAATTAAAATTAACCCCCTCCCTCCTGGGCCTTCACCCTCACCCCAGAAGTATCTTAGCCATTGTTGGGATCTGCCATCTTGCAAAGTTGAAAAAGGCAGAGGTGGATTCCAATTGCTCCTGCCCTGCTGGGTCCTATTGGAAAATGGCACCACCCGTCCCTGCGACTGCTTGTACAGCTGAACAGCAAATGACTCTTCCAACCAGGACCCGGTAGGACAGGAGTGACTCCGGCTCCTTTCTGCTTGATGAGTTGGGGTTGGAGAGTGGGTTTCTTAGGGGGGGTCCCAGGGGAAGGTGAATTTTAATTTTTGGCACCAAGGGTGAGGGGAGGCAGTTTGAGGAATTAAAAAAAATGTAGAGGTCAATATTCAGAAGCATTTAGCTGGATAATTCAGAACTTATCCAGCTATATTAATAGTTGGGCACTTAGCCAATTATATTTTACCCAGCTAATAATTTAGGAGGCTAGAATTTAGCTCGCTAAGGCCTGGATTCATCATTCATCGCAGATGAATCCAGCGAAAACGGGGGGCAGGGGTGCGAAGGGGGGTGCGGGCCTGCGAAAGCCCGCAGCCTTCACACCACCGCGGTGTTTTCGCTGCCAGCTTTCGCACCAAATAGCGCCACCGTGCGACTGGCGACGATAACTTTGGTAACATTATTGCCAGCTGTGAAGACACTGCCGACTCTTCCCTCCCCCGCCCCAACTCCTCCCCTCCCTGCCCCGACTCCTCCCCTCCCCCTGATTTGCATTATATCGCATGCGAAAAGACCCTTTTCGCATGTGATATGGCCTTATCGCGTGCGTTATAGCCCTAATGCACTCGATAAAGCTTTAGGGGTAGATTTTAAAAAGCATTTACTCGAGCAAAACTGGTTTTTGCTCGAGTAAATACACTTTACTCAAGTAAGTGGGCTTTTCAAAATTGCTACAATAAATGCCATTGAATTGTCCATAGGATTTACTCAAGTAAGTGCACTTTACTCGAGTAAATAGCTTTTGAAAATTGCTACGATAGAATGTCACATTTACATGCGTAACTCCTTTGAAAATGACCCCCTTAGTGAATGTCCCCCTAAGTAAGGGGCATTCTTGGGGCATAACTGGGAAGAGTTATCCAGCTAACTCCAATATTCAAAGTTAAGTCTGATCAGGCAAAAGAGCTGTCCTAAGGTTAGCCGGCTGCACCACTGAATATACCTCCAAAGTTAGCCGGATAAGTTTGTCCAGCTAACTTTGCTATCTGGACAGTGACTGAATATGGACCTCTTAATGTTTATTTCAGTTCAGGAAATGAAGTGATAAAAACATTAAACAAACTGAAACTCGAATTACAAACAAACCCTGAAGCACAAAAACAAAACAAAAAAAATATTTCTGCACACCCTTACTAGAAATGTTTGTATGCTTTGACAAATTTTTAGAATATTACACTTTGATTAGCTTTATACAAGATCCAACTATGAAAACTTGGATGCATTGATTGCTAAACTTTGGATCATTGCTGAAGGTGGATATGCTCATTTGCATATATATTTATTTATTTTATTTATTTAAATGTTTTAGATACTATCATTCCATGTGAGAATCACTAGTTCATAACAGTTTACATTCATAAATGAAATGAGTGTTACAAGGTGGATAGACATTCATAGAAACGGAAGTAATACAATGGTAGACTTCTAACATAGAAACAGAGCTGGATTAAAGGGTTAGCGATGGGGGGGGGGATATTATTCAAGAATTATTAATATTTTCTGAGTCATGGGGGAACTGGGTGTTTCAGTCAAGTAGAAAGCATCTTTGAATAGCCAAGTTTTTAAGTCGCTTTTGGATTTCTTTTTATCTGTTAGTGTTTGAAGTTCTTCCAGCATGGAATTCCATAGTTTTGGGCCGGGGATTGAGATCACTCTATCTCTAGTTAGTGCTAGGTTAGAGCTTCTCATGTTCAGAATTTCTAGGAGGTCTTTGTTCTGTGATCTGAGAGTTCTCAGGGGGATGTGAAGTTTGAATGATATTCCCAGCAGATCGTTGTTCAGGTTGATGTTGTGTAATACAGTTAGGACTTTATAATGTATTCTTGACTGTACAGAAAGCCAATGTAGAGCCATCAGAATTGGGGAGATATGGTTACATTTTCTTGCTCCAGATAATAGTCTAGCCACGGCACTTTGCAGAAGTTGCAGGGGTCTTAAGTGACTTGTCGGAAGACCTAGAAGTAATGAATTACAGTATTATTTTATTTATTTATTTTATTTAAAGTTTTTATATGCCGACATTCATCAATGATATCACATCGGTTCACAGTGTAACGCAAACAGACGCCTGGGGTGGCGCTTTACATCGAACAAATATAACATGTTAACAAGAGAGTAATTGAGGGGGGGAGATATAAAGGGGAGTATAGCGTTAAATTATTATAAACAAGATTTGCAAGTATATACAATATGTACAATAATGGGAGATAACATAAAATATAAAATCAGTAGTCAAGGTTTGAGAAAATGAGAGACTGTAAAACTGTTCTGAAATCTGTTGTGCTTAGTAGAGGTTTCAATCGGCTCAAAATCCACAGTTTGTGGAAACCATATCTAATTAGTTTGCTTATGTGGGCTTTCACTGTAAAATTTTCATCGATTTGGACCCCTGTATCTCTCACTTGGGTTGCAGGGGTTACTTGGCAACATCCGAGATCTATCCCTGGGGGTACAGCTTTTTGTGGGTTGTGGCTTAACCAAATTATTTCAGTTTTGGGAGGATTCATTGAGAGTTTCCATAGAGCTAGTTTTTCTTTTCTTTTAATCATATATTCAGAAATTTGAGATGCTTTTTCAAATGATTTAGTTAGAGGGATATAGAATTGTAGATCATCCACATATAGTTTAAACGCAGGTCAGTTAGTAATTTGCATATGGGTAGCTTGTAGGTATTAAACAATGTCACTGATAGCTCTGATCCTTGTAGAATGCCAGTTGTGCTTTGGAAGGTGTTGGACAAATAATTGTTAAGTTTTACTTGGAGTGATCTATCTGCGAGGAAAGAGGTGAACCATTTTAACACATTTCCATCTTTCCCAATGCTTTTCAACTGTTGGCATAGCAGGTTATGATTAACAGTGTTGAAGGTAGCTGTTAGATCAATTAGGACTAGGCAGTATGATTTGTTTGAGTCAAAACCTCATAAAATAGGATCAGTTAAGGAATGAAGAAGAGTTTCGGCTGAGTGGTTTTTCTGGAATCCAAATAGGTTAGGATAAAATGTTTTATCCAAGATGATTTTCCAGTTGGGTAAGGTCTGCTTTTTCAAGTATTTTTGCAATGAAGGTTAAGTTGGAGATCAGATGGTAGTTATTCCAATCATCAGATCTTCCATATTTATTTTTTGGTTTTATAACTGCCTGTTTTAGAGCTTTGGGCATATAACCTTCTTCAAGGGTGAGGTTGACTAGCGTTGTGATAGTAGGGGTTATTGTCTGGTTAACTTGTTTTAATAAGGTGGCTGGTATCAGGTCAAGGGATGTGTAGCAGGTTTTAGTTTGGCTATAATTTTGCTTATCTCCAGTTTCGATACTCTGTCAAATGATGACCATTTATCTTGTGCAGATAGATCTTCTGTTGCTATTAGAGGGCCGGAATAAGTGATTTGTTGATTCAGCATCTTGATTTTTTTCTGTTAGTGCTGTTGCATAATCATTAAATGAAGTTTTTGTAAAATTGATGTTCGTTGTATGATGTGAAGAAGGGTCTTTAATTAGACTCTTAACTGTCTCAAACAAAAGTTTTGAGTCGAAAATTATTCCATGTATCTGTTTTGCGTAATATTCTTTTTTTTATTTGTTCATTAGTGTTCTGTAATGGGATAGTTGAGATTTGTATCTTCTAAGTGATTCATCAGTAGGGTTTTTTCGACATCTTATTTCTAATTTTCTTAATAGTTTTTTGGGCTCCTTCAGTTTTTCATTATACCAGGGATTTACCGTAATTTCCTCTGATTTTCTTTATTTTTGTTTATAGTTTTTGTTTGTTTGGGGTTATGTTCATCTGTAATTTCTTTGATCATATTTTCCCATGAAATGTATTGTAGCAGCTGTTTAGTTTTAAATCATTAATTTTGATCTCTTATGCTTTAGTTAGTGTTTCTATTTTTATTTTCTTTCTGAATGTTATGGTGTTTTTCATTTCAGAGTTTTCAGTTATTCGTTTTTTATATATTAGAGCAGCCTTGATTAGATGGTGGTCAGGCCATGGAATTGTCTTGTGTTTAGTACTTATATTGTAGTAATTAGGCTTTGCGAGTATTAAATCAAGCGTGTTGCCAGGTTTGTGTGTAGCTTGAGAGATGTGTTGAGTCTATCCTAAGGCTTCCATTGCATCAAGGAACAAGTCACAAGTGGGAGATCATGGTGAAACGTTTACATGTAGATTACAGTCTCCTAAGGTTATTGTTATTTCTGGAGTATGGAATTCTTTTGTGAAGAGTTCAGTAATGGGTGAGCAATCTTTTTGGAATAGGCCTGGGGGGCAGTATACTAATCCGATATTAATTTCGGATTTTAAGATAGCTACTTCATACATATGTGATTCTGTGTGGTCCTCTACCCCTTCTCAGTGTTGCCCATTCCCTTAGCCTTGTACCCTGCAGTGTGGTTTCCTGGGTGGAGCTAGACCAGTACAAAATGACAAGAGGGCAGGAACTGCATGTCTGAGTGTTTTATGCAAGACGGCTTGGAGAAGCTTCAGGTGATCAAAGTCTATTGGAGTTTCTTTATGAGAATTTCCATAATACTAAAGTGCCGTGCTGTGTTCATGAGTTTAAAATGGATTTGCAAACCCCAGGAATTTTCCATTCTCTGCTTCTCCACCCTGCACCTCCGCCCCCAATAAGGATTCTTTGTGCGTTACTAACTGCAACAAAAGTTTTAATTAATGCTAGTTTCTATCCTAGTCTCCTGCAAACTTCATTAGATGTTGCTAGCTCTCAGGCATTAAGCTTGAAATACTCAGCAAGGAGTCATAAAAACAGTAAGTCACTTTAACAGATCATTTTAATTCACTAAATGGCCCTGCTTTCGAATACATAGCACAGCCATCAAGCTGGGGATCTTCTACAATATTTCTGTGTTTTGGTTGTTTTTATTTTCAGATCTGCTGGAGGTACAGTGGGTGCTGTGCCATAAATAGGGAATCAGATGCCTTGAGAAAAACTACACGCATGGCGAATTTAGAGCTCTCTTAGCAGAAGTGACACCCTCATTAGGAAGCAGTTACTCTCTTCCACACATCATTTCCTTCTTCAGACTTTAATGGAAACTCGCTCATCAATAATCAGATTTTCTTTGTTAAGTGGGCAAACTGATGCCTACACAAGAATGGAGGTCAGCATCTAAGCAGAGATTTATACAGCTGACACCAGTCTGGTGCTTCTGTTGCGGTCCCGGTCACTGGACTCACGACCGGATCCTTACCTTTCTCCTCCATGAGCCCCTGCGACAAGGTCCGGCGTTTTCCAGGCCTTCTCAGGCCTCTCCGCGGCAGCATCTTCACAAGGGAGACGCCGCCGAGCTCCACTCCCAAGCTCCGCCCCCTTAGGCACGCACGCGTGAGGGGGAGCTATTTAAAGGCACAGTGGCACGAAACCGCGGCCGGGTTAGGATTAGGGTTAGGGTCACCACAATACATCCTGGATCCAGTGAGAGTTAATATAGCAAGCACCGACATAAATCCCATGGGCAAAACGGTGGTTCCACGTCGTTTACAAAGGAAAGTGTTTTCATGGGCTCATGATTCCCTCACCGGTGGACACGCTGGTCAAGAAAGAACATTGGAACTCCTATCCCACTATTATTGGTGGCCTCGTATGGGGCTGGATGTTCGTACGTATGTCAGCTCCTGTCCTATCTGTGCTAAACAGAAGCCTTTGCCAGAGCAACCATGGGGGCTTCTTCAACCTTTGCCCATACCTGTAGAACCCTGGACACACTTAGCAACGGATTTTGTGGTTGATCTGCCATCTTCCGAAGGGAAGACAGTCATTTGGGTCACAGTGGACCGCTTTTCCAAAATGGCTCACTTCGTTCCACTTCCCAAACTCCCTTCAGCGCCAGAATTGGCCCGACTCTTCACACAGCATATCTTCTGGGCTCATGGCCTGCCTCTGAATATTGTCTCAGACAGAGGACCACTGTTTACAGCCCGATACTGGAGGGCACTATGCAAAAAATTTGGGATCCAGTTATACCTTACCACGGCCTTCCACCCTCAGAGTAATGGACAAACTGAGTGAATGAATCGCTCTTTAAAGACCTTCCTCCGAACTTTTGCAACTGAGAAACAAGATAATTTGGTGATGTTATTACCGTGGGCCGAATTCTCATATAATAACCACACTCATTCTGCCACTGGAAAGTCTCCCTTTCAATTGGTTTATGGCATGCAACTCAAGCCACTGTTATCTCTTCCAGTAACTGGTCCATCTCTAGCAGCCCTGCTTTCAGCTCAACAGCTTCATGCCCTTTGGAACTCAATTCAGAAGAAACTATTAAAGACTGCAAGCTCTGCAAAGAAGTGTGCCGACCGGCATCGCCGACCAGCCCCAGTGTTTCTACCAGGTGACAGTCTGGTTAAGCACCAAGAATATCCACCTTCAATTACCGTCCCGACGTCTGGCTCCTAAATTCTGTGGGCCCTTCAGAGTAGCAGGGAGAGTGGGGATGGTTTCCTATCGCCTACATCTTCCCACTATATTACGGATCCATAATGTGTTTCATGTCTCCTTACTCAAACCAGTAATTTTTCTAAGTTTCATCATAGACCACTAGACCCTACGGAGACCCCCACTACAGATGAGACAATGTACCAGGTTCGAGAAGTCCTAGATGTACATTTCCACCGCCGACGTTGGGAATACTTGCTGGCCTGGGAGGGATGTGGTCCTGAGGAGAATACCTGGAACCAGCCAGTAATATCTTGGACAAATCTCTTCTGCAACAGTTCCACATGGACTATCCTGGTAAACCGGGGCCTCTGAGGAGGGGGCGTAAGAGGGGGGGTACTGTTGCAGTCCCGGTTGCTGGACTTGCGACCGGGTCCTTACCTTTCTCTGCCATGAGCCCCCGCGACAAGGTCCAGCGTTTTCCAGGCCTTCTCAGGCCTCTCCGTGGCAGCGTCTCCATGAGGGAGTCGCCGCCGAGCTCTGCTCCCAAGCTCCGCCCCCTTCGGCATGTGTGCGCCCGATGGGGAGCTATTTAAAGGCACAGTGGCGCGAAACCGCGGCCGACCCCCTAGATGACATCAGATGCCGGCAGGCTATTTAAACCTGGCATCTGACTGAAGACTTTGCCTTGCAACAGGGTTCACTCTACGGAATTGCAAGTTGTTTTCTTCGTTCCTGCGTTCCTGTTCCAGCTTCCGAGTTTCTGATCCAGCTTCCGAGTTCCTGTTCCAGCTTCCACTCCTGATCCAGCCTCCGCTCCTGATCCAGCTTCCGCTCCTGATCCAGCCTCTGCTCCTGTTCCAGCTTCCGTGCTCCTGCCTCAGCCTCCCTGACCTTTTGACTGACTTCCTGGTTCTTGATTCTGGTACGTCTTCTGTTCACCCTTGCCTGGTGCCAGCCCTGACCTCGGACCGTTCACCACCTGCTGGGCATCTGCTCCGGGAGACCCCTCCTAAGTCCCAGCGGCCCGGGTCCTCACGGGCTCCTCCCGGGGGGATTGCGGGCTTCCAGTGGCGAAGCTCCTGCCTGGTCTCACGGCTCCATGCCGCCTCCCAGCCATCTCATCTCTGCGGAGTTCTCTTCTCATCCATTCTTCATCCGCATGGCTGGCCCAAGGGTCCACTAACCCCAGCGATAACAGCTTCTGACTTACATACTGAGGAGTCAGCTGGGTAGGTCCTTCCAGATGTTCATGCCAGTGTAACACCTGGCATAACCAGTTGACTGCTCCATTAGATTGTCAAGGACATGAACAAGGCATTAGGTAATCTTAACATACAGTGTCAATATGATTTCATATCAAGCTAAGGTTGACATTACCGGTTCCTTCCTTGGACAAGAAAAGCAAGAGGATAGAAAGTACATGCCCTGAAGTCAGCAATAATGTATAATTTAGTTAAGCAATTTTTCAACAGTCTTTCTGTAGACTTTTGTTAACATTTTTTATAAAGTTATTGTAATCTTAGGCAACGAGAGGGACAAGACGGGCTAAGATATTTAAAAGTTACAAAACTCAGACTGGCTTAAGAATGTTTAAGATTTGAAGCTATCTTTGCAAATTTTTCCCCTGAATTTATTGAACTGGAATTTTGGAATCTGGGATCCATTAACCTCCCCCAAGATTAGAAGTGGAGGCCTGGATCCTGGATCAGTGGTGGTGATCATTTTGCTCCCAGGGCTTTGAATTTGGGGAAGGGGAGAGGCTCTGAAGGTATGAGAAGGAGATAAGGAGACACAGGTTTTGAAAATGATGGATACAATCCTATAGTTAAAATGTAGCTGCAGAATTAAATCCTGTGCCCTATTGTGGATTTAATATCTGTTATTATGCTGGTTCTTTACACGTTAAATCTGCTTTATTAAGAATACAGGAATGCACATAGTAGTATGCTGGAAGTAGAAAAGCCAGGATTAGCTTTGGCCTTGGTCATTAAGCTGATGAGAGCCTCGGTGTATGGCATTCATAGCTCTAGGTGAACAGAAACATGTTGAGGTTTTCAGACAAGCAATTATTGTGGTCTGTGCTTCTTTTCTTCAGAGCAAAGTGCTTTCATGCGATGAAAGAGAAGATTCACTGAAGGTTTCAAAGCTTCAGTTTTTCAAGAAGGGGGGGCAAGTTTGCCATCCCATCCTCCATGGATTTACTGTTCTAGAACCGCTGCATAAAAGAGGCTTTAAAAAATCTATTTCTCATACGAAAACCTGGTACTCAGATTCTGTCTCGCTCCTTTCCCCTTCCTCTCTCTCTCTTTCTATTTGTGGGGCATATTTTTAGCAGTCACATAGGGCTAGGAGATATCTGAATTCTTGGCAAGTTGTGATTGGGCCACCTTAAGAACTGCCCTGAGGTGGACGTGCACACGAGGTCTCTACACCCTGGGTTAAAGGCAGACTTTCGCCAGCAGTAGTCCTGCCAGTGCACGCCGTCTTTGACAGCTCACTCTCAGGCCGATACAGTAAACGTCGTGGGAGAGCGCACACAGGCCACTCTCCTGTGCGCTCGATTCAGTATTCAAATGAGGGCCCGCGGTAAAAAGAGGCGCTAGGGACACTAGCGCGTCCCTAGCGCCTCTTTTTTGACAGGAGCGGCAGCTGTCAGCGAGTTTGACAGCCGACGCTCAATTTTGCCGGCGTCGGTTCTCAAACCCGCTGACAGCCACGGGTTCGGAAACCAGACGCCGGCAAAACTGAGTGTCCGGTTTTCAACTTTTGGGACCTCCAACTTAATATCGCCATGATAATTAAGTCGGAGGGTGCACAGAAAAGCAGTTTTTACTGCTTTTCTGTGCACTTCCCTGGCGCCGGCAGAAATTAACGCCTACTTTTGGGTAGGCGCTAATTTCTGAAAGTAAAATGTGCGGCTTGGCTGCACATTTTACTTACTGAATCACGCGGGAATAAGTAATAGGGCCATCAACATGCATTTGCATATTGTGGGCGTAATTAGTTTCGGGGGGGTTGGCCGTGCGTTTTTGACGCGCTATTACCCCTTACTGAATAAGAGGTAAAGCTAGCGCGTCGAAAACATGCGTCCAAACGCGGGTTAACAGTGCGCTCTGCCAGAGCGCACTGTACTGAATCAGCCTGTCTGTGCACCTCCTGGCTCCACACCCCCTCCATCTCCCCTGCCGGGCATTCAAAACAGGTTGGCTTTCCCTTTAGATTCTATACAGTTTCCCACCTGGAAAGGATTCTCCTTATTTACTGGTCAGTCAATGATGAGTCAGTACTATCTGCAGGTTTATTAGGGATGTATTAGAAGGGATTATTTGATAATAATGGATTTTGCACAAGCAAGGAAGAAGGAAAGGCAACAGAGTTATTTTGAACAGGAAGAAATTTGCAGTGGAACTGATTCTTAAATTTAAATAAATAAATAGAAAGATATGTTGTAAACAATTTATAATGTCGAAGCGAGCTTCCCAGAATTGATTTAACACGACCCTTAATTGGTAGCATTCAATCAGTGCCGAGGAAAGAAAAATTTGACTTTCCCCAGAGGCCCCCAGGTGCTGTTATGGGAAGCCTAATTGATTACAGTGTCACTCACCAATTGTGCATCTGAAACTGCAGTGACCGCCCCTCCATTACTCTTTGCAAGTCAAAGACGATAAGGAACCTGACATTGTTTTTCTGAAGAAGTGGTAAGGAGCGATACCTGATGCGTGCCACACCAGTCGTCTTTGGGGTGAGATGCCAGCTTGGATAGACTCCACCGTCAATAGCAAAACTGTCTACTGCACCCTGTCACAGTGACATGGCCCAAGTCAATCTAAAATCAGAGAGGTTTACAAAGACAATCAAAGGGTTATTGCTTTCCCAAACCTTTGCCTAAACCTTTGTTTTGTTTTTCTTTGCTCATCTGTAGGATTGTCCTGTTGTTGTCTATTTCAGGAAGAATGTAATTTTTGTTTTGGGGTTTGATTGTATGTTTTATTGTAATACACCACGGGCAGGATAATGGATAAAGTAGAAACAGTATAAGCACCTTTTTAATGAATGAATTAAATACAGAAGTCTGGGGGGATCATCTTTCCTGGGTGCTATGGTAAATACATAGATCCATTGCACAATGCTTCCAAGGGGAAAATAAAAAGGACAAGGCATGCGAAGGCCACACCTGTATGGGCTGAGGCAGAACATTTCATATTTTTTCACTCTTTTCAAAGCTGGTTTTCCACAGCTGCATGCTACAATTTGGCAGAACCTCTTGAGGTCTGTGAACGTATAAGCTGGGTGCTAGTACTGTGTGAAACATCTGTTTGCTCAGCTTTTGCTATTTGCTCAGCTTTTGGTGCAATATCAAATCTTTGTGAACTCATCCACTTTACCTTGTAGTGTAGACCACACAAAATCCCTAGGCTCAGAGAGCCTGGAGGATAGCCAAGACTGCTAAGCCTGATCCACTCTACCAGCATGGAAGCAAAACTGAATCATGATTGCTATGTGCCGTAAACCAGAGCTAATTGTATAGATCAATAACTGCCAATTCATAGCTACATTTGATAGGAAAATATAAAAGCTATCACATCATAAGAACAGAATTGGCATACTGAGTCAGTTCAAGGGTCCATTGACCTCAGAATTCTGTTTCCAACAATGGCCAATCCAGATCACAAGGATCTGATAAGATCCCTAAGAAACAGATCTAAGCTCTTTAGCCTTTCCTCATAGGGGAGCCGTTCCATCTCCTTTATCATTTTGGTTGCCCTTCACTTTTTTGAGATTTGGCAACCAGTATTGCACACAGTACTCTAGGTGCAGTCTCACCATGGAATGATACAGAGATATAATGACATTGTCTGTTTTATTTTCTTCATAATTCCTAACATTCTGTTTAGTTTTTTGACTGATCTGAGGATTTCAAAGTAATGTCCATGGTGATGCCCAGATCCATTTTTCTGAGTGGTAACTAATATGGAACCTAAAATTGTGTAACCACAGAGGGAGTTACTTTTCCCTATGTGCAACACTTTGCACTTGTCCACATTACATTTCATCTGCTATTTGTTTGTCCAGTCTCACAAGGTCTTCCTGTAATTTCTCAGTCTGCTTGTGATTTTACTACTTGGAATAATTTTGTGTCATCTGCAAATCTGATCACCTCACTTGTCATTCCCTTTTCAAGATCATTTATAAATATATAGAAAAGCACCAGTCCCAGTACAGATCCCTGAGGCACTCCACTGTTTACCTTTCTCCACTGAGAAAACTGACCATTTAGTCCTACTCTTTCCTGTCTTTTAACCAGTTTGCAATCCACAAAAAGATATTGCCTCCTATCCCATGACTTTTTAATTTTCTCAAGACTCTTTCATGGAGGACTTTGTCAAATGCCTTCCAAAAACATTATATCCACTAGTTCACCATTATCCAGATGTTTATTAACCCCTTTAAAAAATGTTGCAGATTGGTGAAGCAGGATTTCCCTTGTGTAAATCTGTGCTGTCCCATTAAACCATGCCTTTCTATATATTCTGTGATTTATTCTTTAGAATAGTTTCTATGATTTTTCCCAGCACTGAAGTCAGACTGACTAGTCTATAGTTTCCCAGATCACCCCTGGAACTCTTTTAATGATTGGTGTTACATTGGCCACCCTCCAATCTGAAGGTAGAAAAGATTATTTTAATGATAGGTTACAAATTATTAGTAATACTTATGCAATTTCATTTTTGATGTTTTTTTTCAGAACTTTAGTATGTAACCCACCTGGTCCAGGTGGTTTTCTACTTGTCTAGTTTATCATTCTGCCCTATTACATCTTCCAGGTTCACCATGATCCATTTCAGTTCTTCCAAATCATCACTGTAAATACTGCTTCCAGCATGGGTATCTCCCCAAAATTCTCTTAACACTGGAGCAAAGAATTCATTCACTCTTATTTTTATGGCCTTGTCTTCCCTAAGTTCCACTTTAAACCCTTGATCATCTAATGGTCCAACTTACTCCCTGACAAGCTTCCTGCTTTGAATATACTTTAAAAGTTTTTATCATAAGTGTTTGCCTCTCTGGCCAGCTTCTTTTCGGATTCGCTTTTTGCCTGCCGTATCAATGTTTTACATCTAATTTACCAATGCTTATGCTTTTTCCTATTTTCTTCAGTCGGATCCTTTTTCCCATTTTTGAAAGAAGGTTTTTGGCTCAAATAGCCTTTTTCAACTCACTTTTTAACCATGCTGGCATGGCACTTCAGCAGTCTTTGAGACTTCCTTCCACCTTTTTTAATGCTCTGGTCTGGGCTTCCAAGATGGTATATTTTTTAACAATGTCCTCGCCCGATGTAAACTCTTAATCTTTGTAAATGCACCTTTTAGTTTTCTTCTAATTATTTTCCTCATTTTATCAAAGTGTCACTTTTGACAGTTAAATGCTAGAGCAATAGATTTACTTAATGTCCTCCCTCCAGTCATTAAGTCATATTTGATTGGGTTATGATCACTGCATTATGATTTATTTAATTATTTATTAGGTTTTCTAGACCGTAGTTTAGACTTGCCATCACAACAGTTTACAAACATTTCATTTCATGATCACTGTTGCCGAGCAGCCCCACTACCATTACCTCTCACACCAAATCCTGCACTGCATTAAGAATTAGATCTAAAATGGCTCCTCCTCTTATTGGTTCCTGGACCAGCTGCTTCATGTAGCCATCATTTATTTTATTTAGAAATGTTACCTCCCTAGTATGTCCCGATGTGACATTTACCCAGTCAATATTCAGGTAAGTGAAATCTCCCTTTATTATTGTGCTGCCAAATTTGTTCATTTCTGTTAGCATTTCATTGGCTAGTTGGACACTAGTATGCCCCACCACTATACTGTTCCCCATCACCAGCGGCGGACTCACGATGTCGGACCGGCCCAGGTATTCGCCGCCCAGGCCGGCCCAGGACACGTCATGTGGTCTGCCGAGCGCGGCTCTGTCACGGCCACGCACGGCAGACCACGTGACTGGAGCGATTGGCCCACCGGGGGATGCCCGATCCCCCGGTGGGCCAATCCGCCTCTGTCCATCATACATGGAATTTTCACCCATAAAAATTCTAATGTGCACTTAAGGCCAAATTTTCAAAGGCCATCATACATAAAAACCGGGGTTTACGTGTGTGGCTGGGCCTTGCGCACGCAGCGTGCATTTTATAAAGGGCCCAGCCACGCTTGTAAACTTTGGAACACGCAGCTGTGCCAGGCCCTGAAAAAGGGATGGACCAGGGGGCATGGTCTGGGTGGGGAGGAGCAAGGTGGGGCAGTGCGGAGCTCATCCAGGACAGTGGCCATTAGCCACTGTTCCAAGGAAGCGCTCGCTGGCAGCCGACCGGCGCACGTAACTTGCTTCTTCTCCGGAGGAGCAGTAAGTAATAAAATAAAAAATTTAGGGAAAGATAGGTTAGGTTTAGGGGTAAGGAGGAGAGGGGAAGAGGGAGGAAGTGTAGGTAGGTGGGAGGGAACTGGGGAAGGCCCGATTGTGTCGCCATGCGTAGATTTAAAAATCTGGCGCACATGTGCACACACGTGCTGCTCTGAAAATCTACCCCAAAGTCTCCTGCAAGATCTTAATCTTGTCTGACTCTCTGCCATCATTGTGAGCACTGCCCCATTGGTCTCTGAGATGTAAATTACATCTTCCTCTTCATTCATTCCTATACATTCTAACTCCCTCATCTTACTTTTTAGACTTCTGGCATTTGCAAACAGACATTTGGAGGCTTTTTTTTTTTTTTTTTTTAATTAATTAATTAATTAATTAATTAATTAATTAATATATTCAACTGAACCACACGTGGCTGCTGTTAAAACATCTAGCTAATTGTTCAACACAATTTGTGTTGTATCAAGCTGTCTTAGGCAGAATATGGTGTGTTCTCCAACGAGCTGGTGGGGAGACATGAATTAAGCACTGTTTCATTGAATTCAGATCTTCTTTGTCCCCCTCCCCCCATCAATTCAGGGTTTATGCACAGCTGCTAAGGAGATCTAGTTCAGCTTAAAGGTCATTCAAGGTTAGCAGAATGGGGGTGTCTGAATGGTAAACAGCAGATAAGTGTTTAATCTTGTATAATTATTAAACTGTTTCAATAGCACATCTCCATGATCTCCGTTAACTGGGAGATATCCGACTCGCTTCTTCTTCAAACTCCTTCTTAACCCCCAACCCGCACCTTTGGCCCCTTGACACAAATGACATGACTCTTTGTTTGGATTAATAAAGGCCGCAGTTTATTAACAAGACCCGAGCCCGCTAACAAAATTTTTTATACAATACACATAAACCCCCTTTTCATAATATTGTCCATTGTGCCCCCCACCTTTTCCAGTGGTAAGGCTCCTATAATTGAACGCCTCTGAGCATCAGCCCCCCTCCTGCTCATTAGCAATCTAGTGTAGCAGCCCCCCCGCACTACACAAGATTCTCCCCCCCGCCATACAACTTTTAACCATAACATCAATTCAACAACGTTTGGGCTCGGGTTCCCCGCTTCCTGCGACAA
Source organism: Rhinatrema bivittatum (assembly GCF_901001135.1). Lineage (NCBI taxonomy): Eukaryota > Metazoa > Chordata > Amphibia > Gymnophiona > Rhinatrematidae > Rhinatrema > Rhinatrema bivittatum. Next base: position 8,158,733 of record NC_042626.1, on the reverse strand, counting down.
CTGCCCCTACTGGTACCCTTAACCTGCCTGCATGTTCTCTATCGGGTGGGAGGGAGGGAAATCCTCAGCCCGCCGCCTCAGCCGTTCCTCGTCCGACTGAGGAGCGCAACCGTTTCTCCCTCTTCCCATTCCCTCCTCACCCAATCACCATTCTCCTATTTAAAATCCTACCCTCTTATTGGTCCCTCCCATTATTCCTACCCCCCCCCCCTCTTTATTTCCTTCCGTATCTAGCCCTTTTATTAACCCTTCATACCGCTCGCTTTCCTCCCGTTACCTACGCTGAGCGAGACAGGCTCACTCTGCTGCATTAACTGGGAGATATCCGACTCGCTTCTTCTTCAAACTCCTTCTTAACCCCCAACCCGCACCTTTGGCCCCTTGACACAAATGACATGACTCTTTGTTTGGATTAATAAAGGCCGCAGTTTATTAACAAGACCCGAGCCCGCTAACAAAATTTTTTATACAATACACATAAACCCCCTTTTCATAATATTGTCCATTGTGCCCCCCACCTTTTCCAGTGGTAAGGCTCCTATAATTGAACGCCTCTGAGCATCAGCCCCCCTCCTGCTCATTAGCAATCTAGTGTAGCAGCCCCCCCGCACTACACAAGATTCTCCCCCCCGCCATACAACTTTTAACCATAACATCAATTCAACAACGTTTGGGCTCGGGTTCCCCGCCACAGAACACTGACGACTTCAGCCGTCATTGTTCCCCCCCACTGCGGCCCCATAACTTTTAACCACCTGTTCCAAACCTTCTTGTATGTCATTATTAAATAAATCTATCCCAACATCAGACAAATGCACACCGTCTGCTCTAAAGAATCCTGGTATAACCTCCCACGCCCATTCATGTTTTATCCAAAACCCCCCCTGCTTCTCCACCCACTTCCCAATTTGTTTATTCATTTTCTTCACACCTTTACACCATAACGGCACTCCCAAAAACTTTATCCGCACAATGATGTCTGACCATCCCATCCGCGTGTCTGGCATCGCGTTCAACAAAGAACTAAAATCCTTCTTGATTTTTATGACTAAGTCCTTAGATGTCCCATCACCAATGTCATTACCCCCCAAGTGTATTAACAGCAACTTCGGGATCGGCAATTCCAACACGCTTGCTTGTAGGAAGGGCAAAAGTCCGTCCCACTTCATCCCCCGACGACTGAGCCATTTAACATTCCAATGCAGCGATTCCAACTCCAGATGTTCACCATAAGGTCTCTGTGCAGCTCTATGTTGCGCCCAATGTATGAACGAATGGCCCACTACCCAGGCCCATTCGCCTTCCCCCCGATGGAAACTCCGTTCTGCAAAAAACACACCAACGTTAGTATCCCCCTTCCAATTCTTCCCCACTATCCCCCTTGCACCCACACAACTAATCCACCCTAGAGCTTGCCTCCTTTTAGCACCCTTGCCGAACATAGGACTGAAAGGCCTCCGACTTCCACCTTCCTATTAACTGAATATCGCTGCTTGACAAGCCCCTCTCGGCCGCCGATGTCGCTGCTCCGATCCTAAACGAATGCGAGTTATATCGCCTCTCATTCCATCCCAGCACCCGTAAGACCTTTTGCAACACCTGTACAAACTGGTAAACCGTCATAGGGGAACCATCCTCGTGTATCAACAATAAACCGCTCCTCCGAGGTCTCTCATTCACCAAACGCTGAACACATCGCACTGGACATACCAGCTCGTCCACCGCAGGCACTAAGGTAACAAATTGCCCTTTACCTTGCTGGTCCACCTTGGAACGATGAATACAAATAGTCACCGCTCGATTACAGACCCATACATTCTCCGCCAACAAACCTGTCCGAGACTTGCTTGACTTAGATACCGCAACCAACTCGCTCACACGCATGGCACCAAAAAATGCCAACACAAAAGCTGTTTGGAATAACAGCACCTCATAACCCGACCAACAGACCTGAGGCAGACCACCCACCAGAACCCCCAAATCTTCATAACGAATGGGAAGCCTCTTATCTGGCACCCTTCCATGCTCCCTTCTCCATCCCCTCAACACTCGTTGCAAAACAAAACTCTCTGTCGGAGTACCCCATCCTTTTAGTTTCTGGAAGAACGAAAAACCCGCCAAGTGGGAACGCACCGCTGGCAACGAATATCCCTGATCCCTTGCCCATAATACAAATCCCACAGACTCATTCTCCCCCACCGGACCTCCCTTCCATCCCACTCCCTTGAGATACTGTCCTATCACTCTACAGCCTCTCATATATGCATTCCATGTGGATGGAGCCAACGACTTCTGGATTAACGACCATGCTGCAACCGACCCAACCTCCATAGATGCTCTGGAAACTGCTCCCCATCCCTCTTTGCTTCCGGCGCCAGGTCTCGGAATTCCTGCCACTTAAAACGAGAAAGAGCATCCGCGATTACATTCTGCTCCCCCGGCACATGTCTCGCTCTCACCGTGACATTTAACATTAAACATTGCAAAACCATTTCTCTCAATAACTCAGATACCCTAGGACATTTTGCCGACTGTCTGTTAATAACCTGTACTACTCCCAAATTATCACACCAGAACAACACCTTTCTATTAGCCAACCGCTGTCCCCATATATGCAACGCAACGACGATAGGAAATAATTCCAGAAAATTTATGTTCCCAGTTAAGCCATCCTCCTTCCAATCTGCCGGCCACTCTTCAGCACACCAACTTCCTTGAAAATAAACACCAAAACCCACTCCCCCAGCGGCATCCGTAAATAACTCTAATTCCCGATTAGTTATCTCCTCACTCTGCATGATACAGACCCCATTAAAGGATTCGAGGAAGGATTCCCAAACCCTCAACTCGTCCTTTACCCTGCGTGTTACCCTGATAAAATGATAACTAGCGCGAATACCTACTGTGGTACTGGACAACCTTCTGATAAACGCTCACCCCATCGGGATTACCCTACATGCAAAATTAAGTGCCCCAATAAGGGACTGCATATCTCGCAACGTGACTTTAGTAGACCTGCCTACCTTCTGCACTAAATTCCGCAATCGTTCTACCTTCTCCCCAGGTAAGCGCGCTTCCATGGACACTGAATCCATTTCAATACCGAGAAACACCAATCTGGATACAGGACCTTCCGTTTTCTTGTCTGCTATCAGGACGCCAAACATCTTTGCCACATGCAAAAATCCTCCTAATTGTCTCTCACAAAGATCAGACTCAGCTGGACCTACAAATAAGAAATCATCTAAATAATGTAACATGCTTCGTAAACCAGTATGCACTTTCACTACCCAGTGAATAAATGTGCTAAATGCCTCGAACAACGCACACGACACTGCACAACCCATCGGTAAACATTTATCAACATAATACTGCCCTCCAAAATAGAATCCCAACAAATGAAAACAACTTGGGTGAATGGGCAAAAGCCTAAACGCCGATTCAATATCCGCTTTCGCTAACAACGCTCCTCTCCCCACAGACCGCACCAAACGAACCGCTTCATCAAAAGAAGCATAACGTACAGAACAAAACTCCCGCGGTATCCGATCATTCACTGACCGTCCCCGGGGGTGCGACAAATTTAATATGAATCGGAACTTACCTGCCTCCTTCTTAGGAATCACTGCAACTGGAGACAAGTGCATATTAACATATGGTTGAACATCGAACGGCCCCGCAACCCTCCCCAACCTAATTTCTGTCCCGATTTTTTCTTGCACAATCTCCGCCTTCGTACCAGCAGACCGGGCATTCCTACCCCTAACGTTCCCTCCCCCTTCTGCAACCGGTATCACGAAACCCCCGCGGAACCCCTCCAATAAAAGCTGCGCCTCCTTGCCATTGGGATACTTCGCTAGCCAAGGGATCATTGCTCTTAACAACACCGGAGATCGTGCTACCTCCCGCAGGCTGTTAAACCTGTCCCCCCCGTCCCTGGGCACTGCTAGCTCCCTGTCCACATTTGAGAGCGGAATGGGCTCCTCCACAGGTAGAACAAGCATGTCGGAACTTACAAGCTGGGAATAAACACACCGCTTTATTGAATCTCCAACATGAATCGTTCCCTCCCGCTTTATTCTTGATCCCCTGCACTCCTTTAGGTAATTGTCCGATACCCCGAAAGGAATGCCCAGCCCCAACAAGACTATTTGACCCCACTCCCGCCCCACTAACCCCTAGACCGACCGCTTTTTGTCCTCTCACGCCTTTAAAAGACATTTGTGTTAACCACAAATTGATATCCTGTGAACCCCACGCCATTGCCCTACTACCTGCCATCTTATCCCGAAATTTCTCGTCGTAGTTGAGCCATGCCCAACCTTCATAATCCCGAAACGCCCCCAATATGCTATCAGCATATGACAATAAAGCCCCATATTGAGATGAATCATAATGACCCACCACGCTAGCCAATCTTAAAAAGCCCCTTACCCAGTTCACTATATTTTTTGCTACCTTAACCCCACCTGTCTTATGATGCTTCTTTTTATCCTTTTTCTTACTTTTCTTAATCCCCCTTCTCCCTTCCAACAACCTGAAGATATTAACATATCTCCGCTTCCTGATCCGCCTGCGCAATTTGCTCGGCACGCCCTCCCACAGCTCAGCCAAGATGGCGCATCCAGATTGCCCCGCATCGTGCCTAGGCCCTTCCTCTAAAACCTCCGTATACTTAGGACCTGACTCCGAAGAAGTCTCAGAGGAATCCGAATCACTGAATGATGAACTAGAAGAAATAGTTTGATGTTTACGTTTGGATTTCCCTTTGCTACTCCTCTTCCTTTTTAGAGCCTCACCTGCTCCCCGAGAAACCTTCCTCACACGCTGCCGTGGAGTGCGATGCTCCCCTCTCTCCGATTCTTCACCCCCACTAGTCTCTTCACCCTCGAATTCCCTATTTCTCCACGACTCCTGCATCGACGTGCCAGGCCTCTCATCCGCTTCCGGCTCTGAAAAACAAAACACATCCCTTCCCCCCCCCCCGCCCCAAGCGTATTCCCGAACTGACTAGAAGATTCTGACTTGCCCTTGCCGCTGGTGCCTACCTGAAACCCATCCTTCGTAGTCCTACTCCGAAGCGCCAAGCCAGCTGGCCCGCTACTGGGCATCTGGCCGCTAAACCCAGCTCCCTGGCCTCCCCAAGCTGTCCAACCCCCGAAATGATCCTCTGAAACCTCGGCATAGTCTTTATTCTGCTGGGTAACACGCAGAGAGCCCCGGCCTACATGTACCTCGCGAGCTGAACCCTCACTCCTGCTGCCCCTGACCTGGCTCCCACCCAAACTAAAACACCTGCCTACGGACCCCCGCCCCCGCAAAGCCCTACCCGCTCCCACACTAGACCGTCGGAAAAACCCGGCACTGGAACCTGCTCCCCCTCCCTCCATCCTCGGAACTATGGGCCTGGCTAGCTGCGAGGAAAACCCCGCCTCCGGAGGGGGCGGGGGCGGTGCGCTACGCCGGACCTCCCCCCTTCCGATAGAGGCATAAGAAACCCGCCCCTTAGCTCTGCGCACGGTACGTGCCGGCAAGCCGCAGGGCCCGCGAGAAGCAGGGGGCGGCAGGGGACGCGAACCAGAGGCTGAAGCAGCGCTAACACGCGCGCGGGAGCGCGTAGGAGGAGCGGGGGAGGGGGTAACTCCTAACGGAATGGCGCGGCGCACACCCGGCTCCTCGTCGAGGAAACTGAACTCGGCGGCGGAGGCATACAAGGAAATCTCTGCCGCGTCCTTACCCTCTATCGTCGCCAGGCCTGAAGAATCCAAGGAATCCTCCGCGGCCGCCTCTGCCGACTCGGGACCGCTCTCACCCGAGTCGACCATCGCAGAACCGTGAGGTAACTGGAGGGTGGGCAGGAGTGGCGTGCCATAGGGGGGGTCAGGAGGATAGGAAGGAACCGCCTCACAGGGAGGGACCAGGGGAGCCGCGGAGCGCGCGAGCCGGCTAAGAGAGGCTGAGGCCGATGGGGAAGCGTCCCGGAGGAGGGAAGGGGGGGCCGGAGGGCGGGCAGGGGGGCAAACGCGGTCCTTGACTCGTTTAGGCATTGCGGGACCGTAAACCACCCTCCAACAATAATTGACTAGAAACTATTTTTAAATTTCGGTTTTTTTTTTTTTTTTTTTTGTACTTCACTAAAACCACATAAGGATAGGAACAAACTGTGAAAAAACCCTACCCCCAATTAAATTTGCCTCACAACCACAATTCTATCCAGGAAAAATCCTCAGCCCGCCGCCTCAGCCGTTCCTCGTCCGACTGAGGAGCGCAACCGTTTCTCCCTCTTCCCATTCCCTCCTCACCCAATCACCATTCTCCTATTTAAAATCCTACCCTCTTATTGGTCCCTCCCATTATTCCTACCCCCCCCCCTCTTTATTTCCTTCCGTATCTAGCCCTTTTATTAACCCTTCATACCGCTCGCTTTCCTCCCGTTACCTACGCTGAGCGAGACAGGCTCACTCTGCTGCATTAAAAGTTGCAAGGTCCAGCAAAGTGTTACCACAGTGGATAATGTATGGCCCTGTAGCCACTAATGACACAAGGTTTAACAAAAGAAAAAAAAAAGGCACTCTTCCCTCTCCGTCAGATATTGATCAAATGGCCAAGCATGGGGTAAGAGTCATAGTGCTGCTGTGGGTGCCACATTTGACATTTTAAACCAAAAGGCTTGTGTAGCCCACAAAAGCTTTTATGGTGCTTTTCTCACACATTAAGAATTCTAATCCTAGTGTACCATGGTTAAATCCCAACAGAGGTTATGCATTATGTAGTCTGGTCTGAGAAAATTACATCTGCAGAAATTACTGAAGCAGGTTCAGAAAAAAAGTCTCTGCTCCCTTACACAGTTGATTAGGCTAGAATTGGACCAGAGGTTCATCAAGTCAACCTTCTTTTAATTACCTAAAAGCTTTGTCTACTTGCTATTTTCCAGGAAGGCAATTACAAAGCACATATGTCCTAGGGCCAAAAAAAAGCATACATTTTTTTTTTTTTATTTTGTGTGCTCTATTTTAGGGCATTTAAAAAATTGGAAGGACACCATTCATTCCAGATGCTTCTATCTCTCTGTCACAGGAGCTGTCCAGACCATGGTGCTGAACAGCAGTGAAATGCGCTCTAATAAAGCCCATGTTCTATCGGTCATGCTTGCTTTTCCTTCTTTCATGAGGATAGACAAAGAACACTGCCATGTCACCATTGTGAGCTTTCATGCCATCCACATGACAGAAACGCATTGCCGAGTCATGCAGTCTAGACACACCTGCATAGAAGCTCCAGAAGAATGAAATCGAGAACTAAATTTGGATCCTATTTAGGTGGAAAAGGTTGGGGACTGGGGGAGGGTGGCTGTATAAATTTAAACTATTATTACTACATACGGAATCAGAATTGAAATAATACCCTCTGAAATCAAGTTTAACGATAATAGGGTTTGGGCCATTTGTGTGGATGGCTTGTTCCCCTAGTGATATAGATTAAGGAACACAATCATTGCATGCTTGCCCATAAAATTACATTGCTTTTTCACAAAGACTGCGTTGACAGAATTCTGATAGAGCAGGCTGCTTCGGTCTTAGAAATTACAGTTTACAGAAGTCTAATTCCTTGCAGGGAAAAAGAGGCGAGCGACCTTTACATTGTGGTTCCACAGCTTTTATTTCTGTCCTGTTACAATTATATTACATTTAAATCCGCACAGTCAATAAGCTATTAGGGCAAATTCTCTCTGTTTCATTTCTGCTTTGTTTCTGTCTACAGCCTCCTTCAGGTACTATGAATGCTAAAATAAAGTAGTACATTTCAATTACCTTTTATTTGGTAGGTATTGAAGGGTTTTGCATCAAACCACAGCTAGCAGGGGAGGAGAGGATGACGGGTGAATTTTAAGTAGATAGTAAAGCATGAGACATGGCACCATCCATTAAAATCAATTTTATCCCCTTTTTTCTGGCAGGGTTCTCTCTTCCTTTCCTCATCCTAAACTGTTACCTCTTCACCTCTCCCTAACCCCCAACACACACCTCACCCCTGTCTTCTTCTTATCAAGAATTCATTAGAAAATATCTTTAAAAAGATGTTTCAATAATTCTTTAGCTCTTGACACCCAGACCCATATGAAACATGGCATGTAGCATGCATAGGGAGACTTGAAGCTTGAAAGCTAATTGAAGAAAGGACTCAGCAGATAGTAAATAGAATTGAACTTCTGGAGGGGCCATTGTAAAGTCATAGAAAAGCTGGACTAACAGGGACCTCAAGAGGTTATTAATTCCACACTCTTGACTGAATCATCCCAGACAAATGTTTATCTAATCTGCTCACACAATCCTCCAGTGAGAGAGATCCCACCATCTTTCTCTCTAAAATTATCCAATGCTCAACTACCCTTCTATTCAGAAAGTTCTACCTAATGTCCAGTTCTCCCATGCTACTTTTAAGCTAATTACTTTCCAGCTATCCTGAATGGAAATGTATAACAACCAAACACTACTCTGTTCAGAAATGCATTTGAAAACTGGCAACAATTTACCCAGCTCAGTCCTATCTTCTCTAAAGTAAATCAACCTCCCCAAGGGAAAAATGGGGATTATCTTCCCTACTGTGCCAGTCCTTGGTCTTTTTAAGGCCAGGGGGCAGTAATGACTGTCACTCTTAAGGATATTGTTAAGTGGCTTCAATAGACCTGTCCAGTGGAAAAAAAGACTACTAAATCCTGTCACCAAATAACCCTAGGATGCTAATGACTTTCAGTCAACTCCAGAAATTAACTCCTCCTGATTACCTGGTTTGTTTTTCTTTTGTTGAAAGACCTGATGCTTAAATTCTAAATTTACAAAGAAGTCCATTAAGGTGAACAATGGATGGCAGAAGAAGCCTGCTCTTAAAATTTGAATTCCCATTAGAACAGTGAATGAACATCAGAACGAGCAACTTGGATCAGACTGAAGGTCCAATTAGCCCAGTGGCAAGCAATGGATCCTCAAAAGCAGTGGGAAAGAAACATGGCATGTGTAGAGTTGGTTATTGGCTCTCATACCATTCCAGTTTCCAGCAGCCATAGCTTTGGAAAGCATTGAATCTTTGGCTTATCCTAGAGGAGATATTTCTCTGAATTTCTATGTTAGCTCTAAATCTGTTCAAGTCCAAATTAAAATATATACAGTTGACTCAGGTTCACGAAGGTCAACTGTCTTGAACTTATTTAACGGAGCCAATTTACAGCTGCAAAAACTACATTATGATTTTTATAAGTAGCCAGGAATATGTTTACAGGAAGAAGTATGATCCTTGTCTATTTAGATGTTCAGCAAGCAAAGGATGAACTCTCTCTTAATACCATGCATTCTGTGATATAAGTGTCAACAGCAGCATAGAACAGGTCCTGTTTGAAGAAAATCAAGTTTCATGCTGCGTCACACATTAACAGAGTTCACCTTCATTTATGCTCTAGTATAGTGATGTGGAAGAACTTGACAGCATTACAAAATTCAACTCGAGCATTTAATTTCCTATAAAATCCAGTAAAATTGGAGATGACAGTAGCTAAAGACCACATGATCTTTCTTGCCTGCCCATTTTTCCATTATCACTACACTACCATATAACTCAAGCTGAAATGTGGGTCTGTACCCCAAGTTCCCCCACTGCTAAGGAACCTCTGTGCTGGTCCCAGGCCTCCTTGAATTTCACTACAGATTTTATCCCCCGCTTGCCCCAGGCCTGGAAGGTTGTTCCATAATCCCATACCCACCTGCAGGATGAGAAAAAAAGCCCCTGATTTCTCACCTCCTTTTCCAAGACATTCCCCCCGAAAGATTTCAGATCCCATCCATACTAAAGCAGCAGCCGTGTCCAGCCAGTACAGAGCATTTGTTTCTTCTGCTAGTTAAAATTGTCTCTCTTCTGTTTTTTTTTAATGGGTAACTGCAAGCCTTTGAGCTGTTGCTTCATTGTTAATGTAACATAACAGTTATTGATCTTCCGTGCATGCTCTGTACGAGAATAAATGGGCAATCTTTAGCCTAACAAATGAACAGAGTAGTATTCACTTTTCGCCCCTTTGGCAATGTTCGTTTTTTATTGTAACCTCTTAGGAACAGCATATATAATTGAGGGAGGAGGGGGAATGGGCCTGGATGGGGGTTGGTAAAGAATTACAGCTAATTAGATTTTGTCAATTTCAATTTATTAAAATCTATAGCCTGCATCCATCACAAAGTTTTGTCCTCGAAGACCCATGTCTATTGCAAGCACAGACACCAGGAGTCTTGCTGAGCCAAACTATTCTGACTTTTGTAAGGTTTGTCATCCCCCCTCCCCCCAAAAAAGATGGTCTTCTTTGGTTAGGATAATGGCTTTGTTATTTTGCTTTCAAGCTAAGCTGAGCAGAGGTACCATAAGCCAGTCGGGTTTTCAGAATATCCACAATGATTATGCATGAGATGCTTCTGCCTGCATTGGACATGGGGTTCCTAAGTGAATCTATCTAGCAACCGTCATAAATAGCCTCAAAGAATGTGTGGCTTATGAATAAAGCCTGTAATACTTAAGGCTTGGTATAATCATAGGTTGCAGATAGATTTGTTTATGCACCTACCGGTGCGATAAGGCTGGAGCACAATCACTGTATGCTTAAAGTCACTAGTGAGTGCACTTATCTTAAAAATGCCACGTAGAAAGAGTTGGCTTGCACGGTCCTGAAGTTGCCTCCGACACTAAAGTGTTTCGGAGTGTTGTACTCCTTCCTCAGGGATCTCCAGGTAAGAACGAGCCATCTACACATCCCCCCGAATTGGAGAGGGGGAGATCGTTCGACTCTACTTAATTTTAAAGAGAATCGATGGATTTTTCGTTTGTGATCTGTTGAACCTCAAGGACTCAATGAGAAGGTTGAGTGGTTTTCCCTGATCTGAACAAAAACATTCCCTAAGGCAGTTCGCTCCACTCCCCGGATGAGTTCCTCTCTCACTTCTTTCAAAATGGCTGCCTCAGCCACGTCATTGACCATATTTGGTATTAACAAACAGGTATTCCCCCAGCCAATATGGCCGCCATATCACGTCATCAACCATATTTGGTATCAACAATTAAGGACATCCCCACCTGACGTCGATCACCTTTTAAGGATCACACTACGATGCTATACTTACGTCACTTCCTCCGACCACTTTGGTCGATGGAATTTCTTTAAATTCGGCGTCTTTTCGACGCCCGAGCTGTCAGTAATTGAGACGGCACGCTGGCAGGTCACTTCATTCTAGTGCACGTAAGTACAACTGCACAACCATCCACATCGATCCTAATATACTGAAGTTGTTTCCTCACATTCAATGAATGTTTCTCTTATTTCTATCATTTTTTATTATTTTTTAATCATTACAGCGCATAAGCATTCGCCGCTCTAAAGCTAAGTACTGACCAGGCATCATGGAGTAAGTTCTTTTTCCATCTCTGACCGCCATTATACACATTGCTTTAGTCGTTTGACATACAAAGAACTCTCATGCTGTATTATCTTCCACGCAGATCCATGTAGATGGCTCGTTCTTACCTGGAGATCCCTGAGGAAGGAGTACAACACTCCGAAACACTTTAGTGTCGGAGGCAACTTCAGGACCGTGCAAGCCAACTCTTTCTACGTGGCATTTTTAAGATAAGTGCACTCACTAGTGACTTTAAGCATACAGTGATTGTGCTCCAGCCTTATCGCACCGGTAGGTGCATAAACAAATCTATCTGCAACCTATGATTATACCAAGCCTTAAGTATTACAGGCTTTATTCATAAGCCACACATTCTTTGAGGCTATTTATGACGGTTGCTAGATAGATTCACTTAGGAGCTCTTTTCTAGCTGAATATTGAAAATTTGAAGTATTCTGTTTTTCAGCTGTACCTTTGGGTTTATTGATTTTCTACTGCATTGGACATGGTGCATCTCATGAATATTCAGTATGGATATCCTTGTGGCACTCAAGGATCCGAGCTGCCCACTCCTGTGATCCAGCACTCAGACATTGGGAGGCTTGTTAGCGTCTTCTTTTTGTTCTATTGTTTCATTTCATGCACTACATTTCCATTATTTAAAACAAAATTTGAACCCTGATCAATATCTTCTTTGCAATTAAAGACCGATTTAAATGAAAAAGAGGAATCCTAAGAATTCATCTGGGTTTAACTGCTAAATTATTTTTAAGAGTACCCCCAAGGTAAAGTTCAGCATATTTTACTTCTAACATGTCTGATCCTCAGGGTACCTCAAATATACAAAAAAGCAACCCCAAATTAGACCTGCTGTAAGCAAATACAGGTCACCATCGTTCACTGGGGACTGCCTTCATTTTTAAAAAACTGGATTTTTTAATGTCAGTCTTTCTTACTCCTCCATCTAACATAAGAACATAAGAAGATGCCATACTGGGTCAGACCAAGGGTCCATCAAGCCCAGCATCCTGTCTCCAACAGTGGCCAAGCCAGGTCACACGGACCTGCTAAGTACCTCTTCAGCTGTGTGCAGATGCAGGGGAGACTTGTGAAGAAGACATGAAAGTTACATAAAGCTGACAAGATGCACTGGCGGAACAGAAAAAAGATGGAGACGGCTACGATACGGAAACCCCAGTCCCTCCATCCATGACACCAATACATGAGAGAGAGCACTGATCGTGTGAATAGAGAATAATGGGAGGAAAAGACCCTTTGCCTTTCCAGCACATATTTTCAGATAGGCTGCTCTCTTTGTGGGGAAAGAGCACGTCAGTAACACAAGGAAATATTTCTTCACAGAAAGGCATAGTGGGGATGCATGGAGTGGTAGGAGAAGGGCAAGACTTGGGTCAGAAGTCAAGAAATCCTGGGGGAAATGTGCCGAGGATCCTTGGATGTGAGGCTGCGAGTGCAGTGCTGGATGAGAAATGGCCTGAGGAGGCGGGGGACGAGCCCACCCAGTCCTCCTGTGCCATTATTATTTTCTGTGCTTCATTTGGACAGAGCCTGTAATGAGTGTCATTTGAAAACCGGGAGGAATAGCAGTGAGGTGAAATAGGACTAAAGAGAGCTGAGAAATGCATTTAAAAAATCCCTGCTTACATATACCTACAGTGAAAGTACATAAAATGCGTACAGAAAGATAATCTTGCTAAAATCTAATTAAAATGGTAAATTTGAGCTGTAAAGTGTGCTAGCTCATTTCCTTAAGCATTTTTCCCATTGACACAGAATGCGAGAACAGCCTTAGTAAATCAGGCCCTTCGTTTGCACCTAGTATTAGATTTTAATGCCTCTAAATGAGCTGCACATCTCTCGACTTGTTTTTGTTTTCATGGTAATGATAATGTTTGCATGGGCACATTCAAAGGCATTTGAAGTCCCAGTGTGTGCAGAGCCAGGCAAGCTGGGTTCATGAGGGGCAGGGTGAGCACTGAACACTTTTTGCATTGCTTCTCATCCTATTTTCTCTCTCTTTTTTTTATTTTGCTGGTTGTTTTGTTTCGTAGGCAATAACTGACCTTGTCTACCACCTGACTGGGGTGCAGCAGTGTAAACGTAGGATCTCAGGCCTGCCCCAACCTTTCCACCTGAAGAGTTTTGTTTTCTGCTTCTCAGAAACAGCAACGACAGCAAAAGCGTCCTTGATATCTGTTCTTCTTTCTTCTTCATCTAAAGTATTCTTGCCCTTGCTCCAAATGAAATTTAATGTATCTAACAGCAAACAGGATTTTATTGCTATGATATCCCATGGCAAAACTGTGAGAAAAGCGATGACCTAAAGGGCCAATATACTATGGATATTTTCCCCCCAAAATGGGCAAAAACCTTTAGTACAGGACATAGGCCCCCACATCCTGGACAGACGTTTCTAGACATTTATCCTTGTTCCTTCAGCATTCAATAAAATGCAATTATTTATTTATTTTATTTGTTTTTCTATATCACACCGGTTTACATAGTAACAAAGGAATCCATTAGCCTAGATTTCTTCTTTACAATGAGACTTGTAACATGGGTTAAAAATTAAAATATGTTTCAACATAGTAGCATAGTAAATGATTCGTCCAGTCTGCTCACCACAGTGCTCAGGGTTGTCACTGCCGCTCCATGCAGGTCGTCCCCTAGAAATGCCACGCTGTTGAAGTTCATTACATTGTTTATCTTTACCATCTCCATCGGAAGGGTATTCCAGGCATCCACCGTCCTTTCTGTGAAAACATATTATGAGACTTTGTTCCTGAATCTACCTTCCTGGAGTTTCTTATCATTAACTCTTAGTTCTACTGCTTTCTTTCCATTGGAAAAGCAATTTTCATATTTTTTAGATATTTGAAAGTCTGTTTAGGTCCTCCAGTCTCCTGTTCAGGGGCATTACCACCTTTTTCCTGCTGGTTTTGCAGCCCGGCATTCTGCTGGCCCTAGTTGCCATCTGACACTGTCATTTGCCGAGAGGTAAGTCCAGAATTGTGGAGCAGGGTGGAAATCCAAAGAGGAAAGCTGGTCTAATCAGATTCTGTGCAGACGTTTGTCTAACTAGTGACAGATAGAAGCTGACACTCTTTATATGAAATGGCTAAAACCCCACAAGGCCTCCAACCCCGTCTTGTTATGCCATCCCATGCACAGAGGACGGGACATTCAGATGCCCTCAAAATGTTTAAAGTCTTATTCCAAAAGCCCCCATTCTGTGCCCGTGGAACAAA